>NC_087187.1:5565000-5612500 GCF_035594125.1 Scylla paramamosain
CACTCCTACTCTTTCTTTATGTTCAGGACACGTGAAACAGGACAGGGAGGAAGACAAATACTGATATCTTCCCTTTACTAACCTATACTGACATTCCTTCCCCTTACTGACCCTGTGTTCCTTTGTGTGGTCAGGTACCTGGACTTCAACAACATTACCACAATATCCAAGGGTCTGCTGTTTGATCTCAAGTCCCTGGCTCACCTCTCCCTCAAGTCCAACCAGATTCACTCCATCCGCTCCGACACGTGGCAGTCGACCAAGCGGCTCATCTCCCTGTGAGTCTGCCAGGGTGTATTGCGGTGTGTTGGGGTGTGTCATGTGTCAGGTGTTGCATTTTTACTGGATTGAGTCAACTTACAGATGTCTTTCAGTATCCTGTCTTCTGTTTTTTAGGTGTTTTGATGTGTGCTTTTTAGGTGTTTTGATGTATGCTGGGATATTTTAGTGGGGGTAAGAAGCTGTTTAGTTGTGTTGAGTGATGTGTTTATTGTGTATTGGGGTATTTACACTGTCTTAAGGTGATAATGATAACAACTGTGATGATAACCATGAATGATGTGTGTTTTGTGTTGGTGTGCAGGGACCTGAGTCACAACCGGCTGGTGGTGCTGCGGGAGGCCACCTTCAATGGCCTGGACCACCTCACCTCCCTCTGGCTTTCCAACAACCACCTGGCCCACATGGAGCGCACTGCATTCAAGGCCACACCCAGCCTCGTCAGCCTGTGAGTACACCGCCTGCTGCTCCGCTAGTCAGGCTGAGGGAGAGTTGCTTGCTGATGCCCATTACCTGTTTTCATTTTGTTGTGGTTGTTATTCTTGTAGGTGTGATAGTGAGGCTTATTTGGTACTCTTATTTTATGCTTGATTTCTGTTAAATCTAATCACATCAGTTTCTTGTAATATTTCAAATGTACCACTCGACCTGCAGTGACCTGAGCTACAATGACCTGCGGTGGAGTGTGGAGGACAACAGTGAAGTGTTCAGCAGTCTGGTGCACCTGGAAAGCCTCTCGTTGGCACACAACAACATTGAGACCATCCATGTGGAAACCTTCCGTCCCATGGTGTCCCTCGCCAGCCTGGACCTGAAGGGCAACCAACTGCGCACGCTGCCCCACAACCCTTTCTTGGGGTTGGAGCACCTCAGCTCTGTGGCACTCAACACCTCTAGTCTGGTGTGTGACTGCCACCTGTCCTGGCTTCCCAGCTGGCTTGCCTACATCAACAACTCCTCCACTGCTCCACCCTCCACCGTGGAGTGCAAGTACCCGCCTTCCCTCAAGGGGCGTCGTGTTACCTCCCTCAAGGGCATGGACTTCAGCTGTGACTCCTCACCACGGCCAATCATCAGCCACTCCCCAGTGGATCGCGTGGTGCTGCATAGCACCAATGTCACCCTGGCCTGTGTGGCGCATGCCGGCATCAGCGACTCCCAGGCAAAGTTCCTGTGGCGCAAGAACAACCAGCTGCTGGTGGACTTCCCCATCACCACCACAGAGCAGGTGGTGACCGTGGAGGGTCGTGTGCTGCACAACATCACCTCGCGCCTCCTCCTCTCCAACGTGTCGGAGCAGGACAGCGGCGAGTACCAGTGCGTCGTGCGCAACGACTTTGGAGCAAGCTACTCACGCCGTGCCCACATCCAGGTGCACATCTACCCCTACTTCACCAAGCGTCCAGCCAGCGTGGCCGTGCGCATCGGAGAGGTGGCCAAGCTTGAGTGTGCAGCCAGCGGCTCTCCATCCCCAGAGATCTCCCTGCTCAAGGATGGCGGTGAGGACTTCCCGGCAGCACGGGAGCGTCGCATCCACGTGCTGTCCAATGAGACGCTCTTCTTCATCAAGCCAGTGACACCACACGATGAGGGTGTCTACACCTGCCGTGCCACCAACGTTGCCGGCATGGCCTCAGTTGACGCCCGACTCACCGTCAGGCAGATCCCAGAATTCACCAAGCGACCCAAGGATGAGGTGGCCATACTGGGCCACAACACTGTCCTGGAGTGTCAGGTGAGAACTTTGACCTGCACACACACACACACACACACACACACACACACACACACACACACACACACACACACACACACACACACACACACACACACACACACACACACACGCACACACACACTAAATCCTATCTCTCCATATGTCAAAACTCATTGGCTCCAGACAGCATTACAAATCAGCTGTGGAAGCAAGCTTTTCTTCCACCTATTTATCTTCACTCTTTGGAATATTGATCTGCTTTCTAGTTTTACTCTCCTGCCCTGAGTATATTATTAGTATTCAGTGCATTTTTTTTTTTTTTTTTTTTTTTTTTTTGTCTGGTGTGAATTTATAGATGTGTGTGTGTGTGTGTGCAGGTGGTAGGGGTGTGTGGGTGTGTTGCATCATGGGTATTTTAGTTCCTCCTGGCGGCCTTTCAGACACCAGCTGATATTTTGTTATACGCAGTGCTGACTCATGGCAGCCCCGCCCACTTTGTACCTATGAATAGTGAGTTAAATGTGCAGCCACAGCCTGCCCACACACACACACACACACACACACACACACACACACACACACACACACACACACACACACACACACACACACAAAGGGGGCCAGATTTATGGGTTCAGCATCTGCCAATAAAAGTTTAGTTAACTGTTTCAGTATTTGAAGAACAAAGGTCAGTGGAGACTCACTCAGTGACATATCACAACATTCAAACATCACTATTTCTTTTTAGTATATGCCACAAAACTGTTCTTTTTCCAAGCATGAGTGGTGTGGTGCCTGACGGAAAATAAAATTGTAAGAATACAAGTTAGTGCAAAAGAAATGGAGGAGGAGAAAAGGTGAAACATCTGTAATTGTATCCCCAGGAGTTACTAGAGAGAGAGAGCCACTGTGCCCAGGACTTCTTACCACCATCTCAACACACACACACACACACACACACTCACCATATCATCTCCCTTAATTTTTTGTGGTTAACTTTTTTGAGATTCAATTGTAAAATACAAAATTTTGCATTTATAGATTGGGAGAAAGGATAAAAAGTAATGTATCTTGTATTGTTGGTGAAGTGTCCCAGCCAACACAATGAGCTGACCACACCTGTGATTTGCTGCACCACAGGGCACCGGTCTCCCCGTCCCCAAGCTGACCTGGAGCAAGAATGGTGAGGTGCTGCAGAACGGTGGCCACTACCTGCTGGTGGATGACAGCCAGTTCCTGCTGATCAAGGAGACCCGCCTGGAGGACCTTGGCACCTACACCTGCGAGCTGACCAACATCCTCGGCACCACGCGGGAGCACATCAACCTGTCCCTCCGAGGTGACTACTGACACACACACACACACACACATGCACACTGATATTCATATACAGTTGGCCAAGGAGGCAATGCTTTATTGTGCAAAATGTTTAAGAAAAATCAATACCAGACAACTATCCCCAGCCATCAAATCCCTGCCCCTGTTCTTTGCAGAGCTCTACACATAAAGCATCACATTGATCCATATACTAATTCTCATTTGGTTCATAGATGTGAAGCTCATTGGACTTTGTGCTAAGACTTCTTTGGACAGCTGTGTATTTGAAATAAGACAGATACAGATTGTGTTTGCCTTGTTCACCACTACAGGACACTCCTCTGACCCCGCTCTTGTTACAGACTCGCCCACAAGTGGCAGCACCACCACAGGCATCGTGGTGATTGCAGTAGTGTGCTGTGTGGTGCTGACTTCCCTCGTGTGGGTGGTGATCATCCACCAGACCAGGAAGCGCACCCAGTCAGCAAGTAGCCTGACCAGCCCTGCTGGCTACCCAAGTGACAAGGGTGCCCTGGCTCGCTACCCCACCCCTCAGCACCATGCCCTGGCCGCCCACCACCACCTCACCTCAGAGTTGATGCACAACATGACACCGCTGCTTGGAGGTGCCACCGAGGGCTACCCCAGTGGCCAGGACAGCGGCTCTGAGCACTCTAGTGGGAAGGACTCCGGGACTGGGGACTCAGCACAGCGCTCCAATGAGGACCTCCTTCCCCTGGATTTCAATAGGCCAGGACTGCGGCGCTCCCTCATTATCTGCTCAGACTCAAGAGGTTCACCAGTCATGAGGGGTGAGTGACAAGGCATGTCCTGTGTGTGTGTGTGTGTGTGTGTGTGTGTGTGTGTGTGTGTGTGTGTGTGTGTGTGTGTGGCCCATATAAAACCAAGCACTTCCATAAACTAGTTAGTAATACCCAGCAGTACTGGTGCACACTTCCCAGTCTAACCTTGTGTTCTCTGTCTCCAGGTGTGAATGGCATGGGTGTTGGGGGTGGAGGAGAACCCGTGGGTTGTGAGGAGGTGCTGGGCCGGCCAGTCCTCTCCACCTTCAGTCCACAGCATCTCTCCCCCAGCAGCTACAGCCCCTCTGGCCACTACACTGCCAGCCTCAGGCGAGGCTCAAACTCTCGTCTGCTGCCTGTGTCCTCCCCTGTCACCCCTTCCTCCACCCTGTCTCGTGGGCCCTCCCTCCCCTACCAGCCAAGACCATGCTCCCCATACCAATCAGCCTCTGGCTCTCCCTCCTCCTCTGAGGCTCATAGCAGAGGTAGTCCCCTGGCTCAGCGACATTCCCCCGATGGTGGGGATGCCATAGATGAGGGCCAGGGGTACAGCTTGCACCAACAGGCCAACGGTGACCTGCCCTGTGTGCACAGCGGCGAGGGAAATGCCGTGCGCAGCCCCCGGGCATCCGTGTCCAGTGCCAGTGACCGCAGGAGCGAGCTGGACCTCAGGATGGACATGCCAGAGGTTCAGTTCCTTGGCCAAGTGCATGGCAGCCGTGTCCTGGAGGGGAGATAATGGCCGTTGGGTCGGTGGGAAGGGTGGCCGCCTGCTGCCCTCCCCACTCATGTAGGCATTCCTCAAGCTAGTGAACAGTGTGAAGAGGTTTTGTAAGTGCATTATCTGTATAAAGAAAGCATCCAAATGTGTGTACATACTTGTATATATATGTATGAGTAAAGCTGGACTTTATGTATGCAGATATCAACTGTTTGAGACAGTTCAGACTGCACAAGACAGGCAGCAGCATCAAGGCTGTCAGGTGCTGGGCTGGTGCTGTAGTTTCTCAAGTGCTGCCATCTGGAGTGCTGGAGTCCCTTTTTGGGAAGCCCCAGTGATCTGAAGACAACTAAGCCACACTCACTCAGCCACTTACAGTCAGCAACTCTCATTATATAGGAGAAGGTGTACCATGGGCACATGACCCTGGAGCAGCATTAGCAGCAGCAGCAGTGTGTGGAACAGAGGCCCAGCCCTGATGGAAAGGAATAATGGGGTTGGTGTCAAGCTGTGGGAGCACAAAGCAGAGGTGGCAGCTACCAGGCATGACAAGAGTGCATGATGAAGTGTGGAGGTTTCCTGCAGCCTGTCCAAACCTGGTGGCACTCTCCCTTTTCCCTCGGCCTCTGCCTGAAAGGAATCCAGCACCACACTGACAACTGGAGGGACTTCCTCCCAGTGTCCAAAGGGAACAGAGTTGCACATGCATTATTCGTTGGAAATGTGTTCCGTCCCCAAGGTCTTGCCACAGCATGATGCTTTTAAGTGTGAGGATGACACAAGGCAACTCACAGCAGTACCAGCAGTACTAAAATTGCCCTCCAAAAAACATTTTCAAATCAAAATTGAAAATCCCTCCCCTAAGAGATGTCTGTGCCTCACCAGCTGGAATGGAGACATCCACAAGGCTGCAGCGCTGCACTGGCTGTGTGCTGTGTTGGTGCACTGGCTGGCCACCTCATACACTCTAGCCAAGCTGAGGCGGGGATGAGGGAGCCCCAGTGCACCAATGCATTGTTGTTTGTAGGTTTAATTTTATTACATCATAGCTGAAAAAAAATAATGTGTGTTCCTTGTCTACTTAGAATATTTTTATATTGATTTTAAATTACTTAGGAACATATCTTTTGCTTCGTAGGAAGAACTGTGCAGTTGCTTCGTAATGTAGTGACACTGTCCTGTGGAAAAGGCATCTGTAGAGCTGCTATTGTGCCAGCATTGTACCAACATTGTGTGTATGTGTGTGTGTGTGTGTGTGTGTGAGAGCGCGTGCGTGTGTGAGAGCGCGTGCGTGTGTGTCCAGCCTCCTCTTGTCGTAGAGCACTGCAATGTTTGTTCCTAACAGTGGTCAAGTTCAAATACTGCAAGTCTGTGTTGTGACGTAGGTTAATGAGGTGTGCTGAGCGCAGCGTCGTGGTTACTTCACGCATTTACTGACACTTGAGAAACTATTGTACATTTAAGTCGACCTCAAACTAGTCACCTTCTGACGTAAGCAGTTACTATGTCACAACCTCCTCTCGCAGCAGCTTCTCCTCACCCGAGACAGCAGGGTGCAGGCAGCTCCCACCACACCCTGGCAGGGCCTTCTTCAGGGACTTGTTCAAAGCTGAAAATGTAATGTAGTCTGAAGGCTCAGAATGTCATACCTTCTGTAGCCTTTGTTCCTTCCTTTCTTCCTTCCTTCCTGTAGTTGTTTTACAATTTTTTTTTTTTTTTGTGTCCTTTTCTCCATGTCTGTTTACATTCATTACCATTCCTTCTCTCTCTCTCTCTCTCTCTCTCTCTCTCTCTCTCTCTCTCTCTCTCTCTCTCTCTCTCTCTCTCTCTCTCTCTCTCTCTCTCTCTCTCTCTCTTTATGACCTAAGAAAGATCTCGGGTAAATTTTCACAACTTACACACCCACACACACACACACCACACACACACACACACACACACACACACACACACACACACACACACACACACACACACACACACACACACACACACAGCCTTCCCCCCCTGCCTGGGTCTGGGTTCCCTCCCACATTGCTTCCCGTGTGGAAAAAACACCCCAGGGTGATTGGACATTGTTCTAAATACTGATTGTTATCGCCGTTGCCTTTTTAACATTTATTTACTAGCAAGTAATGAATTGTATTTTTATTAGTAGAATTATTGTTGTTGTTATTATTATTATTATTATTATTATTATTATTATTATTATTATTATTATTATTATTATTATTATTATTGTCCTGGAAAGCAAATGTGCAGTTTTTATATATCAGGTTATGATTTTGTATATGATTTTATATGTATTTATTATCTTCACTCACCCGTTGGCACAAATTACGTTGAACAAGATTACTGAGCTGTTATTATTATTATTAGATATATTTAATTGTTTTGTATTATGATTTTTATTAAAGTATATTGAACATATCAGTACAACTCCTGGTTTGATAAAAGAATGAATTCAGTAAATGATAATATATAAGTGTAGGACTTCCAGCATGTCAGCATGTCTATGGTAAAGATTAATAATGTTATATTCTTAGGTTAGTATGGTACAGAAAAGAAAATACAGCAAGTTTTCCAAAAGTCGTAGTAATAGAAGAAAATGGAATGACTAACGTAGCCTAATTGGATTGGTGTGAGGCTTCTGACATGGTTGTGACATATTAACCGTTAATTGTAATGTCAAATCTTACCTTGTTCCTTTTTTTTTTTTTTTTTTTTTTTTTTTTTTTTTTTACGTGTACATATCTATTTTGTTGATCCGTTAACAATTTATATAATATTTTGTACAGCCCAAAACTGCGAACGTGATGTCTCCTGTTGGCATCTGTCACCCTTTCCCCTTTGTATCTGTCTGTTTCTCTTGTCTCTGTCTGTTACCCATCTCTCCCTCCTCCCCTCACCCCGTCTCTTCCTGCAAGCCGCAAGACATCGAAGACATCCCTGGCAGCTGTCTGTGCTGAGGGATACTAACTATTTAAGTTATTAAGAATCCTCCTCTGCAGCCTCTCCCTTTCATTAATAAAACTGTGTATATGAAAGGTGTGTCATTCACCTCACCTGTCTCACCAACCACCTCAATCATGGTAAGCCAGGTGGGCGGCTTAAGAAGTGAAGCTAATACTCTTAAGGTTTACACATCAATGCTGTTACACTATTGACATGAAGCATAAGTGTAGCATCATCACCAGTTTCCTTAACATCTTTTCCTTTTTGGGATTGGATAATTTATGAGTCTCCCTATTTGTGCAGTTGTTGCAGGTGGTAAATGTAACTTCTTTTTTTTATGGAGGGACACTGGCAAAGGGTAACAAAAATCCGAAAAAAAAAAAAAGCCCACTGAGATGCCAGTCCCAGAAAAATGTCCAAAGCAGTAGTCAAAAAATTGAAGGATATCCTTACGTGTCTTGAAACCTCCCTCTAGAAGGAATTCAAGTCATAGGAAAGTGGAAATACAGAAGCAGACAGGGAGTTCCAGAGTTTACCAGAGAAAGGGATGAATGATTGAGAATACTGGTTAACTCTTGCACTGGAGAGGTGGAAATGCACACACTAATACTTTATCCTGACAAACTAAGTATTTGTTTTATGATGTTTGTTGAGTATCTTCATTCTCAGCAAACATGACACATCAGGGGTGAGTCTGCTGCAGCATCTCCTTTCCACTGTGAGTTGTATCCCTTCTGAAGCCTTATGGAAACACGGAGAAGCTGATCTGAAGGCCTTGGGATAAACTGGTCACAAGAGGTTCCTGAGGACTAAAGTCTGGCAGGTCACTACAAGTAGATGTGAGCCATACATTATCAATCAGGCATCACCAAGACATGTATATTTCCATGGGTTGCCATTATCCTGTCTCTAAACATACATTCTCCTGTAGCTCACATTCCACATCTCATACCATTCTGTAACCCATGTAATCTATTTGGAGCTTTATCAATCTATGAAGCTCCAAATGAAGATACGCAAAAATGCTTAAGTGGTGTCAACTCACACAGAGGGCAAGATAAAACACCTCAGTACATTGACACGTATAATTATATTAAGAGACGAGATAAAAAAAAGTTCAGCATCATACATATTGAACAGCAGTTTCATAACAAAAACTGTAGAAATGAATGAACTCAACTTGTGTCCATAGTGTCCTCCTCCTCCTCATCTTCCTCCGAGTCTTCCTCCAGCTCCTCCTCGACGTCCTGGTCAGGCTCCTCCTTCTCAATGTACGGTCCAAGCTCCTCCATCAACTCCTGCATGTGCTCCACCAGCTGGCTGTCCTCACAGGGAGTCTCAGAGTGCACCTACAAAACCACAACACTCACATCACTGGCTGCTCATGTCTTCAAGCAATGCTACTTCAGATGATACTTGATGTTGCTCAAAATATCTATGTCAAACTCCATATTTTCAAATACTTAAGTATCTCATTTTGACTAGTTTGGACTCAAGTACAAGTTATTAGGGATTTCTGAGTGTTTTCCAAATTCCTGTCATAGCTTAACAGGTTCTAAAGGAAGTTACTATGGTTTTCAAGGATGTGTCAATGATTTTAGTGATAACTTGACAAAGATTCAGAATCATCAATGGTAAAACAAATCCATGAAAATAAGATAAATCAACATCATCTCATTACTAAATATAAACACAACCTCAACACCACCACACACCAGCCACCACTCACCTTCAGGGCACGGTGCAGGCAGTACTGGGCAGCCTCACGCTGCTCCTCCCCCTGTAGGTAGTGGCTCCACCCCATGAGGTACCACACGTCCACCACCTGCACCACCACCAGAGGGTAGGACAGCAGTAAATTTGTGGAGAATAAGAGAAGCTTTTTTTTTTCTTTCTTTCTTTTTAGGGAGAACTGAATAAATGAGTTTTATGAGTTGGCCAACCTCATAGTCGTATAAGAAAATAAATACATAAGGAAAAGATTAAGAACATGGACAGGAAAATACTTATACAGCTTTTATATCCAACTATAGTTAAAAAATCAACAGTTTCAAAACCCACATCAATGCTCACCATGAACAACAGGTTTCTCCAGGACTATACACTGCTGCACCAAAATAAGCATAAGAAACACCAGGAACTTCCCACTCAAAAATATGTCTTAGGTATTAAAGCCACCAATACAGCAGCAACCAGGCAGTCACGTCCTCACCTCGTCATCCTCCTCAGTAAGCCCCTCCAGCACCTCTACAGCAGACTTGTGGTCCTCAACCTCAATAAGAATGCGGGCTGTGGTGAGGCGTGTGGCATAGGACAGTGGACACACCTCCACAGGGTCAAAACTTCCGGTGGCAGCCTTGCCCTCCCTCACGGCTCTGTATTGGGGCAGCCACACCTCCAGGGACTGTGCTATGTACTTCTTGGCCTCCTCCACCTCTTGTTTCACCAGGAGGAAACTTGCCTGTGTAAGTGAGTGGAAAAAAGAGTTAAAGCAGGAGGGAGGCTTGTGAGGGAAGAGTTAAGAATGAAATAATGATTAACTGGTGTGTTGATCAAGACAAACAAGCAAGCCAAGACTCACCATGTGCTGGAAAGCTTCAGGATTGCTTGGGTCCACCTCGATGGCCTTCAAGATGTTGGCCCGGCACGCCTCCTCTGCCTCCTCCTCGTCACACAAGTCTGTCATGAAGAGCTCTGCCACCGAACAATAGGCCGTGGACATCTGCCGCACCAGCCCTGCCCTCTCATCCTGCTGGGGACCCAGGGAAGAGGCAGAGGTGCTGCCTCTGCTGGCCCCTGCTTCAGCCTCAGCTGGGCACAAGTTTTCATTCCCCTCGTCCAGCATGGGATCCCTGGGCTCAGTCTTCACCGTGACTGCCGCCACTCCGCTGCTTTCTGTGGATGTGCCATTTCTGCCACTGTCGTCCTGCATTGTCATGTCCACTGGCTCGCCGGCCTCCTCAGCTTTCTTCACCACTGGCAGACTCAACACCTTCCTGGTGAGGATCTCAATGCCTTTCTGGTAGCACTGCAGGGCCTCCCGCCCCTCCATCAGCTGGGCCATGGACATGTACTTCTCATGGCCGCCCTCAGGCTGCACCGTTATGGCCCTGCCCAGGCAGTGCCGTGCCCCATCAAGATTCCCCACTTCCAGGCACAGGCTGGCTGAGGTCTCCAGCACGGCCACGTTGTCCGGCTCTTTCTTGAGGGCCGTGTGGCACAGTGTCTGAGCTGTCTCATACTGGAAGCTGTCAATTTCTTCCTGTGCTGCCGCCAGCAACTCCTCCACACTCAGACTCTCCAGGTCCGCCTTAGCAGCCATCCTCCTCCGCAACAATGCTGCTGCTCTCCTCTTCCTCTTGCGTGCAGCTGTTGCAGGCTTCCCCATCCTGGTGGTGGTGGTGGTGGTGGCAGCAGCTGCAGTTGTAGTGGTGGTGGTGGCAGCTGTGACTGTGGAAGTATGAATTTACAGTTAGATATTTCCTGAAAGCCTTTGTTCATACAATTAATTATTGCTTTTCTTACTCATTTTAGGTTTTTACAATGCAGAGGCTTTAATAGGAATAATGTAAGAAACACCTTCACTAATGCTGGAATGAAGAAATAACGTCATTTAATCTGAAAACACCTCCTGAAGCTAAGCCGTGTGTGACAATCTCTTTTCTTTACTCTCCTGCACACAGCTCCCACATTTAACACCTTCCTTTCTTTCCTCTGCCTCCTGCAGCTCTCTGGTCTCCTCTGCCAGCCACTGCTGTAGCCAGGCTGGGGACATGTGACTCTAAGAGAGGGGGGAAAGGGGGACAGCGTGGGGGTTCTAGATCACCCTACTCTAAGGTGATCATTATGTGAGCATTCAGGATAATACTGAAATAACATTAATGTCTCCATCTGAGGGCTACATCAGGTTTAAATTAATTCACTAAACTAATTTCATTGCTGATCCTTTATTTGTGTCACAATAAAAAAAAAAAAAGTATACCATAATATTTCTGTCCAGAAATAAATGATCAAAATTTGTAAATTACTAAGCTAAGTTTACTTCCATAATCTGAATATCAATAGAATGAAGACAAGAGTGAGAATCACAGACAAAGGAACACACTGGATTCAAGAAAGCAGCCTTCCCTCCACAACCCATAACACACAATGGTTATTCTTTATATCATAAGTCTGTGTTGCGTGCAATGCCAAAATTTACACATTAAGCAGGACACACTGTGGCCTTGCCGTTAATATAAAAGTCTTTCTGTGGACGAGTCTGACATGGCTGTCATGTTCCCAGAATGTGCTGAGTCTTTGATTTTTTTCCAAGTCCAGCCAGCTCCACACCACTCTCTCAATCAGTAGTGTGTGTGTGTGTGTGTGTGTGTGTGTGTGTGTGTGTGTGTGTGTGTGTGTGTGTGTGTGTGTGTGTGTCTGTGTCAGTATGTTGGTTTCCAGTATGGAATGGTGCATGCTCACTCAAATGTCTTTGTTCAGCCAATGCGAGCTGTCGTTTTAATGACATATTAGAATGCCACCAAATGTCATTTTCATTTCTGGCCAATGTCAATGACTTTCATTCAATCACCAGGGGTGTACATGCTGCCCGTGACAGTCAGCCGGCTACCCACAATGGTGCTCAGTGTCACAATGGTCACTAAGTGCAGTGGGTGCAAATTAAGTACTGGGATTTTATTGTTTAGTTCCATAAGCAAGACACTTGTGTATGGATTTCTTAAGACAGCACAGTGTTGTGCTGAAATCAGCCTGTGCTGAGCAATTGGTGGCACCAGCACCTTTTAAGGAGGTCGACCAACCACAGCCTGGACTTTCCACTTCCTATTAAGGTATAAGGTAAAGTCAGGTCAGGTTAGGAAGTTTGGAGTGAACCACTGTAAAGAATCGCCCCCATAATCCCCCAGCCTCACCAATCCCCAGTCTCCAAAGCACACTCCCTTTCCTCCACCCACAACCTAACAAATCTCCAATTCTCAACATTCTCAGCCTCCCCAACCCTCAACCTCCCAAAAACCCTCAAAGCCCCAAGCTCCCCACCCTTCAATCCCCAGCTCCCCAACACACCACCCTTCCCCAACCCAACAAAACCCCAAACCCCAACAGTGACAGCCTCCTCTGACCACAACACAAACCCAAAGAATTTTTTACCTTCTTCCTCACATTTGGCGAATCCATGAGCATCACCCACCTGCAGAAGCGTTGCCTGGATGCCCCGCCCACCTGTGCTGGCCAGGATAAGTAATGCAAGGCCAGGTGAGGTGGTTAATTAAGGCTGGGGAGATTGTTATTGTTGCACGTGTTGCCTTCCAGCTGACTGCTCCCCACCACAGCCTAAATAAACAAAGCTGGCAAATATTTCACTGGTTACCTTACGGATTTTTCAATGCTATTAGTTATTATGAAGGAGTTTTTTAATAGCATAGAGAATTTGTGGCTGAAAGTTGATTTAATAAGAGTGGAATTCAAACAGTAATTGGGTTTCTATCCCGGTGTTATTTCCAATTTGTTTGACTTAAAATTTTAGCAATATATATATATTTTTTTTTATTATTTCTCAATATAATCTACTTTTCTCCCAGTAATGTTGTAACTAAAAGATTAATGAAAAATAAGTCATGCTTTCTTATTATCAAATACTCTTTCTAATCGTTGTGTGCAATTGTTCTAGATTTACTTTTATTCTACCTCAAAATTTTGTAATATAAATACATCTATTCTTTTGTCAATATAATTAATTTTTCATATGACGCCTGAATGAAAAATAAGTAATGCTTGCTTGTTATCAATTATTTCTCTTAATTCCTGCGTGCAATAGCTCTTTGTTTGACATTTATTCTACTAAAAAATTTAGGATATAAATGCACCAGTTCTTTTGCTAATATAATAAATTTTCTCTAATATCATCAAAATGAAAAATAAGTCATGGTTGTAAATTATTCTCTTTATCCACATTCACAGTTGGCCTTAATTTGGTTTTAATCTGCTCCAATATTTTTTTTTTATGTAAATACACCCATTATTTTGCTGATATAGTAATTTTATCACCATGTTACCAGAATGAAAAAATAAGTCCCGTGCAGGATCAGCTGGGCGGGTAAACAAACATGTCCGCCCACCGCAACGCTAGCAAGGTAGTGGTGGTCAAAAAATGGACAGATTCTACCTTTACCATCGACACCATCCTCAGGGCGGACCTGGAGGCGAACAATAAGGGGTTTCTTGCTATACTAGGGGACGGCAGACTCTTCCTCACCACGTGGCTTAACAAGAAAATAAGTACAAAAGTTATCGAGGAAGTTTCAGAGTGAGTTGTTGTGTCCTTTTGTCTCGTGACGCGGGGCAGGGCGGGGTGCGGCAGGGGGGGAGGGGCGTGACAGGGCGTGGTGGTGCTGGGGGCGGTGTGGCATGGGGTTGACAGTACTGACAAGAGATTTAATTTTTAAAGAATCATAAAAAATGCAGTATAGTTATTGAATATCTAAGTAAATATGTTTGATGGATTGTAAATAAAAATAAATGAGTGCGTTTCATTAGTTTGTATTAATGTTAGCATCAATGATTGGTAATATTATTATTTACCGTTACTAATCATTCAAATTATCTGTCATTTTATGCTGTTAGGCTTAAATATTATTATCTTAATATTAAGTTTACAGAGAAATCAGTAAATTATAAACATTACTTTATTTTTGTAAGCAATACTAGAATGCTGCATTTCACTCAACACTTTTGCGTACAACCTATTGATCTGTGTTTGACTGTATGATGGATGCAGTAATGGGTCAGTCAGATGTGTGCATGTGTGGCGAGGCTGTAACCTTGCGTCTCCTGCATGGACAGTGGGTGCTGGCAGCGAGGTGGCGAGGAGAGCGAGGTGGTCATCACTCGGCAGACTGGTGCGCTGGTCCGGTACTCCCTGCACTTTGATACGGGGCTGTCATGCTCCCTCCAGCTGTCTGCACCCTCCCTCCTGGCGCTTATAAGGGAGAGGGACTCAAGTAAGGCACACTGCACTTCTTCTTTCCCTGTATTGTGCATGTGTGTGTGTGTGTGTGTGTGCGTGTTTACCTACTTGTATTTGTCTGTTTGTACTTTGTCAATATTTATTTTTGTTTATAACTCCATTTCATTTGTTTATGCATTTTTTGTCTAGTCTTGTTTGTTTTGGTTTCCTTGTATGATAAAACTCATTGGAAATTGATCTTTATCCAGCTGCTAAAAAGTACTCTTGTGGGCTGAAAAAGAGGGAGTTTGTGGAATAAAAAGCAATGTATAATACAATTTGTAACAGATAGAAGGGAAAAGCAGCCATTTCCATGATGCTCCAAAGAGAGACAGAACAAATGTGTAAAGATTTGATTTCTTTTTAACATTTGAGAAGTTGGCAGAGAAGGAAGAAGAGATAGAAAAGAACAAGAAAGAGGGAGGAAATAATGAAGAATAAAGAGGAAGATGGAGATAGAAGAGGAGGAGAAAAAGATTGAAGACACTTTGAACACATTCACGTCCTTCTTGACAGGCATTCGGTCACTGCGCAATGCCAAGGTCTGGGGACACAGCCAAGAGCACATCCTGCTGCAGCCCCAGAGTGACCGCCTGGTGCTGCTCGCCACCAATGCAGGCGGCTGTCCTTCCTGCCATGGGGTGATGCGTACACCACCCCTCCGCACCGCACACCTCTGCTACTCCAAGATCATCGCGCAGCCCATCACTGGTGCTGAGCTTTGTATCCTTTTGCATACACACACACACATACACACATACAGGGAGTCTTTAGTTCACAACAGTCTCAACTTCTGTTTTGTGGCTATGAATTATGACTTTATGGCACCATAGCATTAGCACAGGTGAGTGACACACTGTAGGTGCTTACTTAGGCTGGTTCAGACCTATGCTGATAATTGGCTTATGATGTGGCATAGGAACAGAGCTCAATGTAACTCAAAGATCCCTGTACATACATACATACATATACCAAGGTTCTGAAGAAGAGGGAATCCTGGATATTTGAAAGAAGACTAGAAAATGAGGAAAGGAAGATGTCTAAATAACACAAAGAAATACAGGTTTCCCCATAGAAGTCTACATATATATAAGAGATCAAAAGACAGATTGATGTAAGCTTAAAGTGTGCATTTGTTAAAGAAAAGATTGAATAGGTATAGATATGGTAACAGGACATGAGAGAAGCTCAGGCCTTGTCTACTGCAAGTACACACACACACACACACACACACACACACACACACACACACACACACACACACACACACACACACACACACACACACACACACACACACACACACACTAGAAGAGGTGATACAAGAAAAGAGTCTACATCAACTGGAAGGAAGGCTGGACAAATATAGATTTTAGATACAGCTCATGACCTGCATACTATAACTTGGTAAATACTCATATATATATATATATATATATATATATATATATATATATATATATATATATATATATATATATATATATATATATATATACACACACACCCTCAGAAGTGCCTTCCTTAATCCAAGCCTCAGATGAGTATGAGTTAAAGAACTGTCGCCTCCATGAGCTGGTGAGTCTGGGGCTGCAGCGAGTGGGGTCACAGTACACAGAGTGGGGTGCGCTGGCGTGCTCCACTTCGGGGGACACCATCGCCATCATGGACACAGAGAGACATCTCTACGTGACAGACTTCCGGCAGAGGGCACAGCTGGGCAAGAAAGGTGTGTGTTACAGCTGTTCATGTGCTGCACAGATGTAGTGTTGTAAACATATGTGGGACAGGACTGCATTCTTCACCATTTCAGTGTCTCATCTTGACAACTTCAAACAGGCACTAATGGATGTGATTGGGATTTTCAAGGCTGTTTAAGATCGTAATGATAGTTCAACTTGGGTTCTTTATCATCAGTAAATAAATCATTAATTGAAAACCTAACTAATTATGTCTGTGTCTTTGAAAATAGTTCTTACAAAACATCAGTGTTTCAGTGACATTCATTGCTTTCCATTGTAGTTTCTGTGTTGCATATAGAGCAGACTTCATTATCATCATTATTTCCTTCAGCATCTTTATTTTCTCTCATGGGTTAAATGGGTTACAAGTCTTCTCCAATGTAGTCACTGACATTCTCCTTCCTGATATTCATCCCTCTTACAACTTCCTCCATACAGCATCTCTAGGTCTTTGGTCTTCCCACTGGTCTTCCAACTAGGCTACCTCATACTTTTCTAGGCATATGTAGGCACCACCTCCTCCTTCCTCCCTCATGTCTTTCTTCACACACAATCTCCAGATCTTCTTTGGTCTTCCCATTGGTCTTCCAACTACCAACTCTTTTAAGTATAAACTTCCTCCCAACATTCCAGTATCACTTCACTCTGTACCTCAGCACACCACATCCACCACACACAACAGACTTCAGAACATAGATACATAAGTACTACATGTTGTATATTTGCAGCATCTAACCCTGTCGTTGCTGTGTTCCCAGGTGGAGTGGCCAGGTCACGCGTCACCCTCCACCAAGTGATATGGCCCTCCAGCATGCAGCCGTCACAAATCAGGGAGGTCACATTGGGCCTCTCTGACACCCTCCTCACTGTGTTTTGTCTGGTGGATGATGGCAACACAGGTGGGTAAGAGTGGGGTTACTGTGTGTGTGTGTGTGTGTGTGTGTGTGCGTGATTCACTTGTGGTCGTCTGCTGGTCACCCAGCCAGCCCTTCCCCTACAGAAAAAACATCTCAACCAAACTTATTTTCCCTCGACAGAATTCTATAACTACCTGAGCTTTGACATTGGCCTGAGCAGCATGAACAGCCACCACCGCTTTGGGGAAACAGTGGCCATCATCCCTGGCACCACACACCACCTGCCAGACCTCTTTCTCACCCCAGATGGCGTGGCGATGCTCATGGACGAGGTAGTGTTGTGTTTACCTAGTTGTATATCAGGGCTGTGGAATTGCTAACAAAAACACCCAATTCCAATTCCTAATTCCAATGTCTTTCCTCACCCCTTCAGGATGCCTCCATCAGCAGTGTGGACTCAGAGGTGGACCTTGGGGAGCTGCTGAGTGGGCTGCGGGAGGGCCTGGAGGAGCAGAGCATGGCCAAGGTGACGGAGGTGAAGGCAATGGTGGAGCAAGGTGTGTTTACCAAGCTGTGTTTACCTGAGTTACACTGGAGTGGTCCTGTCTTTGTATCTATTTTTTGTTCAGTCTTTTCTTTCAATTCATGTACACTTCTTGCTTCTTATCACCTCTCCTAGTGTATTTCTGGTAACTGTATTTGTTCATGTTGTTGTGTTTACCTAGTTACAGTACACAGGACCTGAGCTACATTAGAGTGGTCCTGTCTTTGGCAATCATTGGGATCAGTATCCCTCTCTTATAATAAGTACGTTCAAATCCTAGTCTGCTTAATTTGTAGTTTTTATCTGCATAATTTTTTATTGGTTTAAATTTGAACTAGATCTTATTTATGTTACTTTTACCTTTCATTTTAACATTACTAATATTTTTATGCAGTTTTATGATTCAGCGCCATATAATCTTTGTTGTTTTTGGTGCCACACAAAAAAAAATTTTAATCACTTCCCTTCATTTCTTTGCTTTGCCAGGCCTGAGTGTGTTTCTGGCCTCGTGCAACCATCAGGAGGACTGGGTGGGTCTGGCAGAGATGCGGGCAAGACAGTACGGCCAGCTGGCAGATCTCCTCCTGGGCTACATCCCTCAGTATGCTCAAAACGAGAACTCCCGAGCCTTTGCCCTGTCACTGAAGTACCTGGCCACTCACCACTTTCATGTGAGTGTTGATGCTGCCCCTCACGTATCAGTGCATGCTTTAGGGAACTTATGAATGTCTGGTGTTTGATAAGAAAAGTAAAGAATAAGAATATATAAAAAATAGAATATTTTGGCTTTGGTGATATTTAATGAGAAAAAATAAACCAGGGAAATAGATAAAAAGTAGAAGGAAATTTTGACTACAATGATATTTGATAAAGCGGAAAGAAAGAATGAATGAAAATAGGTAAAAATAGAAGGAAATTATAACCAGATTGAAGTAAAGAAGAAAATAAATAACTGACTTTTCCTAAAATGGTTCACAAAGAATTTTTTACACTACAAATACTTGATAAGAAAAGCAAAGAATGAAGATAGATCAGTGATTTTTCTGTAAATGCCACAAACATCAAGACTAACTTAAAATGCAGATAAAGTCTTCATAAATATAAACATGAGTACAAATTAGCATAATAATGCAGATAAAATTTCCATGAATCTAAATATGAGTAAAAATTGACTGAAAATACAAAAAAGTCACCATGAATATAAATATGAGTACGATTGTTCGTCTTCAGAGCATCCTGGAGGAGATGAACAATGTGCTGAAGTACATTGATGATGAGAACATTTCCCAGATGGTCCTTCAAATGTCAGAACAGGTGAGGCACAGTGTGGGTTGGTGTGTCAATAAAATATCTGCCTATCTGTCTTTGGCACATTTATTAAGCTCCAGATTCATTAATGTTATGGTCTCTTGTCCCGGCTACTTTTCACAGGTTCTAGTGGAAGGTATTGGGATTTTCAAGGGAGTGTAGTGGTAGTTGTTCATGTATTCAAGGGTGCTGTAATGGTAGTGATTGGTTAACAGATTCTAATGGAAGCTGATAGGGTTTTCAAAGGAGTGTAGTGGTAGTTGTTCATGTATTCAAGGGTGCTGTATTGGTGATGATAGGTTATCAGGTTCTAGTGGGAATTCTTGGGGTTTTAAATGTGTTTTCATGATTTTACCGATAGTTTGATAGGTCCTACTAGAAGTTGTTATTTTAAAAAGTGTTTTCTTGATTTAAGTGACAGTTCAACAGGTGGAAATTAATGGATTTTCTTTTAGGTGTTTTCATGATTCTAGTGACAGTTCATCAACCCCTAATGGAATTGAGGTTTTAAAAGGGTATTTTCATGATTCTAATGACAGTTCATCAGCCCGTAATGGAAGATATTAAGGTTGTAAAGGGTGTTTTCATAATTCTAGTGACAGTTCATGTAGATCCTAGTGGAAGATATTGAGATTGTAAAGGGCATTTTCATCATTCTATTGACAGTTAAAGTAAAGCCTAGTGGAAGATATTAAGGTTGTAAAGGGTGTTTTCATGATTCTAGTGATAGTTCAGCAGGCCATAGTTGAAGTGTACAGAGAATTTAAAGTAACTTTTTGCCTCATTTCATCCTCAGGTGTCCTTTTACCAGCGCAGTGCTGAGATGTTACAGCTTCCTGAGACAGACTTTCAGGCCGGCCATGCAGAGCTGTATGATGTGAGTATGTCCTCTGGTGCTGAACTAAAAAAATAAATAAATAAATAGAAAATGTAACTTCTTCAGCTGATGTGAATATTGCAATCTCCATCACACCTCTCTGTGATGCACCCTTCTAATATTACTGACCAATTTGTTTTGCTGTGACTGTGGCCTTTACTGCAGGATTACCTAAACACCTAACCAAAAAGCAGCTACAGTCTATCTCTCCTTTCTTCTTTGGCTGATGTAAGCTTGTCTGGATTTCCATCTCACTGAATTGAGTTTGACATCGTTGTAAGAAAGAAAAGAAAAAGGAGACTTGATAGGAATATACAGGGCAATAACACACACACACACACACACACACATTTCTATAGATGTTATTCCTTCCCATGACTTGAACCATTCCAAAGAAGAGTATCAAAACACCTCTGGGACTCAAGTGGCTTACTTAGGGATCATATCTGTAATTGTCTTTGGAAGTGATGAATTGAACATACTTTTCCTTTAATTTTTTGTTCTCTTGGCTGAACTCTTTGACACTTAAAAAGCAAAACAACAAAATAAGCATGGAAGGAATGCCTATCAATATCCAGGGAAGTGATAACCTGAGCACACTTTTCTTTTAATTTTTGTTTTCTTGGCTGAACTCCTTGACACCTAAAAAACAAAACAAAAACAAGCATGGGAGGAATATCTACCTATACCTCACAGTAATCCCACCCTCTCCATCACACAGGCGTGGGGAGACAAGCCCATGAAGAAGATAGTGGAGGATGCGGTGAGCAAGGAGTGCCTGAAGGCGGCGGAGTCCTACCTGCAGCTGAAGCCCTGGGTATATGGCACAGTCACCACCTCCACCCTGCTGGCCTGCTGCATTGACGTGGCACGGGAGAAGGCCACAGAGGAGGCTCAGCTCAATGTTATGCTGGTGGCTGTGAGTGCTGGTGGTGGTGCTATAAGTGGATTGCAGTGCAGTAAACTCTGGATATAAGACTGTTTGCAGGGGAGGCCAATTTGTTATATTCAAGGATTCACTATCTGATGGTCATTATGCATGTTGGTCCTTTAACAATCTCAAGTCATTGAGTAATATGCATGCACTTACATTTTAAAGCCTTTTGCCACATTTAGCAAAAATAAGCTTCCTATAAGTATTGGTTGTTTGAGAAACTCTGAGTGTTTGTTGTTTTTGCCTCTTACAATGACCAAGAGTATGTTAAATGTAAGACTTGTTCAGTTGGCTCATTATATCTGACATTTACCATTTGCTACATCAAGGTTCATTATATCAATAATTTACTGTATATTAATATTCATTTCATAAATTTTCCATGTCAGGAATATTTGACCAGTGACACCTCAGAAGAAGCTGGCCTTTGTCATTCTTCTTATTTGCTTATATTCTTGTGTTGTTAGACATGACCTGCACTCACAGATTGAGGACTACGGGGAAGCCCTGCACCGGCTGCTGCTCTCCAGCGATGACCTGTTTGAGGTGCACATGGTGGGGCGGGCACTGGGGGCGAGGGGCCTGCTGGGGGCTGGCGAGGCACTGGCTGTCACTGTGGTGGTGGCTATACACAGGACGCTGCCAGACCTGCTCACCCTGCCTCCCAGGTGAGGGTGGTTGTGGGATTGGTGGTGGTGGTGGTAAGCAGGCATATATACATAGTGGGATACTTGGCATAAGATATGTATGACTTACCCGTACAACCAACACACTATCTGACCGAAAAATATTATTTTTATTGCTTTACTTATGATGTCTAACTTGACAAATGACCAACTTGGCACTTGGATGAATTAAAAATTTATTAATTTTTTAAAACTTTATTAGGACATTTACTTGTGATACGTACTTCACTAGGCATTGTAGGATAAAAGATGTTTATAGGCTTTTATTGCACTTATAAGTGACAAAAACATTTTATAAAGTCTTGCCATCCAATCGTTTTTTTCTTGTGATGGCAGTTTTGGAATGGATCATGGTGATAAGCCAAGTACACTAGAATAGATAACAAGAGTATTATTATAATCATCATTGGTCCATGTCTCTTCTTCCTACACTTCACCTGTTCATCCCTTCCCTCTGCCAGGCGATGGGTGGAGCTTGTGAGCCAGGCCGAGTCGTGCCCCACTAAGGTGACGGCCCCCATCACGGTGGGTCAGGTGGCTGGCTGGTCCAACCTGGCCATGATGTTTGTACTGTGTGATCTCTTTGCCTACAGTGGAGGTGAGCACATATTTGTGTGTGTGTGTGTGTGTGTGTGTGTGTGTGTGTGTGTATTTTTTTTTACTGTATTGATTTAAGCTTTTTATACCCTATCTTTTAATAATGGTGTGTGTGTGTGTGTGTGTGTGTGTGTGTGTGTGTGTGTGTGTATGTGTTGTATTGTATTCACTTGATAGTAGTTTAATGATTTCTCTTTGAATTGATGTCATGTTTCCATAATTCTTTTTGCCAACTTTGAAAGAATTCTTTTGTGTTAGTTTAGAAGTTATAATCTCATTTATTTGTGTTTGCTCACAGTATTCATGTTTCTTTTTATGTATATTTTTTCCATATATATTTTTATTATTTTACGCCTTTCTATCTTTCTCTCTTATTTGGTATTCATGTTATTCCTGTAATGGTTGTCACTTCATTATCATTAATATACATTTATAATTTTTTTTTTACTCTTTTTCTTCTTTTCTTTTTCTCTTTATGGTAACATTTATAGACCATTTCTCCTTTGAAGAGCTGCTTCTTAATGTGCAGAAAGAAGATGCTTCCTGGTCCCTGGGTCAGTCATCCCTGCATGTCCTCCTTATCCTATAGTAATTCATTCCTATATCCTTTCATCCATCTGTAGTGTCACTCTTGTATATCCTCTCTTTCCTCTCATCTTCCTGTAATAACTCAGTTGTCCCTTCATTTCCTCCTCCTCCTCCTCCTCTCTGTTGAGTATTTATGTTCACCCAGCCATTGGTACTGGTGTGGCACTCAGTATGTGTGTTGTGCCTCAGAGGTGGAGACACTGGGGCCAGTGGAAGGTGCAGCAGCCTGGCAGTACCTGCTGCACCAGCATGATCTCAGAAACCTGCGGCGCTGGCTGGACCGGGAGTTTGTGGCCCCTGAGGAGGATGCAGGAGGAGGTGAGGAGGTGCCCCTGGAGGAAGCTGCCTGGCTGCATCCCAGCAACAGGTTGTCCAGGCTGGAGGGCAGCAATGGAGGAGAGAGGGGCAGCCACACCCCAGAGCCAACATATTCTGCCTTCAACCTGCTGAGTGAGCCGCTCTACAGCAGCGATGTGGAGTCATCAGTTCGCTCACATGACTCACTGGACTCGGCCTCAGTGGCAGCCAGCGAGGGCGACACCTGGAGCGTGCGCAGCTTTGAAATGCACGACCGGCGGGAGACAGTGTGGCCAGCAGAACGCCTGTGGCCCATCACGCAAGCCATGGTGGACCTGCTGAAGGCCACTGACCCCTTCTCAGATCTGCTGCTGAACCTACTGGCCCAGCGAGGTGTCTTTGCCTCCGAGGAGCGTGTCTCGGCCCCAGCCCTGGTGCGTCGCCTGCAGGTGTCTGGGGCCATGGCAGCCGTGAGGAACCTGGGAGGGGAGCATCCCTGCCAGACTTTTGGGAGGGACATCCACAGGACAGTCTTGCAGCATATGACTGCCAAAGGTCTGCCTCTCCCAGCCTATGACTATGCTGGTGACTTCAGCCCTGAAGGCATGGAAGGTGTGGAGGGGCCGGCCTGGACCAGGATGGTGCAGCCCTTCATGAACCTCCTGGAGGTGAAGGACAGGCAGGCAGTGTTTCGTGCCTGCCTCACCAACCTGCAGGTGGTAGTGGAGCACTGCCATAGCTCTCAGGAGGTGCTGCTCCCTGCCTTCCTCACCATGCTGTATGCTCCCAGCCACACCCTGAAGGACTTCCTGGACCTGGAGGGAGACAGGCCCACCTCAGGACAGCAGGGCAGTGATGGAGAGGTGGAGCAGTTGTGTGGCCTGCTGGTCCAGCACTCCCTCACCCCCCAGCAGGTGGTGGAGGGCCTGGTGGAGTCCTTCCCTTATCTGCACAAGGTGTTCCAGAAGGAAGAAAGTAATTCAGCTGATGTGACGGTGTATGACCTCCTGTCTGGTGCAGTGCCCTTTGACCTGACGCGACTCTTCACCTTCCAGGAGCACAACAGGTGGGCTCCCTCTCCTCACTGCTGCAGCTCCTTTGTCTTGATGTATGGGAGGGATGGAAAGACTGTAGTTTGTAGGTGAGATGGGAACAACTTGTAGCCTTGCACTTTATTCTTACAGACTCCTGTTGCCTTTGTCTCCTCTTATCAGGCAGCTATGATTGTATGTCCCATAGGAATTATATTAATGTCCTTGTACCTCTTTCTTATTGTTTTGATTTCTTGATTTTAGTTATAGTGATGATTATTTTTCCTGTCAGCATTGTATTCATGCCCATATGCCTCCAACCATAATCCTTTCAGCCCTTCGTGATCATTTTACCTAGATTGGGAACCTGCTAGACTCTCATTTGTCAAGAGTGACCTGTCTCAATCCCCAATGATGCTCTTTCATGGCCACTTATTACCACAGTCCTTAGATTAAATTCCCAGTGTGTCCATGATACTTTACAGGTGACATGACACCTACACACTCCCATCACTTAGGACCATATTCTGGAACACTTTTTTTGCTGCACCTCTACTGCTTTCAAAGGCTCTTGTTGAAGTGACAGGTTTTTAAGAATTTTTACAGTTCTAGCAACAGATTAACAAGAATTCTATGTTATTAAGAGGAAAAATACTCTTGAGAACCAAGCTAATAATCCCTGTGGCCTTGGAAAAGAGTATGATGAGAGAGCAGAGCATTTCAAAATACAAGTGTTACTTCCAGACATGGCTACGACGAGCAGACCAAGTTGCCGTGCTGGAGTGATGAGGAGCTGGTGAGTCAACACGGCATCCACCACAACCTGGACGCCATGTACTACCTGAGGGAGGGCCGCCCCACCTATGCCTGCGCTTCACTGCTGGCTGCCTCACTCTCCTCCACAACACCCTCCTCCAAGGCCAGGTGAGGCATGCATGGCACCTCACACACACACACACACACACACACACACACACACACACACACACACACACTGCAACATTTGTTTTTTTAATGCATTACACTCCACCCCACTCATTGTTCTCCCACCCCACAGACTGGAGGACTTCCGCAACAAAGTGTATGGTGTTGCCCTGAGCAGCTGGCCAGACCGCTCAGTGTGCTCAGCCTGTGTGGCAGTGTTGCTCATGGCCGGCCTGGACGCTGAGATGCTGCGAGTGATTCTGACATCTGCCTACTTGGTGAGTTACCTTCTTGCATCATTGCTCTGTGTTGGTCTGTTCAGTTTTCTTACTTTGTTTTGATTTTTGTTAGCTGTGCACACGTGTGTGTGTGTGTGTGTGTGTGTGTACCCCATAAGATTACCTTACATCTTTCACTGGTGTATGTCTTGATGAAGTGCTCACCTTCACCTCAGCCAGCTAGCAGGCAGCACACTAACAGATTTAAAATCTGCAGATCTACTCAATCCGCACCTCATGGCGTGGCAAGCTGAGTCAGGAGAAGAAGAAAGGACATGAGAGCCTGGTTGAGTCTGACATCAGCTGTGTCCTGCAGCATCTGTGTGCTGTGGACACCAGGATGGAGGCAGCTGCCACTCTCTTGGAGATGCTGGAGGCCAGTGTCATCCTGTCAGCCTCAGACAGGCTGTTGGACACGAAGGGAACACACGGGCCAAGTGACCTGCTGGCATCGGGCATGCCCCTGAGTCCTGTGGTGGAGACCCTGGGCAAGGTGTTCCAAGATGCTCTGACACAGCAGCAGGTTCAGACCATGTGTGAAGGCACCAGGCTGTGTGTGGAGTTTGCCTTGCTGTACTCTCTGCCATGGCCCTGCAAGCTGCTCACCAAGCTGGCTGAAGCTGACCAGTGGGTGATCTTCCTTGTTTTGGTGCAGGTGTTCAACTTTCCCAAGATGGAGGTGCTCAAGGCGGCCGAGTCATTCAGCGTGGTCTCCCTACGGGAACACATGACCCTGGCCATCTCCCATGTGTGCTACTACAAGAAGAGGACGGAAAGGATGGGAAGGTCTGCCCGCAGCAAGAGGTCAGCACTGTATGCCAAGATTGGCATCAAATCCCGTGAGGGCTCCCCATCGTCAAGCCAGAGTGGAGATGAAAGGGGCAGGAGTTCCAGTCCCAGTGATGTGGATGCTTCAACAGTGGATGATGCAATGTCCCTCACCACAACAGAGACCAACCTGGACCTTGGGGTGGACACCTGGCTTGCGAAGAACCCCAAGGATCTGTTCTCGGTCCTGATGCAGTGCCACTTGCAGGAGAACCCTCCCGGGGAGCTGATCACGGCAGCAGCCGCCCTCGGCCTGCCTGTGCTGGCTTCGTTTGCTGGTTGTTACGGGAAAGATAATATCATTCTGTGCCTCACAGTGTTCCTGTACACAAAGCTGCCACACAACATCAAGATGACGCTGCATCACAGGATTGCCAAGAAGGACATTCCACCTCCACCTGCTGGGAACAAGCCAGAGAAGGACCAGGTTCCCTCCCGGAAGAATAACTGCTGCCGTGCTTGTGACATGGGCATCCTGTGCTGTGGGCCGGTGGAGCTGCGGCTCATTGTGCTGGCCCACATGTCCATTGGCCTGGTGCACGTGGTGAGTGATGGCCTGAGGGCATTCAAGCGGCATCATTCCCTCCAGCATCTCACCCTGGCCATCCAGGAGGCCAAGGGCGTGTGCAACCAGGAGCTCATGGCCAAGCGGCTGTCAGACAGTGCCAAGTTCATGAACAAAGAGTTGGAGGCAGAGCAGCCAAGCACTGGGATGGGACCTGAGTGGGCGATAGCCATGGCCCGAGACATCATTGCCACAGCCCTGGATGAGTACCTGACCAACAGCCATCAGCGCCGTCATTTCATCTCGGCCCTCACTGCTGTTAGTCAGCTGCCACCATTCTGCAACCACTCAATCAACTGGATGCTGGTGGGTCAGCTATGTGAGGTGGTGGGAGAGGTCAGACACAAGATCAGCTATAAGGAGCTGCTGGAGAGTTTTGAGGCAGGCACGGTCAAGGACTTTGCTAGGGAGGTTGTGGAAGGCCTGAGGGAGAAGCGGTGTTTCTCAGAGGCCCTGCAGGTGTGCCAGCTGGTGGACCTGCCAGTGTTTACCATCGTGTGTGGCCAGCTGAGGGCAGAGTTTGAGAATGGAAAATTGAGCGTGAGAAGCAGCTACACTGGCCTAGAGCGCTTCCTGTGCCGTGGCCACAAGCAGCTGTGTGAGAAGACAGTGCCCCCAGAACACGCCTGCACCTTCTTCACCACCATTAGTGAGGAGGTGCCCCTGAGTGCCATGCAGTACCTGTGCCTGCAATATGCCCTGGTGTGGTGCTACAAGTCTCTGCCACACCCACACCCCAACACCACTGATTCACTGCACACTCAGGGCCCCCACTCACCTCCCCCTCAGGAACCAGTCTCCCCACAGCCACACACACCTCAGTCTGAAGACCCAGCAGAGTCCCTCATGACCACGCTGGAGCACAGGATGTGGAGGGCATACATCCAGTCCCATTGCAACAAGGAGGCGGAAGCTGGCTGCCTCTCAGTCTCCCTGCCCGAGGTGTTGGGCAGGTGGCCATGGGAGGGAGAGGATGGGGTGAGCAGTCTGGACATGGGGCAGATATTGAAGGCAGCTGGCCTCACTCCTGCCTTCCTCACCCTCAGTCTCTCCAACTTGAGTAATTCCTCCATGCCTGACACCAAAGATGGCACAAGTTGCACTACAGCCGGTCAGGCAGGAAATGAGGCATCCTCCAGCCAGGGCAACAGTGGGGATGAGCAGGATGAGGCCAGCAGTGGACAGCAGGAAGGTGATGTCCAAGAGGAGGAGGACAAGTGCTGGGCCATCCAAGAGCTGGTAGACACATTTATAGACCGAGGGATGCTGGTCACTGCCTGCCGTGTTCTCATTGCCTTTGGGGAGGACAGCAGGGTGAGTACAGTGGTGTGGGAGTGTTAATGAAGTATGTGGTGGTGCAAGGGATTATATGGCATTTTTTTTTTGTGTCCTGTCAAATATCTAGCTTTTGTCTACAGAACAGTAGATCTTTTCTGCCTGTTTCTTTATATTGTTCAAACATTTCATTGTTTCTCAAATTTACATCCTGTCTTTTCTCTGCAGTAATAAAAGTCATATTTTCTGGCCATTTCTTCCAGCACATAATGAAATTATATATTTGTTCCTACAGTAATAGTAGTTATAATAATAATGATACTACTACTACTACTACTACTACTACTACTACTACTACTACTACTACTACTACTACTACTACTACTACTACTACTAGATTTTTTTCTGCACATTTCTTTCAGCCAATTCATTAACTTGTTTATTGTATTGAGGTCACATTTCTCAGTCTCCTTTCTGTGCATTATCAGAACATGCAACGGTTGCTGCTGCTGCTGAGACTCGCTGAGGGCAGCAAGATGGACATGGCTGAGAAGGAGGCAACCCCACAGAACCCCGTCAGCCGCAGAGACAAGCAAAGAACACTGAGTAAGGCACCCGCATCTCATTGTCTACTTGTTCTTCACTTTTCATGTCACTGCTGCCCTGTTTGCATGTTTGCTTAATTTCTTGTCACTTGTTATTTTAGATCGTATTCTGAAACACTTATGTGCCACAACTTAACTTCATTCAGAAGGCTTAAGTTGAAGTTACACAGGTTTTTAAGTGTGTTTTCATGATTCTAGTGACAGATTAACAGGATTTCTACATTATTAATAGGAGAAACACTCTTGAGAACCTGGCTTATCATCTCTGTGGCCTTTGGAAATGGTTGTGGTTAGAGTAGTGTTTCAGAAAACTGGCCTTTGTGCTATTCTTGTTTGTTTGGTTCACTGTTATAACTTGTTTTTCTTTGTGTCATTGCTGTTTTGTGTGTTTTTGTTAGTCTTGTTTGCTTTATTTGTTCCTTGTTAGTTTTTTTTTTCACTGCTGCTTTTTTCTTTGATTTTTTTGTTACTCTTGTTTGTTTGGTTGTTTGTGTCTCTCTTGTCTGTCCTCATCACTGTAGTTTCTTTGATTGCTCATGTCACTAGCTTGTTTATTGGTTTGTTGATGTATCTGTAGCTTGTTTATATCACTACAGACTAAGCATCACTGTTTACTTGTTTGTTTTATATCACCACTAATTTATTTACTCCTATTGGCACTGTTTACTTTATTTACTTGTTTATTAAGGTGATTCTTCTCCCTCCTTCCCCAACCCACCTCAGGCCGCAGCAGCACTCGAGGCAGCATCTACAGCACCACCTCACTTGATGATGATCTCAGCACTCACATTGCCCCCCTCAGCAGAGTAGTGGCTGGTGAGTGCTGCTCTTTCTCTCTCTCTCTCTCTCTCTCTCTCTCTCTCTC
This sequence comes from Scylla paramamosain, assembly GCF_035594125.1. Classification (NCBI taxonomy): domain Eukaryota; kingdom Metazoa; phylum Arthropoda; class Malacostraca; order Decapoda; family Portunidae; genus Scylla; species Scylla paramamosain. The sequence continues at coordinate 5,594,600 of NC_087187.1, forward strand.
TCTCTCTCTCTCATACCATAGAGGAGAATTATAAGTAAAGGATGCAAGGAAACAAGTATAGAAAGTATTGCAAGAAGAAAGGAATAAAGAAAGATAAGGATATTGAATATATTGGAATGAGAGAAGATAATAGCTTCTCTCTCTCTCTCTCTCTCTCTCTCTCTCTCTCTCTCTCTCTCTCCTCTCTCTCTCTCTCTCTCTCTCTCTCTCTCTCTCTCTCTCTCTCTCTCTCTCTCTCTCTCTCTCTCTCTCTCTCTCTCTCTCTCTCTCTCTCTCTCTCTCTCTATCAACTTGCAAGTTCATTATGAGCTCTGTCTTATTCAAATATTTTTGATAACCTAACATAACCTAACATGATCTATCCTAACCTAACCTATCCTGTCCTATGCCATCCTAACCTAACCTATCCAGACCAATCTTAACCTAGCCTCTCCAATCCTATCCTGTCCTAACCTAACCTATCCTGTCCTCTCATAACCTATCCCCAAAATAAATAGGCTGATCTAATTTTCATATTAATCCCCAAATCTAGCCTAACCTAACATAGCCTAATCTAAACACAACACAGTCTAACCTAACATACCCCACCCAAAAAAATATCAAGCAATCATGTTATGTAAAGAGTACTAAGAGGTGGTGTGGTGTGGTGTGGTGGCAGGCCTGGCAGTGGGACGCAGGACTACGGAGCGAATCATTGTGCTGTACAAGGTGGCACTGGTGCTGGACCTCTCCTACTTGTATGTGGTGCATCACCCCAACCCCATCACAGTGAGTGCCTCCATAACACTGGTGCTGGCTCATTTGTTTGTGTGGGGCTAGACGTACAAGAGAACATGATGAAACTTTGCATTTGTGTAGAATTAAAGAAATACAAGTGGACGTGACAAGCCTCTGCATTAGTTAAGGGGTAAAGAAATACAAGAGGATATTATAATGTGCTTTTTCCCATCAGTGGTGTTATTTAAGATTATATGCTAAACTTGCACAACATTTTAGAAGACATTTGAGAAGACAAGAGTTTGAAAAGACAGTTTGAAAATGTAGATAGGAGTTTGCAATTTTGAGAAGACAGAAGTTTGAAATTTAATGCACAATTAAGTGAATTGAGTTGTTGTGGAGTATTATGTTAAGTGTGGCTCCCCTTCACAGTTGCTGTCCCTGGTGCTGCGCCTGCATCGCTGTGGCATGGTGCAGCTGGCTCGGGACCTCATCCAGGCCATGCCCATTCGTGATGCTGACGTGCAGAGCTTCCTTGTGGAGGAGGCTGTGGCCACCATTGCTGCCGGGCCAGGTGAGACACATACACACACACAAAAAATAAATAAATAAATAAATAAATAATAATAATAATAATAATAATAATAATAATAATAATAATAATAATAATAGTAATAATGATAATAATAATAATAATAAAGAAAAATTAAATAAAGAAAGAAAGAAAAAGAAAAAGGAAGAAAAGATACCATTAAATAACTACAAAATACTTAAAGGAACATCATCACAAAAAAAAAATGACAAAGTGCCTCATGAGATATTATTTTGTTTCCCTTAACCTTTATCCTTTCCCTTCCATAATCCCATTGTCTCCCTCTCCTTTCCCTGACTGCTCTCTAACAGTTCCCTTTTCCCTTTCTTTCCCTAATTACGGCAGCCTTCCTCTATCCTTCCTTCCTCCCTGGCTGTTACCATTTTTCTACACACATCTCAATAATTACCTCTACATGAAAGTTTTGTTTATATTACCTATCATAGTTATTATTATTACCTTCAGGCTATTCCAAAATATCACATGTGTATATGTGTTTGTTTATCTAGTTGCAGTATACAGGCCCTGTTTCTTATGCCAAGGTTATTTCTATTTGGCTGTATCACTTCTAGTCTTTGCAAAGTTGCTGTTTCTAGCTTTATTTTTCTTATCCTTTCAAATCAAATCATAGAAGTAGGAAAAAAAGACATGCTAAACAACTGCACCTTTTGAACAACTGTCCCTGTGTTTCCTGGTGCCAGAGGCCACACGCAGCAGCCAGAGGGACTGCCTGCTGCTGTGGGAGGAGCTGGAGGCGCAGTGGAAGGAGCTCATCACCCTCACCAAGGACCTGTCTGGCCTGGCCACACAGCTCCTGGATGTGGGCCAGTGCCTCGGCTCATCCTACCCTGACCAGGTGGAGAAAGGTGAAGGCGTTGCTCCACTCTTGTTTGTACACTATTTTTTTTGTTTTGATCTTATTTTATTTATTTATGAAGGGGAGTTCTTTGATCTATTATTGTTTGTACAGGATTTTTTTTATTTCATTTTATTTATTTATTTATTTGTTTATACCTTTATTTTTTTTGTAGGAAGTGTCAAGTTTGCAGTGTCTTGTCTTTTGATGCCAAATTATCATGTTCTTTGTTTTTTTTTTGTTTTTTTTTTTTTTTTTTTTTTTTTAGTGGATGTCAAATTTGTAATGTCTTGTCTTTTGATGTTAGATTATCATGTTCTTTAATTAAATGTATATTGTATATGTATACCTGTATGTTGTTTTACAGAGTAAGTTGAGCCTGTGATGTCCCATCTTTTCATACCAAAGTATCACAATATTCTCTAAATTCATGTATTCTATTTGTGTGTGTATTAACCAATTTGTATCTTCACAGGATTAAAACTAGCTCGTAATCTCCTGGCTTAGCACTATATTACCTTATTCTCTAAAGATATGTACATTTTATTCACACAAACACTTACACCATTCTTTCCCCCAAACAGTGCACACAACATTCTCTAAATTCACATATACTGCTTGTGTGTATATTTACCTATATGTGTCTTCACGAGATTAAAACAAACATCATAATGTCCCCACCTTAGCATCAAACCATTTCATTCTCTAAAGACTTGTACATTTTATTCACACAAGCATCCTTTACACACTCACTCATTCACCATTCTCCCCCACAAAAGTGCACAGCATGAGTGTGGAGTTGGTGGTGCGGGCACACGACTGCTTCACTGCTGCGTCTAACATGGAGGGCATTGGTACTGTCCTGCGCACCGCCCTGTCCCTCACCACCTCACTGGTCCAGCACACCCAGTGGTCCCTGCTGGTGAGTCTGACAGCCTGGTGATTCACTGGTATTTATTGAGTGATGTATGTTGTTTTGCTCTGAAAGGAGATTGGGCATTGTGTGTATGGAAGTGTATGAGATAGGAATGAGGGATGTATAGGCTATGAGTGAGGAATAATGGGTTTTTAGGGAGGAATGAGTGTGTGAAGGGGAATACAGTGTATATGGATAGGTATGAGTGAGGAATGAGGGGTGTATGGGGAGGTGTGAGGCAGAAATGAGGGATGTATGAGGAAGAAATCACTCACTACTGCCATCTTTCACTATCATTCACCATCTTTCACCATCATCACTTGATATCATTCACTGTCATTTTTCACCATCACTCACCATCACCACTCACCACCACAGGTCCGTCTACTCATCGGCATTGGGAGGTACAGTGAGATGTCGTACATAATTGACGCACTGAGGGAGCACGGGCAGTTTGAGCCGCTGCTGGGGCGCGGCGCTGACCCATGGGGCAAGGAGAGTGGCCTGGACCGCGCCCTTATCCACTACCTCCGCTCCAAGGCCCCAGAGGACACTGAGACACTCCAGATTGTTGCCCTCCACTTCATGTTGTACTCAGAGGTAGTGTGAACTCAGTAATGTAAGCTGTGTGGTATCATTGTCATTATCATCATTATTGTTTTATGTGATGTTCTTGTTTTCCCTTGTGATGATGATGATGATGATGGTGATGATAATGGTGGTAGTATAGATATCTGTTATTTCTGTGTGTCTTGTGTTGTGGTTCAAGCTGTCTTCACTCTTCATTTTTACTTGCATAATTTCTTTCTCTTCTCCCTTTTTTCTTTCTCATTTTCCTTGTTTTTCCTCTCAGTGTCTTCCTCTTTATTTTTCCCTTCCATCTTCATTTCTACTCCTCTTCTGTCACTATCTTTTCTCCTCATCCTTGTTTTCCTCTCTGTATCCTTCCACTTCTCTTCTTTTCCTCTACCATTGCCTTTTCTCTTTCGTGTCTTACCATCTTTCTCATTCTTCTGTTCTTTATCCCCATTTCCTTGTTTATCCCTCTACCTTCCCCCTCTTCTACCCTCTTCCTTAATTTCAACAAGACTTAAAATAGCAAAAAATATAGATTAAACACTCATAAACATGCCCTTTCGCTCTCAAACCTCATGAAAACACTGAGGAATTAACCTGAAGGCTGTGGGGATAACTGACCAGGAGAGACTGTCACTGGGGATGGAATGCTGGCAGGACACTCAAGCTAATGCAAGCTAAGAGGATCACCAAGGCCTGAGGGATTTTGGTTAGTCTTGCCTGTCCTCTCACTACCCTCATCCACTCACAGGTTGCAGAGATGTGGGTGACTGAGGCAGAGAAGGCACTGGACCAAGCTCTGGCCAACACTATAGACCTCACAGCCTCAACCACCACTGCATCCTCTGCTGCCTCCTCCTCCTCCAGCCCCACCAGGTATGTCATCACTGTACACTTGGGAAGGAAAGTAGTGTTGTGTGCAAAGTAGTAGTAGTAGTAATAGTAGTAGTAGTAGTAGTAGTAGTAGTAGTAGTAGTAGTATTTTTTTTTTGTATTTATGACCTGAGCTCTTTCAAAAGGGAGGTTTCAAGACACTTTTCCCATGATTTTTTTGGATAATCTTCTTGACTATACTGTTTAGAGATGGGTACCTTCAGTGGACATTCTTTTCTTATTCTTTCTAGCCTTTTCATTGTCCTTGGCTGGAAACCCTCTCACATCACAATAAAATAAATAAAAATGTAGTAGTACTGTTAAAAAATCATAATCAGACCACAATGTCCACTATCACATCCCTGGTTCCTCTTGGTCTTTGTGGAGGTCAGTATAAAGCACTCCATTACTCCATGCATTAATTCCTATTCATTTTATGGACATGAACCTCACTGGTCTTTGTAACATCTCTGCTTGGGGTAACTGAATCATCCTTGCCTAATTGTAGAGAAAATATTGCATCATTTAATCTATTAATGTCTGACAGCCATCTCATCATCATTCTCTCTCTCTCTCTCTCTCTCTCTCTCTCTCTCTCTCTCTCTCTCTCTCTCTCTCTCTCTCTCTCTCTCTCTCTCTCTCTCTCTCTCTCTCTCTCTCTCTCTCTCTCTCTCTCTCTCTCTCTCTCTCTCTCATATCATTCATATTATGTCTTTCTGCCCTTGTTCACTGTCTTTATCATTAATTATTTAATTCCTTCATATTCTTCTCTTCCCCCTTTATCCATTGTTATTGTATATTTTTCTTTATTCATTTCCTCTATTCTTTGTTTATTACTGAATGTAATAATTGAACAAGTACCTCTCTGTCTCTCTCTTCCTCTCTCGCTCAGTGTGACAACCCCTCGGAGCAGCAGCAGCAGAGGCATGGCTGGGCAGGAGACGCCAGGCAAGGGGAGCAGGCCGGGCAACAGAGGTGAGGTGCTGCAGTGTTGTTGTGGCCTTGAAAGTGAAGGGGAATGAAGAGCTGAGAGACAAAATGGTAATAATGGTGGTGGTGGTGGTGATGATGATGATGACGATGATATGCTGTCTAGTACACTTAATGCAGTTTACAAAACTATGAAGCACAGTATCAGGTATAATTTATTAGTAGCTACAGTTTTTACACTAGCCTACATCTAATCTAACCTAACCTAAATTAACCTAACATAACGTAATCTAATGTAACCTAATCTAACTTAACTTAATCTAATGTAAGTTAACCTAACCTCACTTAACCAAACTTAACCTAACTTACCCTAACCTCACCTAACCTAACTTAACCATACCTGACTTAACCAAATCCAACCTAATCTGACAATCTTACATAACCTAAACTAGCTTAACCTGACTTTATCTGACCTACCTAACCACACCAACCCAGCTCAACCTCATCACACCTCACCTCACCCCATCTCACCTAATTAACCTTACCACTTCCAGTTGACAGCCCGCCCAGCCCAGGTGTGACCGAGGCCTGTTACCTGGAGCACACTGACCCCAAGCTGCTGACCCAGGCCATGCAGAGCTATGCCCATGCCGCCCAGTGCTTTATGCAGGTCAGGACAGGTCACAGGTCAAGCGGGATCATTAGGGAGGTCATGATTGGAAGCTTAAGGGTTAGATCTTTTTTTTTTTTTTTTTTTTTTTTTTATACTTTCTTTTCTTCCGCCTCTTCCTCTTCTTTATGGTTAGAGATCAGAAAAGTCATGATTGGAACTTAAAGGGATTAGAAATATTGGAGTTTTTTTTATGACTATGTATTTCTATTCTTCCTCCTTGTCTTCCTCTTTTTCTTCCTCATGATTAGGGGTAAGGAAAGTCATGATTGGAAGTTTAGGAATTAGAAATATTGGTGTTTCTTTGACTCTACTTTCTCTTCCTCTTCCTCTTCCATCTCCTCAAAAGTCTTGTAATTCTTCTGTAACATACCTGTAGTCCTCATTTTTCTCCTCTCCGTCTTCCTCCTCTTGCAAACACCGAAAGATCTGTTCCTGTCTGGTTATCCTTTGCTATCCTTTATGGTTCTTTATAATCCTCCTATGGTCTCTTACTCCAGGACCAGCAGTTTGCCTCAGCCATGGAGTGCAGTCGCCAGGCTGAGTTGGTGGCCCTGCAGATCGCGCATCTCAAGAAGGCTGGCACTGCTCCTGTCCTCAGACTCCTCAAGCTGGGCCAGTCTGCCGTCACCTTTGTCATCACTCACAAGCTGAGGTGAGCAGCCTGACCTTGCCTGACTTCACCTGACCACAGCATTTCTCCTTGTTTTTTCATCTCAGTGTCTTTGTCTTCCTCATTTTCCTCCTCCATTTCCCTTTCTACTCCTCTTCTGTCACCATCATCATTTCCAGTTCCAGTGCTTAGTCTCTCTTGCTTTTAACTGGCCCTACTTGAGGCTATTGAAGTTTTCAAGAATATCTTCATGATTTTAGTGAAAGCTTAACAAAAATTCTGTATCTAACAAGAAAAAAACAGCCATGAGAACATGATTAACTCTTTCAGTGTAATACAAAACAATGAACAGCACCAGAAGTAATGCATGAAATCTTTACGAACATCTACAAGAAAATAGGATATGAAAAGGAATAGATTTTGCAATTTCTACCCTGTTTAGAGATTGGAGGTGGCTGTAGAAAAAATAAAGATCTCTCAGAGTGATTAGAAATTAGGAAAGACATACCAAACAGCAGTCAAAGGGTTAATCATGTCTGAGCTCTTTGAAAATAATCCTTAAGAGAGAAGAGAACATCTGAGGATACAGACCCTAATGTAACTTGACCGTCCCTGAGAGTAGCAAGCTTCATGTGGTACAATACAAGTAAAGACATGAGTGAGATGGCAGCTGTTTTTTCCATGTGATAATTTGTGTCCCACCTACTACACCATATGCTGACTTCTGTTTTCTCTACCATCCCTCTAATCCATAAGTGTTACTGGGCTGGAAATCCACTCACCCTTCTGTCTCCCTGTTCCCCAAGTGGCAATGAGAGATGACTGGTGGATTCTCATGTGTTTTTCTCTTTGATGGTACACAGTCCAAGTTAAACTATCACTAGAATCATGAATACACTTTTCAGAATACCAATAGCTTCCACTAGACTAATATTTTCTTGATGGTGCAGAGTCCTAGTTAAACCACCACTAGAATCATGAAAACTCTCTTGAAAACACCAGTAACATGCACTACAACCTGGCAGAAGCAGTCAATATGGGGCATCAAAACATTTAGGAATACATTTCATTGATGCTTAGGTTTTTGGGACTTGTATATCAATGAACCTTATTTTTTTTTCCACTATCTCTCTGATTTTGTTGCTTGTTGCTAGTGCATCTCCTACATAAAAAAATAAATAGATAAAAAAGGAAGTAAATTTAACCCCCTATACTTCTGCAGGGTGTGTGAGGCACAGCTGGTGGGACGCGCCTACAATCACACGGTGGACTGGGGCGCTGCACTCTACCACCAGTTTGTGCGAGGCGGCGATGAGTCCTACCTGACGGAGTACCTGGCTGTCCTCACCCTCACGCCGGAGGTCACCCTGGATGTGGTCAAGAAGTAAGGCCACAGCTGCTCCTTTATTCATTCATGCATTCATTCTGTTGTCTTGTGTTTTTTGTGTATTTATTTATTTATTTATTCATTTTGTTTATTTTTTTATGTTTTATTTGTTCATCTCTTCTTTTCATATTATTTAGTGTTGTGTATTTGTTTATTTATTTATTTGTGTATTTACTTGTTTATTTATTTACTTATTTATTTATATATTTATTTTATTTGTTCATTTCTTCTTTTCATATTATTTGGCACTGTATTTGTTTATTTATTTATTTATTTATTTATTTGTTTATTTTGCTTATTTCATCTTTTTTCTTATTTTAGTATAATAGGTAATTACATAATCTTTGTCTTTATACTCTTCTTTTGCTTCTTCATCTTCTTGGTATATGTTTTCTTTTCTTGCTATGTTCTTATTTTATATTTTTCTTGTTCTTATTTTTTTTGCTCTTGTTTTCTTTCTATTTGTAATTGCTAATGTTATTATAGTCATCATTATTAATATTATCATTGTTTTCTTGTCCCTCTCCTTCCTTTTATCCTTTTCTGCTCCTTCACTTCTTTTATTCTACTCCTTTTCTTCTTCCTCTTCCTTCTTTCCTTTTTTGTCTCCTTGTTCTCCTTTACTGCTTTTCTTCTACTTTTTTTTCCTCATCTTTTCTTCCTCCTTTCCTGTTTTGTCTCCTTGTTCTCTTTTACTACTTTTCTTCTACCCCTTTTCCTCATCTTTTCTTCTGCTTCTTCCTTCTTCCTCTCCATGCCACCCTCTGCCCCTCTGCTATCCCACCCTGCCTCTCTACCTTCCCACCCTGCCTTTCTACCATCCCACCCTGCCACTCTACCATCCCATCCTGCCCCTGTAATCCCACCTTACCTGTCTACCACACCACCCCTTATCTATCTGCCAGGCTGGAGCACGAGGGCATCACAAGGGAGCGCAGGGCAAGAGTGGCCATCCTGCTTACACACGTTGAGGAGTCAGACGCTGTGTACCGAGTGGCCAGCCAGCTCGGATTAAAGGGAAGTATTGACACCTGCCTTGCCTCACCTGCTGCTCCTTATCTGAGGGACACTGTCTTTGTGCAGGGTTGTACCTATGGCCAGTAATTGTGGGTGTGTTGGTGTGGGTGGGTGTGGGGTTCATGTCCAGTGGAAGTGATGTAAATGATAGGGAATGACAGGAGTGCTGCAAATCAAAGGGAGTAAAAGGAGAGCATACAAGATTGGGTTTGTTTTTCTGTTGCATTATATACATTTCCACAAATTATCTGTATTTCTATTAGGGAAGATGTGCTTTTTATTTTGTGCAATTTACCTTATAAATATTATGTATGTGAAGGTGATTTGATGGTGCGTGTGTGTGTGTGTGTGTTTGTGTGTGCACGTGCACATGCTCACACCTAATTATGCTCTTCAGGAAATGAGATCACACTAGTGGCGCCCCATCCCAGTATTTGGTTGATTATTAGTTCTAACTCTAATACTCTGAGCACTACTTGTTCTTACTCCACATGATTTCACTTACCATTACACTAATAAGGAAAATTCTGTTCCTGTCAACATTTCCCACATCTCTCACAAACATGTCTTCCTTGTCAAATCACTCCATTCCTGTCATTGCTCTATATTGCTATCAAGTCTCTTCTTTCACTCCTTTCCTCTGTCTGATAACAATAACAATGTACAGGGCCTGAGCTACACTGATATGGTCTTGTCCAGTATCTATATTTCTCCAGTCTTTCCTTTAGTTGATGTACACTCCTTGTCTCTCATCTCCTTTGCCAGTCTATTCCAGGGATCTATACATCTTTAGGAGAAGCTGTAATTCTTGCATCATTCAAATTTCACAACTTTACTTTTGTCCTCTCAAGTATCCAGCCTCTTTTTGTCCCTGCAGTACTAGATCTTTTCAGTCTTCCTTCTTTATGCATGTGTGTCAAGATCTGAGTTTAGTTTAAGGTACCTTACTTGCATATCCCTTTAATTTACACATTACTTATATTGGTTAAGAAATGTAGTGTTATTATTGCATGTACTTACTTTCCTTTAGGTTGTGCACCTGAGGACAGCAAGATCCGAGTTGGACTTGCAGTTATTGTCTCAGTGTTTTTAAGTTAATTTATGTTTTTATTGCCCACTAGATGTAAAAGGACACAATTCTTCATTTGGACAGAGATTTACTCAAGAACTGAGTGAGCTTGACTGATGATGCGTGTTGTATTTCTGTGTCTCTGCTTCTGTTTTTCTGTCTGCATATTAATTTGTCTCTGTCTTGTCCTCAATCTGTCTGTCTCTCTCTCTCTTTCATACTTTCCTCCCTTTAATTTTCAGTGTAGGGAAACAAGGATCTATTTCACAATTATTTATAACTATATTCCTCTTAATTTCCAATATTTCAATAATAATAATTTAGGATCCCAAGGAATAATCTAATCCTAGCATTCAATATTCCTTTTAATTTTCAGTATAGGAAGAAATTTATGATGTTATATGATTATCACATTATCTTAGTTATCAGTAGAGCACAGAATTTAATGATCTGCTTTAGCATTAGTTAATTATTCTTGATTTGCAATATAAGGAAAATAAATAATACGTCATCATTTCAATCTTGCAGGACAAACATAGAAATATGTGCAATTATATATATTTGAATAGGTAACAAACAGGTACTTTTTTGTACATCTACTGTATAATTCATATATATACTAACTAATCCTTGTGAAATATTTTGTGTGTTGCATTGCATGGATCGGAAATTCCAGTGGCAGCTTTGTAGTAAAACTGACCCTTGCTAAACATTAATTCACCAAGAACAAAATTCACAGTTGCAAAAATGAGTGGAGAGAAAAGAAAGAAAATTAACACTGCATGAATTAAATGGGTAAAAAAAAAATCCAAAAATTATTAAAATCTTGCATGAATGGGTACCAAAAATTTGCCCAAGACTGAATGAAATAGGTAAAAATGTCCAAACTGTATCCAGCACTGAATGAATGGGTAAAAATATCCAACCAAAAATTATTCAGTACTCAATGAATGTGTGAAAATAGAAATATTGAAAAATTACTCAACACTGCATAAAAAGGTAGACATATCCAAAGAATTTACCCATCACTTGATGGATGGGTAGAATGTCTAAAAGATTTGCTCAACATTACGGGTTTTTAAATATAAGAATTACTGTACTTTTGACACCATGTTTGTCAAAATATAGGTTAAGTTTTATTGGAACATAAGTTGACTGTGCAAGTACAAATGGTATGGTGTTCCTAGGACTGTGTATTGGTATTATTAAGGTTATGATTTCATATGCCATCCTACTATAGAATGCTGTAATTTTGTAATTGATTTTATACTATTTGCAATTAAAACTAATCTGCATGATGATAACAATTTTTTATTATGATAACTAAAAGAGTACTGGTGATAAACACACACACACACAAAGAAAAAAAAATGGAGAGATATTATGTTCATTTGTTCTCACATTGAATACATGGGGCTCCCTAAGGCACTATATACACCAAACACACACTATTAATACTACAACAATTACTACAACAATAAAACCCAACAAACACACAATACTACAACAATTACTACAACAATAAACTATCTGATATCAAAACAACAGTGCAGTCAGTGCCAAAAGTCAAGTGATCTGCTGCACTCACTTCCATTGTGCTTGGTGTTCTCTCTCAATCCTACATCTCTTGATCTGCTTTGAGTCTATCAGATGTCAGATTTTTAAGGAGACTCAACAAAGCAGAGAATTTAAGCTTGTATTCTTGAGATGCTTTTTGTCTTTACTACTTTTAATATCTATATACCTGGAAGACCAACACAGAGTGGCCCAGATGAAGCATCATACATTCATGGACACATCATTAGCCCTGTTGGTCCCTGATGGAAAGGGATAGTCTCATGGACCAGCCTCCTATACTGCAGGAGCATAGGCAGCACAGCTGGCCATATACTCCAACAGCAAGACTTGACAGCATATACAGGCTCCAGTGGAAGTTAGCAGAATTTTTCAAAGGTGTCTTCAAGGTAACAGTTTTACAGGATCTAGTGGAAGTTACTTGGATTTTCAAGGGTGTTTTCATGATTCTGGGGATGACTTAACAGACTCTAGTAAAAATAAGTGGGGACTTAAAATTCAACATCATCACTTGAGAAAAATATCCATGTTGCCTTTGAAAAATTCTCAAGAGAGAACAAAGCCTTTAAGAATACAAACATATGAGGCACGAGGCTTTCTTTAAAGCACCATTCACCATAGGCGATTGTGACTAATGACAGTGATTACAAAAATATCTACTAATTTTAAATATCATATATACCTTATAAAAATCTGATGAGCTTGAATGACCCACCATTCTACACTAAAAAGTCTACTAGTAAGGAGAGAGAGAGAGAGAGAGAGAGAGAGAGAGAGAGAGAGAGAGAGAGAGAGAGAGAGAGAGAGAGAGAGAGAGAGAGAGAGAGAGAGAATTTTAAAATCCATCACAAGGTCATATGATGCTGAGGAAGAGAGGCGAGAGAATGTTTGATTTTTAAATGTATCACAACAGCAGAGAGTGTGTGTCCTTGCTTCTGCAAAGACATGTATCTACTTTGAACTATTTGAACACATGACAGGAAGGGAAATGTTTGATCATATACTTGGACCAGTGTTTAAGGAAAGTGCATGTTAGCTTATGCATTCCCCTTCACTGCCACTGTCTTTGCTAACATGCTTCAGGAAATGTGCATTTAGAAAGGCCTCATGAGAATAGGATACAACTGCCGTGTGTCTCCCAGTGCCTCACAGTCCCTTGAGCAGTGTCTCAGCCTCAGCCACGGCCTCCTGGTCATCATCAGTCTTCACAGGGTACTGCAGGGTGCGCTGCAGGTACTCCTTAGCTTCTGTCTTCTTACCCAGCATGAGGTAGCTTTTGCCAATCATGAGGAGATTCTTACTGGAATGTGATAGAAATGAAGGAGTGAGTACTCTAGTATGTGATGATTACTGAAATACATGAAGAATACCCAAGGTCTCTAGCTGAAATGTGAAAAAGGGATGAGAAAAGACTTTTTTTTGCTGAAATATTAGCAGGAGAAACACTTGTTCTTGCTGAAATGTGAAGATGGGAAGAGGAAGAATGAGTAAATGGTGATTGCTGAAACATAACAAGGCTTGTGGTTCTTTTAGAAATATGAAAATGACTTTGTATGCTGAGACACAAAAAAGAGAAAATTCAAGAATTTTCAGAAGACTAAATGTATGAATGTATAGTTCCAAACATGATTTTTGATAAGTTCCATCACTGTGATGTGTAGAGAAATATGAAGGACAAGTGTATCAGGCTTTACTTGGATCCTGTCACCTGTAAATTTTATGCTTAAGTGCTAAAAAAAAAAAAAAAAGCAAAGATCAAAAGGCACAACACACCAGCAATATGAACACCAAAACTTTAACAAACCACTTAATAATGTAGACTAACCCAGAGTATCAGAGCTTCTCACCTGTAAAAATTAGGCTCCAGCTTCTCTGCCAAAAGGAAATTCTCAAGTGCCTCCTCAAAGGTGCCCGAGGGGGGAGTTGCAAAGATTACTGAGGCAATCTTGCGCTGGTACCATGGCACATTGGCAAAGCTGAAGAACCTGTCAGGAATGTGTGCAAGAGTTATAAGTGGTTGTGTAGTGAGCAAATCAAGTAACAATGCAAAATAAGCAGTTTTTCTCCTCAAAGGCACCTTACATATGCTCAGAAAAGTGTAGAACCTGAAAATAGTTGGAAGAACAGTGAGAAGAGAAAAGTGCTGGAGACAGTGTGTGGAAGAAGACATAAAACAATAAATATCAAAGAAAAGATAGCATATGACTACAAAAAAGTGGGGATGACTCATAAGCCAGCACCACAGGAGGAGATAAGGATCCCAAAAGAAATTGTGGTAGTGAAGAATAACACACAAAAAAAGTTCAGATTGTAAGTGGTTGCTTAGTTTAGTAAAGAGACCACTGGGAATCCATGACCATGGCCAACCTCAGCCAACATCAGCCAATTTTTGAGGCAGCTACTAACACTTCTCATTTAATCATTACCCTGAAGCTTAACCCTTCCAGTCTAGGGTAACCACTTGTAACTTATTAAAACAGTCAGAATTTCATGAAACTATAGACATTTAAGGCGAATATTTTACTAGACTCAATACGCAGCTCAGTGATTTCAGGAGAGCAGCCATGGAACTGAATGAATACATATAAATTTACAAAGAGATTACAAAAAGGCTACCGGATTCAGAGGGTCAAGTCTTAAGAGTGATAAACTGACATGACATAACCTCAACTCACCAGAATCCCAGCAAGTATCGGGATGTGGCGTCACTCGGGTTCAGCTGACATGCTTTCTGTGGAGGATGTAAAGTAATGCCATTAGATTATCAAGAGAGTGAATTCTCAAACCTTTCAGCATCTTATCTTGACAAATTTCAACAAGCTCAAGTGGAAGTAGTTGGTGTTTTCAAGGATGATGGCTTAAAAAGTTTTCTATACATTTTAATATGCTCTAGTGGTTCTATAGGATGTTTTCATGATTCTAGTGTTAATTTAACAAGAATTCTACATTTCAAACAGGCCCTAATGAAAGTTTTTGAGGTTTTCAATGGTGTTTTCATGATTCCAGTAATAGTTTAACAAGAATTCTACATTTGAATAGGCTCTAATGGATGTTGCTGAAAATTATCAATATGTTTTCATGATTTTAGTGAGTTTAATAAGGATTCTGCACCATCAAAGTGAAAAGCACTCATAACAACACCAAAACTATCATCTCTGGCCTTTGGAAATTGCCCTGATGAGAGAACAAAGCATATAAGAACATGAGTCAAAGGAGAGAAACATTACAGAACACACATCATAACAACCTAATGTCTGTGGTATCTATTAAAACACCACTGAAACTAAACTGGCCAGCTTCTTTTGAGTCTTTGCCTTACAGGAGGCCTTTTTTTTTTTTTTTTTTTTTTTACCCTTGGTCAGTCTTCTTGGAATGAAAAAAGAAGAAGAAGAAGAAGAAGAAGAAGAAGAAAAAGAAAAAGAGAAAAGAGAAAAGAACACAAAAGAAAAAACAGTAATTTTTCTAACATCTTTTTTTTTGCCCTTGGTCAGTTTTCTTTGCAATGGAAAAATAAAGAAACAGAAAAGAAAGCAAAAGAGAAAAGAACAGTAATCACAATCTTATGCTCTTCACCACACATGACTTTGAGGTGTGTGCCTTTGTACCATCAACCACATCACATAATTTATTACAATGAAAAAAAAGAAGCAAAACAAAACAAAACAAAAAAAGAAAAACCACTCAATCATATGCCTTAGTGTTATCAGCTGCATACACATAATCAATTACACAAAAAAGAAAACAAAGTAAGAGTAAAAGATACAATCATATGTCTCTGTGTTATCATCAATTAGAAAGAAGGAAAAACAAAATAAAAGACCAAACAAAAGGACACTCACAATCATATGCTCCTTCACCACATAGGACTTGGATATCCGTGCCTTGGTGCCCTCAGCCGCGTACACATAATCGATCAGAATGGACATCCACTTGTGCACTGCGAAATTCTCTGTGTTGATGGCCAGCGCTGCCTCCACATGGTCCAGGGCTTCACGGAACAGCTTCCTCCTCTCCTCCTCTGTGGTCGCTGCCTTGGCCCTCTCAAAGGTGGCCCTACCCAGCCTCCACAGAATGTCGTCACTCTTGAGTCCCTGAGGAGAGGCAGGATGCAGGATGTAGACTGAGCTGATGGTGGAATGATAATGAGAAGGAAGATATGAAAAATTACAAAGAAGAAAAGAGAAAGAGGAGATAGAAGAGAAGCAGGACTATGAAGGGAGAAAGAAAAGAGGAAGAGCATGAGATTGTAAATGAAAAAGGAAAAAGATGACATGCAGAAAAAGAAGTAAAGAAAAAAGAAGGTGGGCAGGCAATGGTGGAATGATAATGGAAGAATAGGAAGAAAAGCAGGAGAAGGAGATGGAAGAGAAGACATGCAGGAAAAGTAGGAAGAAAGAGGAGTAGGAGTAGGAGGAGGAGGATTGTAGATAAAGCAAGAGAAAGATGACAAGTAGAAGAAAGAGAAAAGGAGGATGGGCAGAAGAAGATGAAGGAGGAAGAAAAGGAAGATAAGGATGAGATTAGCAGAAGAAAAAGGTGAATAAATTTGGGAAAAAGATAAAAACAGACAATAGGAAGAAACAAGATAGTAAAGTGAGACAGGAAATAAAAAAAAAGGAAAAACAAAACAAAGAAGAAAATGACATGCAGAAAAGAGGAAAACAAGGTAGAAAAGAGAGAAAACTAAAAAAAAAAGGAAAACAAAACAAAGGAAAGAAAATGACAGGCAGAAAAGAAGAAAACAAGATAAAAACACACACACACAAGAGAAGACAACACCACACACCATACACACCTTGAAGGAAGACAGCAAGGTGTATATCTCCTCATACTTCATCTCCTCATAGAGTTTGTCGGCCTCAGTCACCAAGGCGTTCACAGAGGGGGCATCAGCGACCACTCCTGCCACCACACTGGCCACGCCGCCCCCCACCAAGGCAGCCACGCCCCCCTGCAAGACAAGCCCACTCAATGATGTCTATTCTTGAAGCTCTTGGTGTTTTTAACTATGGAAAGGAAATTTATAGGAAAGGTAAAGATAAAAATGAAAATTATTGACCTAGAGTGAACTTAAGTGAAATTAATTAAACACTATCAAACTAACCTAAATTATTATCCTACTTCTTTAAAGCAAAACTAATGTATATGAAACTAATATATGTGAAGTCCCCTGGGTTGAATAGGTTAGGTTTATGTCCTTAAGGGGGGATTTGGGGTTCACCTACACTGCCCCCACGGTTAAGTTAGGGTAAAAATTTATCGTTTTCAAAATATGGTGTTTCATCCTCAGACTTTTTTTGTGAGTGTGCAAATTTGGCCTAATGTGGCTTCCCTCCCCCTAAAACCTAGCTTTCTCACCAGGTCCCCAAGCTTGTCTGAGGGATGTAGGGCATGTGTGGAAGGACGGAGGGACCAGCCTATTGTAAATAATTACCACATGAATCGAACTGTACTGTACTGTACTGAATTGAACCAAACTGAACTGAACTTTCCTGCCACTCTAAAGTAAACACTATCAAATAAAATATAAGTAGATATAAGTTTGGATGCCCCGCGGTCAGCTCACCCATAACGCAGAGTGGACCGGTGTGTGGCGGCCCGGGAGTGGTCCAGGGCGGCTCCTCCCCTGCACTTGCCTCACCAAGCCCCTCACAGGCACCCTTTGGCATGCTCTGCGCCGGGTCACCAGCAGGAGGGTCACCAGGCCGCGGGAGGTCATGACACTGTTGCTCTCGCCTACTCGTCTTATCAGCTGGCACTGGCACCGCTCTTGTTATTGCTGCTGCTGTTGTTATTGTTTTGATGTTGGTACCTCGATTTTTTTTTTTTTTTTTTTCATAGAGCCCTTTATTCTACATTTCTTTGCCTTTTTCTTTATATCTGCATCTTCTGAAACTCATAATACAGCTTCAATTATCAGATCTATCAATACCTAGAAGGAGAAGGAGAAAGGACGAGGAGGATGATTGAAAAAAAAAAAAAAAATATATATATATATATATATATATATATATATATATATATATATATATATATATATATATATATATATATATATATATATATATATATATATATATATATATATATATATTCTTTTTTAATCCTCC
>NC_087187.1:5617500-5700000 GCF_035594125.1 Scylla paramamosain
GTTGTTGAGGTTTGGGTCGTAACTTTTGAGGCAATTAAGGGCTGTGTGGTGATCTCTGCTTGGAGGATAATGGCTATGGAGGGACTAAATGAGGTTGATGCTCTAGGGACTTGGATTGAGGGAGGAGAGGGATGAAGAGAGAGGATCAAGGAGAAGGTGAAAGTATTAATTTTTATCAGGCTCTGGTTCCCTAAAAAAAGAAAAAAAAAAAGATGTAGAGAAAACTGGTAAAGGAAAATTTTAAGCAATGTATAGTAGAGAAAAACTGATAAAGGAAAATTTTAAGCATTGTATAGTAAGTTTGATAGATTTGATATATAATAGATATAGAGATGTAGAATATGCAAGCCTTTTCCTGTGTCACACACACACACACACACACACACACACACACACACACACACACACACACACACACACACACACACACACACACACACACACACACACACACATACAATGAAATATAACAAGCTTCACTTAATCTTGTAAAAATCTAAATAGGTAAATACACACAAATGGAGTTTCTTTTTTTTCTTTCTTTCTTTTTATTCACAGCTGGTAATGATAATGTGTTGTGTGCCCAAGGTTTTGCATCTCTTGCTATCTTCTACCCCAACTTTCACACTAACTGTTCTTATCTTGTTAACTGCATGCCTCTCCTCTTCCCACAGCCTCACTGCACAAGACTTTACTTTCTCTCACCTATATTTTATCCACCTCCCTAAAGCAAGAGTTCACCAGTATTTAATCTTTCATCCATTATTGGTAAACTCTGGAACTCCCTGCCTGCTTCTGTATTTCCACTGCATATGACTGGACCACTTCCAAGACGGAGGTTTCAAGTGACTCCTTCAGTTTTGGATCATTCTTTTGGTTCTTTCCTTTATAGACTGGCACTTCAATGGGTCTTTTATTTTTCTACTCTTACATAAAAAAAGGTAATGTCAAAGGCTCCTACCAAAGCTCCTCTCTTTCATAGCATCACCGGATCAGTTCCTTAGTGGGTCGTTTGTATGAGAATATCTTTGTTGTTCTCAGGGTAGAATTGGAGATATCAGTATGAATTGGAACACTAATGCTAACTACCTAATCTGATCGTTTCCTTAATGGGTCATTTGTATGAAAACATCTGCATTGTTCTCAAGAGTGGGATTCTTGTATGAGTAGGAACAGCAATGCTAACTTAATAGCTGACCTAACTTGACCTCATGGCATGTTCCAGAGTGTGTTATTAATGAAGAGGGATGGATGTAATTTGTAGTCATATAGTCTCATTGATGTATATGTCACAGTAAGATTTTCCTTTCATGTATCTGCATATCTTTTAATTTTGTTGTCTATGAATAAAAAAAAAAAGACCAATTTTCTTCAAGAGGTATTCAATCCCTTCTTGACTTGATGGTTGCAAATATGTCAATGGCACTGAAAAAGGAAAACTTGTTAACTTGCACTCCCCCCTCCCCCCCAGAAAAAGAAAGTTGATAAATTTTCTAGAGGTATCTTGAAACTGCTCTTGACTTGATGGCCCAAAATATGACGTTACAATACAAGCAAGGAAGAACTACTCTTGTGACGAGCAGAGTAAAAATAGACTCTGGGCAGCTTGACCTTGATGCTTAATCTTGTTTAGTAATACGTCTGTTAAGCTTCCTAGATTTATTGCAGCAGAGGGAGGAGCTGAAGGGGAAATACCAAGGCTCCATTTGCCACTGGGCTTACCCTCTCCTGCATCTTGTGAGTCTGTGCTCTTGATATTTCATTTGCTTTTTTTTTTTTTTTTTTTTTATTATACACTTCGTAAACTTACATTTACTGGTTTGTCCCCCCCCCCTTTTTTTTTTTAAGAGCTCCACTAGCCAATTACAAAAAAAATTATGAATAAAAAAAGGCCCATTTAATGCCATTTCTCATTAAGATGTCAGACAGAATGATTAAAAAGCAAGGGATAAGTGTCTTGAAATCTCCCTCTTGAAAGAGCTCAAGTCATATGAAGGAGGAAATACAGAAGCAGGCAGGGAGTTCCAGA
Organism: Scylla paramamosain; assembly: GCF_035594125.1. NCBI lineage: Eukaryota > Metazoa > Arthropoda > Malacostraca > Decapoda > Portunidae > Scylla > Scylla paramamosain. The sequence continues at coordinate 5,619,530 of NC_087187.1, forward strand.
GTTTACCAGAGAAAGGAATGATTGAAAATCCTGGTTAACTCTTGCATTAGAGAGGTGGACAGAATAGGGATGAGAGTAAGAAGCTTGAGTCACAACCAGTCAGTACTGGGCACTCTTGAACCTCTTCCCCTCTTCTTCCCACCAACCCTAGGGTGAGAGAGAAAGAGAGAGAGAGAGAGAGAGAGGAGTCCTGGGTTTGGTGAGGGGAAAGATGGGGTGGCTTGTTTGAGTGAGCTCCCAGTACTGACTGACTGACTTAAGCTATGAGGGGGGGCTGGAACTAGTGTGTGTGTACGTTTGGATTGCATGTATTTATGAACATCAAGGCCAGGTCTGTTTAGCTGAAGCTTTAGCACAGACATGAATAAAAAATACAAGGAAATGGTGCTTTTATCCTAATTCCCTAACTTTTGTAGAAGTGATAGTGAAGTGTTAGACATGACTTCTCAGCCCCAGCACTTTATATAATGTTATACTGTATTCTCAAATATATTGGCATCTTGACTGTTCTTTTAACAGGCTCTAATGGAAGTTATTGGAATTTTCAAGAATGTTTTCATGGTTCTGAAAATAGTCTGTAGCATTACTGGGGGAAAATGTCCTTTGAGAATCTAACTAATGTTGGGTCAGGTGTGGCTGCCACCCTCTTGTGCTGGCTGTCTTTTGCTCCAAGGAAAGAAGCACTAGGTCCTCTAACATATTCTCTCTCTCTCTCTCTCTCTCTCTCTCTCTCTCTCTCTCTCTCTCTCTCTCTCTCTCTCTCTCTCTCTCTCTCTCTCTCTCTCTCTCTCTCTCTCTCTCTCTCTCTCTCTCTCTCTCTCTGCTCTTATATAATGGTGAGTGAGTCATCCACCATTGTGACTTACAGCAGCTTCCATTGTGTTGTGGTGTGTGTAAAGGTGCCCTCTTATCACCTGGTTTTGTATGCCTGGCCAGAGGAGTTATGTATTGCTCCAGGTGTTTCAGGCAGGAAGTTTGATATCAGACAACTGCCTCCATCTGTTACCTCCCTGTTGGCTTGATATAATGTAATTTTTAGGTAGCAGATAGTTTAAAAAAATCTATCAGCTGCATCCTGTCACATCCCCAGTTCTTTTTGGTCATTGCAGTGCTCTTAATGTGAAGCAGTTTGTTGATTCATTTATTAATTTCTTGATCTATAGAGATGAAATTCAGTGGACTTAGTGACACCAAGTCTTGTAGCAACTGTACAGTAGGGTTAGTGGTGGCCAGTGTTAGGTGGAGTCTGTCACTGTAACACACACACACACACACACACACACACACACACACACACACACACACACACACACACACACACACACACACACACACACACACTGGAACAAAGGAGAGAAAGAGGAGATTTTGGTAACTATCTATAAGCTGGTAAATAAAGTGGAAGAAGTAGATAATGACACTGTTATTAAAAGAGACAAAAAGTCATGAAAGTAGAAGGGGACACTGACACAAGGTGAGGAAAGGAAGAAGAATAGTGTTCCACAAAGACACATTGAAGTTTGGAATGGACTAAAAGAGAAGATATAGTTCTGGTGACAAGTGTGCACAAACTAGAGGAAAAATTAGACATTTATAGATAAAGAGGGAAGCTCAGGGCCTGTAAATTACAACTAGGTAAACACACACACACACACACACACACACACACACACACACACACACACACACACACACACACACACACACACACACACACACACACACACAGACATCTGCAAAACTCAATCAACTCTTCACTGGGATGGCCTTTGTCTTGAAACAGTTGACATTGTATGGAAGGAGAAATACAGAAGTAAACAGAAAGTTCCTTAGTTTATTACTGTGTGTGTGTGTGTGTGTGTGTGTGTGTGTGTGCTTGCATGCGTGCATGTGTGTGTCAGCTGGTGTTTTGCAGTCTGTGTTTTTTATGCTTACAAGTAGCACAAAAGGCTAAAGCTTTCCTTGTAAGTAGCACAAAGGGCTAAAGCTTTCCTATTCCTTCATGTTGTACAGTTGTAAAATGTATAAGTATGAACTGATGTTGATATGCCATGAAGACCTACACCCTCTTCATTTTCTTTAAAGTCTTGTTCCTCTTCATCTTTTCCTTCTTTTTCTAATTTACATTTTCCAAAGCAAAGATGAGGTACTGAATATACTGAAGGGCTTTTAACATTTCCAGAATCTTAGGAATACATCTAATTTTTCTCAAGTAGAAGATTAGGTAAAGAGTGCATTGAAGGACTATCTCTATTATCTGTGTGTATTTGATGTTTCCCAAGACAAAGATAAGATAAAAGGTTCATCATAGAAGCACCAACACAAAATGAGGTACAAATATTGAAGGACAAACATTTTCCTAAGATAAAGCTGTGATAGAGAATGCACCGTAATACCTAAGCCCTGCCCTGCATCGTCCTGAAATAGATAGCACTGCCACATGGGTGAGAATGGAGCCATTGATAAAGGTTGAGTGTGGACATGAAAGGGATCATCATATCAGTAACTTGTTGAGGTCCTGGGGCATCAGGTGTTGGGGCCGAGCCAAGCCAGCACAGATAAGGAGCAGGTTATCTTCCTTACACTTATTATCTGTCATTTTATCAAGACATCAGGGGAAATATCTATACCTTTAAGTGTGTGTGTGAGTGTGGGATTTGAGTCAGGTTTACATTGTTTATTTGGCCGTTATGCAGCAAGTAGAAAGGGAATGTCTTAAGAGAGAGAATAGTATTTATATCAGTAGTTGTAGTCTCACCATATAAGGCATCACACTTTACTCCTGTTTCTGTATCTAAGTCACATTTTTTCACCCTTTCAGATGTGGACAAGCTAAGTGGATGATGACCACCACAGACCGAGGTAAAGGGGTGGAGGAGGGGGGAAAATGGTGGGGCGGCAGCGGCAGCAGCAGTGGCGGCAGTGGCAGGGGGCTGCACCGACACCTCCATTGACCCACCCCCCCCTCCTCCACTTCCTCTTCCAACTCCAACTCGTCTTCGGCCTCCATCCCCCCCAGTGGAGTGATGGTGCCGGGCGGGCCAAAGGGACCTGATGGCACTGTTATTGAGGAGGTGAGGCACTGAGGGGAGGAATGAGGAACTTGGTGGCACTGTTATTGAGGTGAGGCACTGAGGTGAAGAGTGAGGGACCTGGTGATGCTGTTATTGAGGCACTGGAGCAAGGAGTGGCTCTGTCAGGGCAGCTGCTCCTGGTGTAGACTTAACTTGTGGCACTCAGATGGTGGTGTAGTGACAGGACAGTGAAGGCCAAATGAAACTCACTCAGGCCTTGGTGATCACCTGAACCTGATTAGTGATGTGTTGGACTTCTGGTGCTTTGAGTGTCCTGCTAGGGCTTAGTCTTTGCAGGAACTTCTCACAGCTAGTTTATTTGCCTTCACTTGATCAGTTTCTCATTGTTTCTGTGGCTAGTTTTTCCTGTAGTCTTCACATTAATACTTCAGTGCTTATGGCTAACTTATCTCAGTCCTCAGATCAGTTTCTTTGTTTTTGTGACCAGTTTATCCTGTAGCATTCAGATTAACCTGTCATTGTTTCTGTGGCTTAAGTATTCTATGGCATTCAGATCAAATCCTCAGTGTTTCATTGGCTATGTATCCCAGAGCCCTTAGATCAACTTCCCAATGTTTCAGTGATGCAAAGGGATGTGGTATTGACTGGCGAATCAGAAGCACAGTTGACACCTTACTCATTATGTTTCCCAGGTAATGACAGCTGTGGTGGGCAAGAAGCAGCCAGTGCGAGGCCAGGCATTCCGGGCACCCAACGGGGGAGTACGTGTCCTACTTGTGCACAGATGACAGCACACTCTACAGGCCTGGAGGTGTGTGGGGTGTGGGAAATGATGGTGCTGATGCTGGTGTTGAATGTTGTATCTCAGTCCCCCCCTCTCCCCCCCCCCTCCCTCTCTCTCCTCTCTCTCTTCTCTCCTCTCTATTCATCTCTCTCTCTCTCTCTCTCTCTCTCTCTCTCTCTCTCTCTCTCTCTCTCTCTCTCTCTCTCTCTCTCTCTCTCTCTCTCTCTGCTTAGATTTTCTCACCTTGTTGCAAAAAGTTCAGTTGATATCATAATTGAATTTGAACTGAATAGAAATGAAACGTTTGGATGCTGTTCATTATATAGTACCATTAACATAATCTTCTCTTCCTTATTTATCCACACATATATTCTTAGGTATTTTAAGTGTATCTGTTTAATTTATCTCGGGAACCATCTTCTGTACATCAACTGGCCTTTTGTAGTCTTAGTTTTCCTACATAGGTGTGTTTTCCTCACAGATTCGGTTTATATAGAGAGCCAACGTGTTGACCAGCCCTTCTTCATCTGCTCAATTCAGGAGTTCAGACGCGTGAGTGTTTGTTATTATTAATGTGCATGTGGGACAGAACTTAGAGATACTTTTCTTCATGGCAGTATTTCTTTTATTTATTTATTTATTGTTATTCACATGTATTTACACACGTGTACATGTTTGTAAAGGTCAGCCAAGATAAAAAAAAACAAAGACAAAAAGCACATTTAGATTGTTTTTAGGTATTCTGTTTATGACCATGAAATCAATAATGCCAGTCACTACATCCTTCTTATGCTGTCATGTTTGTCATTATGCAGAGCAAGCGTGACAATCTCATGGTAAACATCAAGTGGTTCTACCGGCCCTCGGAGGTGCCGGAGACAGTGTACCAGCGGCTGGCACAGGACCGCAACACTGAGAATAGTAAGCACACCTTGCTATGCTTTGTTGAAGTGTTAGGGCCCTCAGTCAAGCTCGTGGAGGGAGGGAGACAGAGATGCAAGCTTAGAGGGAATCAGTAAAGGTGTTTAAGTGGTGTTAGTGATATAAAATAGATGGTGTAGGGTTAGTAATCAGGATAGGACAAGAGGTATATTTCCATAAATAATAGTGGGTCACTGTAATGGTGTCCTTGCTCTTGTACTAAACAGTATAGTGTGTGTGTGTGTGTGTGTGTGTGTGTGTGTGTGTGTGTGTGTGTGTGTGTGTGTGTGTGTGTGTGTGTGTGTGCAATACAAGTAAGTGTATGTGTGTTTACTGCATTTGCTGGCATTTATGACACACCACTTTTTCAACAAAGATGCTTGGTTTTGTTACATGAGCATAAAGTGCAGAATAATCTTTTATACAAATCTTTTCATGGGAGAAATGCATCTCAGATGCCAGCAAATGCTTAAATTAATTATTTATGTTGTTTATTTGTGATTTTAGTTTATTTCATCTTGTAATTATTTACTTATCCATTTTTTTACATTTGATTTTATTAGCAATACTTTTGAATCACTGGTGTTTAATTAAATAATTTATCTGTTGGTTTAAAGGTGCACACCAAATAGTAATGATTTGTAATTTGTTTATTTATTTGTTTGTTAATTAATTAATTAATTTATTTATTTATTTATTTATATTCTTTTATTTATTTGTCTGTATATTTACTCACCCATGCACCTTTGCTTTGCTTGAAAATAAAGGAAACCACCTTTGTCATACTTGTCAGAAAAAACTCACTAACAACATGAATAGCAAACACATTTATTTAATGTTCTTTTTATTTGCCATTTTCTTTTTATTTAACTTTTTATTTTTGCTCAGCCGTGGGCCTCCGCCTAATGTGTAAATATTAAAAAAATCAGCACCGTCACTCCCAGATAACAAGTCGCTGGTGACTGACGACCCGGTGATCAAGTCGCGGGAACTGTTCATCTCAGACGCCACAGACACATACCCTGTGTCTGTGCTGCGGGGATTGTGCCGGGTGGACCACTACTCCGACATCCACTCTGTCAGGGACTTCCTGCCTGAGGACAACTCCTTCTTTTACATCCTGGGGTGAGGGAATCTGTCAGTGATGGATAGCTTGTGTGAGACCTGCCAGGGGTGGATGGAGGAGTTTAGGGAATGACAGAATGTGTGTTATCTTTATTTATTTTTAATTTTTATGTATATTTGCCCCAAGAAGTGACATCAAGTTTAGTTAATTTCATGACTACAAATCAAATAGAAATTATCATATACACAGAGACTGCTGTATATTAACAATTCTGCAAAGATCAAGAACCATGAGTGTGGCAGATGGATGTATTTAGTTACAATATGACACTATGGGCAACTATGTGTTATGAACTGTACTGCATTAAGTGTAATTAATGCTGTGGTTAGTTAACTCTACCTATTCATGGATGTGTGTGTATGGGTGTGTTGCAGATACAACCCAGAGACGCGGCGGCTGGCCTCCACACAGGGGGAGATCCGCGTGGGACCTTCACACCAGGCCAAACTGCCCGAGTTCAAGTGAGTCACCACACCAGCCTTGTGCCTTGACTTAGTTCTGCCATCTCTCTTAGCTCCATCTGCAAGCCTGTGGTGAAAGTGCTTTATCTGCTGTCTTGCTTTCTTTACAAAACTTAGAATGAAACTTGGTGGCAAAAAGAATATTTACAGAAAGCAAGTAGAAAGAACAGTAAGGGCATTTATATACAGATGTGTGCTTGTGTGTGTGTTTTTATTTGTACTTGTATATTTAATTCAAGTTCAAACAATTTGAATCAGTACCATGTTTTCCTATATTTTTATTTCTTTATTAATTAATTAATTAATTAATTAATTAATTAATTAATTTATTAATTTATTCATTTTTATCCAATCTAGTCTGAAGAGCATGTGTATTCATTTATCTCTTGAAATTTATAATATTTGAGTCAGTTTCTTCTGTTTCCTGGTATATTTCAATGCAACATAGTCTTGAATTGTGTGTGTGTGTGTGCTTGTAAGATGGAAGGCAAAATAAACCACCCCTACACCAGTCACAACCCTCACCATCCTTCACAGGGGCAATGTAATAGTGGATGAGCGGCCAGAGGTGTGTGCCGACTGGGAGGAGCAGCGGTGGGTTCCTGGGGCATCCCGAGACACTGATCTCCTGATGTACCTGAGGGCAGCACGATCCATGGCAGCATTCGCTGGCCTGTGTGACGGAGGCTCCACCACAGACAGGTGTAATGCAGCCTCCAGGGACGACACTACTATCAATGCTTTGGAGATGGTGTGTTGCCAAGATTTATCTGTAATGCTCTCTATCTGGTTATCTTAGTCTTGTTCAGTTACTCTACTTCATTGTCTGCTGCTTCTTGATCTTTTCATTACTCAGTCTGTCAAGTATTTTCATCCATTCTGCTTATTTTAATTGACTTATTCTATTCCACTGTGATATCTTTATGAGTTTTGTTTGGTTACTCAATCATTCTCTCAACTTCCTTCCTTTATTTATTTTTACTGCACTTTACTTTTATTTTCTCCCATTAAAATTATACTCACTGGTTTTCTCTACAGTTTTTATCACAGTTATGCCCTGGACTGTGCATCATTTCCGAGCCATCCTCCTCATCTTCACCCTCTGCTCTTCCTTAGCTTCATTTTGCTTACTCAATCAACTCTCTCATGCTTCCTCTCTCAGTCTTCCTCTTCATTGCCTTCACTTTTTGCCACCACTTGTCCCCATTCATACCTATTTCTCCTTTCATGTCATTCTCATTGATTCACTTCTCTCTCTCTCTCACTTCTTTAGTATTTATTCATCAGCAAAAGATCATTCCTGAGAAATTTTCTTCATTATTACCTTCACTTTTTGTCTACAGTCACCACCATTCTTAGCTCCTCCTTTGATGTCATTCTTGTTGCTCCACTTCTCTATTTTATAACTCTATTCATTTGCCAGCATTGAAAGATCATTTATGAGAAACTGTACCTAATCATATGTGTGATATTGAAGGATTTTACCATTATGCATTACCTACATAGATTGGTAGATAGATGGATACTTACTGTATATAGTTTATTGACTACAACCCAGTAAATCATGAAAAAAAAAACTATGTATAATTTCATCTAATGTGAACTTAAATGCAAAGGCTTACACCACACACGAAAGCACATATTCACCATTGTCTATACATCCGTCTGCAGCTACACAACAGTGACTACGACCATGGCAAGGCCCTACAGGCACTGGTCAAGTGTCCTGTACCTGATGGCATTGAGAAGAAGTGGTCGGAGGATGACAGGGTAAGTGTTGGTACAGTCATGATCTGAATCCCTGTAATCCACTGCACTCACACCTATCATGTTTGCAGGTTCCCAAAATTTTTTGAACTCTTGTCTCCTCTCTATCTGTTTATCTTAGTCTTGTTCAGTTACTCTATTTCATTGTCTTCATTGTTGTCAAGTTTTGCAAGGAGATTGTTAGGAAAATGCTAAAGGTAGTGTGAAAGTGTGTAGTATTTTAGGAGACATAATCAGGACTAACCCAGCATTGCAAGATTGTTTATCTCCTTAGAATCTAGTTTTGCAAGATTGTCAGCAATTTAGAGGATTTAAGATTGAGGGAAAATGCTATAGGTAGTGTGAAGGTGTGTAGTATGTTTGACTTGTTGACAGGACCATACTCAACATTGCAGGGTTGTGATGCAGTTGAACAAGTCACCTCTCTGTCACCCTTGCCTTCTGTGGATCCTGTCATGTCTTCAGGTTGTTGTGCATGCATTTGTCCTAGTGGTGTTAATTGAGTTGGTGGTTTGAGTGAGTTTGTGTCTTTGCAGAAGCGGTTCATGAAGGGCCTGAGGCAGTATGGCAAGAACTTCTTCAGGATCCGCAAGGACTTATTGCCCCACAAAGAAACAGTAAGTCATTGGTGGTTCTCTCTCTCTCTCTCTCTCTCTCTCTCTCTCTCTCTCTCTCTCTCTCTCTCTCTCTCTCTCTCTCTCTCTCTCTCTCTCTCTCTCTCTCTCAATTTTTTTTCCTAGTCCTGTTATCTTACCATCAGTCTCCCTTCTCCATCTTGTCCTCTTCTTGTCCTCTCATTTTCATTCTCCATCACTCCTCACATCTTGTTCCTTTACTTTTTCTGTCCTTCCTTCTTGTCCTCTACTCTCATCTCCATCCACCTTCCTTCTTGCACACTCCATTCATCCTCCTTCCCTTTCATACCCTGTGCTTTTCACCAACCATCCTTCCTTTTTGTCCTCTCTTCTTCAGTCACTCACCTTCCTTGTCCTCTCATTCATCATCCAGTCTCTTTCCTCCTTATCCTTTCTACACTCTCCTCCTCCATCCCATTGCAACCATCTGACCTCACTCTATCAGTTAGCTCATCTCTTTACAGAGTGACCTGGTGTCCTTCTACTACCTGTGGAAGAAGACCCCCGCAGCAGCTGGCCACAGACCCCACCGCCGCCACCGCCGCCAAAATGTGCTGCGGCGGATACGGACACCCCGGGCACAGCGCAACACAGGCCCCAGTGACCCCCTGGACCCCTCCTCAGCCTCAGAGAAGGACGACGACTCTGATGACTCAGACTCTAAGGACCGTCAGGGTTACCACTGCCGCCACTGTTACACTACCTGTGAGTCACTGCTGCTGCTGTGCTGAGGCTGGTGCTGTGACTGAGTGTTATGGGTACAGAGTGATACTGAGGTTGGAGGAGAAGGGAGGAAAATCTGAACATGGTGTGAAGAAGAATATTGTTTAGGGCAAAGAGAGAAAGAGAGTGAGAGAGAAACCTCTATCCTATCATGGTATTAAAAATAGATTTATCTTGGTAAAGATTAAATAACTCACAAAGGGAATACCCTCCATTACACATGAGAGAGAGAGAGAGAGAGAGAGAGAGAGAGAGAGAGAGAGAGAGAGAGAGAGAGAGAGAGAGAGAGAGAGAGAGAGAGGCACAGATGACAACTTGTTCCAGCCTGTTTTAGGCAACACATGTATCAGCTAAACCTGAGAGGGAGAGAAGTCATAACTTAAGTCATCGTGATACTAAAAATGATAAAATCACCACATCAAAAATGACTTACCTTGTGCAATCTAACTGTGACTAGAGTGAGGTGAAGTGAGCTCATTAAACTCACCTTATCAAAATTATTTATCTTATGTAACCTAACTGTGAGTGAAGTGAGTTAAGCCATTACTGACCTGACAATGTTTCCTCTCCACACAACAGCCTCCCGTGACTGGCATCACGCCGGGAAGGACAAGCAGCTGCTGTGTTATGAGTGCCGTATACACTTTAAGCGCTACGGGGACCTGCCTGTCATCACCAACCCTCGGGAGCCTCCACCTGGCTCTGGACGTCCTCCACCCACGCCCACGGAGGAAGACTTGCGGATGAGGACCCGCACTCGCTCCAAAGAGATCAGCACGAGGCACCGTGCTGCCCGTCGGTCCCGAGCCAACACGCCGGATATCACAGATGAGTGCCCCACACCAGACAGGAGGACACCCGACCGACGGACACCAGACCGCAGGACTTCAAGACTGTCCAACTCACCAGCTCCAAAGAAGGTGAGTGAAAGGATGAAGATAGGGCAAGTGTCATTGGAGGAGTAGGTGGAATGGGTACATGCTCTCATAACCCAGACCAAAGAAGCAGTGTGGAGGAGATTGTTGGTAGAGGGATGAAGGAGGTACTATACTGGTGACTTAAGAGTAGTGAATAAGATGAATGTATTGTGTCTGGTACTAAGGTGGATGAGTCATTTGGTATCAGAAGGAGGCAGTAAATGTACAGGGATGAGAAAGATGAGTAAGAACCACAAATTACTAGGGAGCGAGTGGGGAAGATTGAAAGATATAACTTCACAAGGAGGGGGTGGGTAGGGAAGACGGAGTAATTTGCATCACTCAGCACATCCATATTTGCAGATGGAGGACAAAAATCCCCAGCGGGTGAAGCGTGCCATGGGCTCTGACGATGCCTCAGGCTCCTCCACCCCAAGCAAGAGGAGGCGGAATGGTGGAGACGTAAGTACAGTGGTGATGGTGGCAGAGATTGTAGGAGGGAACTGTTGGCAGCTGGTGAAGCATTTGTTAGTAGTGACCATTATAAGTTGGATTAGGGAACTGCAAAATTGAATGGAAAAAGAAGGATAGGATCTCTTTTAAATGGCATATCTAGAATACTAGAGAGAGATATGAGCAGGAGTAATTAAAAGGAACATAGATTGTAAGCAAATAGAGACTTGTGTCATGGCCACTCCTTTAAGAGGCCTCCTAGACTCCCAGCTTACCTTGGCCTGTGCACCTGCCTGAGTTTTTAATGACAAGTAAAGTGTGGGTCAATTTATAGGGAAGACATTTTGATGTAAGTGATGGATAATATTAACTTTGTGTTTCTGTTACAGATGTCTGGGTTGAGTTCTGAGGAGAGCTCTGATGAAGGGGATGGATGCAGTGGTGATCCCAGCTCTCCTTCCCCCATGAACCCCTCCACCCCCACCCCACAACTGATGCCTGTCTCAACCCCACAGCCTGAAGCTCCTGTCCCCTCCCCTGCCTCCCAGCATCCCCCCCACCCCCACCACCACATCCACTGTCACTGCAACCACAACTACCACCACCACTCCTGCTACTACTGCTGCTACCACTCCTCCTCCAACCACCACCTCACTGCCCCCAATCACTCCCACAGCCTGCTCCACCATCACCACTGCTACCACTACCACAACTGTAACCACCACCACCACCTGCATCCCTACTCCTACCCCAGCTTCCATTCCTCCTGCTACTACTATTGCCACATCTCCAGCTGTCACAGTCACTGTTCCTGCTGCTCCCCCCTCTTCCACTGCAACTGTCCCACCTCCTCCTCCCCCCCTCCCTCCACCCCAGCTCACCTCCTCCCCCTGTCATCATCAGTCTCTCCCTCCTCTGTCCCACCACCCCCCAAATCAAGGCAGCTGGTGCCTGCAGGATCTCTGTGGCCCATCTTGCCCCCCTCCCCTGCTTCCATCCCTGTCACCACCACAACCACCACCACAGCCACCACCACCACTACCACCCCTTTGGCCCCAACCACCCAGGTCACCCCCACCTGGAGCAGCATGGTGCAGGCCCCACTGGTATCCACTGCCTTACCCCGCCTCTCCCCTGGTGGCCCTGTACCTCCACCTCCCCCAGCCCACTCTGGCTCTGCCATCCAGCCTCAGGTGATCACCCGAATCTCCACCGCCCCAGCACCCCCACCCACCCAGGCCCCACCCTCCACCCCAGGCAAACCCCTTGCTGTTCCCCCTGGGGTGCCCATCACTGGACCAGGTGTTATGGGGCCAGGCCTGGGTCGGCCCGGGATGGGTGCCTGCCGGGTGGTGCCTCAGTCTGTGCCTCCTGCAGTGCCCCCGCACCTCAGCCCTGACAGTGGTGGCTCCTGTGGCACCAGTGGGCCCCTCCCCACCCATCAGTGCTGCACCCAGCCCCCTGCGTCCCACCTCCAGCCTGGAGGAGCGGGGTTCAGTGGTGCGTGCTCCTGTCAGCAGTGTGCCCCACAGTGTGGTGGCCCCACAGACCACAGCTCCCACACCTATCTCACACGACAAGCCCCCTAAGGTGAAGGCTGAGGCAGAGGTGGTGAGGTATCCTCCAGGGCTGTACCACCCTGTCCTCAGACCAACTGCCCATGGACACCCTCCACTTCCCTCACATCACCCACCCCCCAGCCAGCCCCCAGCCACCTCTGCCACACTGTCTGTGGCCAGCACTGTGCCGGGTACTTACCCAGCCAGTGTGGCAGCTGCTTTGTCTCGGCCACCACTCATCTCTACCTCAGGCATGCTCCCCCATCCCCCAACTGCCCCCATCAAGCCTGAGCAGATTAAAAGGGAGGCTGAGCCGCCCTTCAGGCCAGACAAGATCAAGTATGAGCCACCAGCCCCACCCGGCCCCCACCATCCCAGTTCCTCCCTGCCACCCCCCCTTGAAGTGTTCAAGGGGGAGGTGCCCAAGGTGGAGCCCAAGGTGGAGGTGAAGCAGGAGCGCGGTGACCGTCCAGAGATCATCGCTGAGATCAAGTCTGAGCCCAGGAATGAGATGTCCAAGCTAACCCCCATCACCTGCTCTTCTGGCCTGCCCCCTGCCAGCCTGGGCTCCCTTCCTGTCAGCCTTTGTATCCCTGGCTACCCCCTACCCTTATGCAGCCTATGGCTACCCTCTGCCCCTGCAGTACTCCTATCCCGGCCCAGGTCATCCCCGCACCACAGCATCGACCCTTCACCGACCACAGTCTCCATCGCAACGCCCAAGCAGTACTGGCTCCTCTGCCCCGCCACCCTCTGTGTCCTCCAGCCGTGCCTCACCCCCTGCACCCATCTCCACCACCATCTCCTCCTCCACCATCACCACCTCCTCCACCACTACCAAGCCCTCCACCATCCCTGGTGCCTATGCCCCACCTCACCTGGGCCCAGCCATGTTTGGGGGCCGGCCAGGTGTTCCTACCCACCTCTCCTCCCCCAGCAAGCTGCCAACTAGTCAGCCACCGGCAGCCCCACCACCAGGGTTGAGACCTCCTGGCCCTGCAGTAGGCCTCCCTGGCATGTCACCAGGGCTACCCCCAGGACTGCCCCCTGGCCTGTCAGCTACTTCTGCAGGACAGCCAGCCCTGCCCACTCCCCCAGCAGCCCACACAGGACCAGTGCCTGTCAATCTTTCACGATCCTCCACTCCTGCAGCCAGCCAGCCCCCAACCACTCAGGCCCTGCCTGCCACAGTGCCCCCCAGCCACCCATCCTATCCTGGAGGTCCTCCCTCCACCCTGGGCCCCACCGCCACCCAGCATGACGAGGAACATGATGATGGGGACGACGACCTTCCTCTCCACAGGGAGCCGTCACCAGAGCCTAAGATTGAGGACTCTGAGTTCCACCGCTCGGAGAGTGCTATGTAGGTGTCTTGTTTGCTTGGCAGTGTTGACCTAAGATATATGTGAGGGATTAAAAGCTTAAATAGGGTTGATGAAATAGAGTACTTACAGGTATTTTGAGTCACTACGTTCTCCCAGAAAAAGTAACTTACATATTAGCTAGATTTTTCTTTGTTACTTAAAAATTATGAATGTACTAGATGCTGTTGCCTTCTCTTAATAACCTCCATTGTTTACACTCTTACTATCTTTTACTATTAGATGCATCCAGCTTTCCCCTTAATGATTAGTTCCCTTACTATTCTTTATCCTTTGATCTTCCAGTGCTCCCTTTCTCCTTCACACTGACACTATCTCACAGTTTCTTGTCATCAACCTTAGATTTTTCAATAACTCTCTCTCTCTCTCTCTCTCTCTCTCTCTCTCTCTCTCTCTCTCTCTCTCTCTCTCTCTCTCTCTCTCTCTCTCTCTCTCTCTCTCTCTCTCTCTCTCTCTCTCTCTCTCTCTCTCTCTCTCTCTTCTCTTCTCTTCTCTTCTCTTCTCTTCTCTTCTGATCTGTGAACACTCCCTCTCTCCTTGTCCTCCTCACTTTGACTCTCACCATCCCACAGTTTTCTGCGTCACTGGAATCGCGGCGAGTTCAACTCTTGCACTCGAACTGACCTTACCTTCAAGCCGGTCCCCAACAGCCAGCTGGCCCGGAAGAGGGAAGAGAGGCTGAGGAAACAAGCAGAGAAGGAACGAGAGGAGAGGGGAGAAGATACAGGTGGGTTAAGGAAGAGGAGAACAGGAAATAGAGTTGGGGTTGAGAGGGGGCGAAGAGGAAACAGAAGTGTTATGATTGCGAGAAAAATGAGAATGGAGACTAATAAGAGGGACTGTGGAAAAACATTGGCTTGTAGTGGGTGGAGGTAAGGGTGATTTGAGTGTTGGGAAGGACTAAAAGAGCTGGATTGAGAAGGAGAAAGAGAAATACTGGCTTGGGAAAGAGGAAAGATGCAAATATAGGCTGAGTGGTAGGAGAATTAAGATTGAGGGAGAGTTTATTCCAGACATTTCTATAGTGGAAGCTTTTCTTTTTATTTAGGTTTGTCCCTTTTCTTGCTTTTTGTATGCACTCTTGTATCAGGATCTTTGTGTGTGTGTGTGTGCGCGCGCTTCTGCCCTTGCTTGTGCCTTATGTACAATTTCCCCTGCAGCAGAGGAAAGCTAGCAGCAGCACACCAGACAAGAGGGAGACACCAAAATCTTCAAGCTCTGGGGAGGGAAGCTCTTTGTATGACCGCATGCAGCCCAGGAACCCCATCGACACCCCAGCCCTCTCCAGACTAGGGTGGGTGTGTTGGTTTGCTTGTGTGTGTGTGTGTGTGTGTGTGTTGTGGGTTGGGCTGTGTATAAGATATTAAAGTTAAGCAAAAGATTCTCAGATTAAGTGAATAGGGGAAATTGTTCATGGGTGATGTGCATAGGTGGGCATTATTGGTTATCCAATAATTATTTTCCCATGTTATTGATTCATCAGTATCGCCGATACTTTTGTTTCCAAACTAACAATTTTAGTTTTTAGAACATGAGCATGTTGAAGTTTTAAGCTTTTCAAAATTAAATGTAGTTATTTTACTTAAAACAGTACTTTTCATTAGTAAAAAGACAAGATAAACATTGAATTAGGAGTTTTCTAAGATTTTTCTAAGTTTTCTAAGATAAAGATAAAGGATTTGGATTTATTGATATTTTTAATTTAAAATATCAGTATTATTATTGCTAGTGTTGGAATTTTGGATTTATCAATTTATCGGTTATTGGGCAATAAATTTATCACCAGTTATCAATTATCGGTGATAAGGTTATCATTATCAATTAATTTATTGGTTATTGTGATAAATATTTACATTATCACAACCAGCTATTGATGATGTGTTCATAACAAAGAAGAATGGAAAGATTTGCAAATGTTTGTAGAATATGATTAAAGCAGATACTGAGAATGTAAATTGGTGGATTTAGTCTTTGGATTGTTAGGAGAATGAGGTTGGGAAGATGAAGGATGGGAATTGTGATGTAACTTGACTGAGAGTTAAATCTTAAGCTGGTGTTTGGTGCAGCAGCCAGCACACAGGGTGCATGTATTGTGACCTGATTTAGGATTGAATGGGCTTTAGTTGAACAAAGTTTTCTTATAGTTTTTGTAATTATTCTTATAACAGAATGAAAGACAAATAATTGGCACAGTGAAAGACTTGCATAGTGGTGCTCCTCATGAGTTTCAGCAGTCAGCACACAGTTATGGGTAGTGCTGCTGCATGCCAGGCACTGATGTGATGCTTCCCCTACAGGGAGTATGCCCGTTCCCCTGCTGGTGTGTCTCCGGGTGCAGCTCGTCCCCCTGGTCTGGGCCTTCCTTCTGGTCTTGGGGCAGCACCCCCACCTGGCCTGGATCCCTTGCTGCACTATGGCAGCATGCTATACCCCTCACCAGCCCCACAGGAGCGCCTGGAGTTAGAGGCACGGGAGCGGGAGCTTAGGGAACTGAGGGACCGGGAGCTGCTGACAGACCGCATCAAGCAGGAGATGCTGAAGCGGCCCCCTCAACCCAGCCGACCCCGCCTACCCCCATGGCCTGTCCCCACACTGGCTGAGTGGGGCGCGCTTCCCTGGCCTGGCTCCACCAGTGACCCTGCCCTCGGGTTTCCCACACAGCCACCCCCTCTACCCCCCCCAGCCCTTCGGTGTCATCGGCCATGATCGCCAACGAGCGGGACAGACTGGAGCGCCTCGGTGAGTACCCCAGCAGCCCCTCCCTCTGTAGTACTTCTTGTAGGACCTTCTGCATCATGGTGGAGCATGGAGGCAGGACAAGGTAATCTTACTCCAACTTTCCTCCCCACTCACTCTCTTGGCCTCTCCCTCCCTCTTTCCTGTCTCCTCCTCCCCTGGTAGCTGTGTGAGCCGCACGGTGTCGGAGGTGACCCGCCTCGGTGTGAAGCGGTGCCGTGCTGTGCTGCTGTGTGAGGTGTGTAGGGGTGATGTGCTCGGGGGCAGCAGCCATCTGTGTGTAGTGTGCTGGCAGCCCCCTCAGTGTCCCGCTTCTCCTGCCCTGTGTTGAACTCCCTTTTGATGTCACAATAAATACTGCCCTCTTCAACTCTCTCTCTCTCTCTCTCTCTCTCTCTCTCTCTCCTCTCTCTCTCTCTCTCTCTCTCTCTCTCTCTCTCTCTCTCTCTCTCTCTCTCTCTCTCTCTCTCTCTCTCTCTCTCTCTCTCTCTCTCTCTCTCTCTCTCTCTCTCTCTCTCTCTCTCTCTCTCTCTCTCTCTCTCTCTGTTGCTTCTCATTTCCCGTCCCCATTTCTGTCACCTGTGTGTTCCGAGTAAGGGTGTGACCACATGACATACAGTAGCACGCAGTCTCCTCCTGCCAATCCTCGTGTAGTGACTTGGTGGAGTACTGCTGGTGGAGAAAACTTGAGATAGTGACAGAGTGAGGCATCCACTTCTCCACCCATTCATTCTTGATGTTGGGGAGTGAGGAAATACAATAACAGCTCAAGCCTGTCCTCCTCCCCCCTGTCCCCCGTATTATTAAGCCCGGAGAACACCGCCTCACCTGTGCTGGCATCTCTTCTCCCTCCTACTGTCCCTCTGTCGCCACCACACAACGAGTCGCGGCGCAGGTGTTGTTGACCCATGATGTGTTGTGTGCAGGGTTGCCAGCCACCACCCTGGGCCTGACCGGGGCCGCTCCTCCCTCGGACAGCCCCCTGACCGTGTCCTCTGTGGAGCGGCTCGCCCTGGCTGACCACATGCATCGGCTGCAGATGTTCAACGAAGTTCATGCCCATACTCACTCCCACGCCCACACCCACCTGCACCTTCACCCAGGAGGTATGCAGCCCCCCAGCCCCACCCACCTCCCCTCCCCTCACCCCACACGCCCCTCCCACAACTCCACATGCCGCCTCCCCTAGCTGAGCGTGCGTGCATGTCTGCGTGCGTGTGTGCGTGCGCGTTGGGGGCATCCCTCCCCTCCCTAGCGGTGTCTGGTGGCCTTGCACCACCAGACAGGTACACACATCCTCCAGACGCCTGGCTACTGCCCCAGCAAGGCCGCGCCACACGCACGCTGCGCCGACCTTGACTCCCTCGAACTGCCGTCACGCAGGCAGGAGCAGCAGTAGCTTCCCTCAGCCCTGTAGCCAAGAATCTGTGCTCCTCCTCCTCCTCTTTCTCACTCTCTCACTGCTCTCTTCAAGGCGTGCAGGTGTTGAGTGCTTCCATTGTGCTCTCCTCTCTGTCCCTGGTGGTGGCATGGTGCTCCATGTGTCTCAAGTCGCTTCTGTGCTCCCATAGTGCATGCTGCGTGCTTTGCATGACTCTCTGGGAGGCTGTTTTCCAGAGCCTCATCACACACACTAGATACAGGGTTCTTGGTTTGACTCATGTGCCATAATTGTCAGGTTTGCTTGAATTATTTGAGCATATATAAATGTATAGATGGAGATTTATTTCTTATTACTGATAATTATCTTTGCCATATATTCTTTTCATAAAGACTTGGTGTGAAATTCTAAAATTTGAATACATTTATTTATTTTTTTGCCCACAGCAGCAGCAGTAGCAGCAGCCGGGTATCCTCCTCGACCACTGCTGCGGCCAGGTGACCACTCCCCCCACCAGCTGCCCCCAGGTTACCCTCCCCAGAGCCACCACGCCCTGCTGGGGAGGCCGTATGAGGAGCTGGCACATGTAAGGCAACCATTTGTTTTGCTTCTTGGATGGTGGTGGTCAAAGTGGACAAGTGATGGTGAGGAGGGAAAGCAAACACTCAAGATAAGGAAAACCTTACTTATCCTGGGAGGGAAACTTCCTTTCTTGGTTGTTTTCGTTGCCCCACCGTCACCAACACTTGTCCACTAGCTTCTTATTCCCATCTTGTGGCCACAGTCATTGTGGTGCTGTACTATCTTATCTGTACCTGAAATGGTCAGCTGCTGCTCATCACTGCCCACTTCTTGGACAGGGAACACCTCCTTGCCAGTGGTGGTGGTGGTGGTGGTGGTGGACGACACATTTATTTTTCCCTTTTAAGCCATTAATAGCCTAGCGCCTGCCTTTATAAATGCCTCCTGCACCAGAGTGCTGGGTGTCCTGCTTCTCGCTCGGCCATTTGGGACCAGTGGGCGGCGCGGTTGCCACGTCCTCGTACACCAAACCTTTCTTTATTATTACAAATTAATCAACACTTTAATGAGGTATTATTGCTCACATGACAAACACTGCACCAGATGTAGAGAAAAGACGACTTGACATAATGAAGAATGCAACAAAAAAATGACAAATTTGTGTGATCAGTACAACTTGAAACAAAATTCTTAAGACAGGTGGATCAAACTTTTTTCTATTTTGTATTTACCAGATGATGAAGTGTTTAGAAGGCCCACTGCGTGCAATTTATCCGGAACAAGTGAGGAAATGGAGCTATTAATTAGTCAGTCCTTGTTTTGTAGACCTTCCTGTCTAGACCTGCAGTACTTACACCCTGAATCTATGTAACCATGTGTTCCAGTGAGAGAGGATACACCATCCCACACTGCTGTAGTCATTTGAGACAGTCGGCAACTCACTCACCATCAAACCTTTGCATTAGATAACAGTGATGTCAAGTAGATACCTTGATTCTTTGGAATTATGCATCCAGTTCTTGTACAGTGACCTGGAGTAGTGATGTCATATGGTACAAAATGTTTCATACAAAAATCAGTATTAGACAAGCACCATGCATTCATTTCTTTTTAATTTGTAGAGGTGAAATATACTGGAACTTGTGACATCACTTCTTGCAGCAACTATATAAGAAACTAAATTCCTCCTTTCTCTTTCCTAAGCTCCACCTGGGCAGTTGTATAAAAAATGCCTTGATACTCATGTTACCATTCATGTTGCTAACAAAGGTTTGATGGTGTCGTACAAGGTGGTTGCCAAGTGTCTGTACCAACTATGGCAGTCTGTGGTGGAGTGTGTACTCTTCCCCAGCTGTGTGTACCTTTTTCCACTGCTCCCACACTTCCTGCAGCTTGTAAATGTGTCTATCTTCTATGTATGTATGTATGTGTGTGTGTGTGTGTGTGTGTGTGTGTGTGTGTATGTGTGTGTGTGTATGTGTGTGTGTGAATGTGTGTATGTAAAATCACTTGACATGTGTAGACCAGTCTGGAGCTCAGCTGGACATTGTGTTCAAAATGTTTGAGGTATAAAATAACAAGCTTTTTTTTTTCAGCATGTGGTCCATTTGTTCATGCATACAAGGTTAATTGTTACTTTTGATAATAGAAAATACTCCACCTGCCAGCCTCACAGGTCTTGAGTCACCTGCTTGACTCTCATTTAGTGTTGGTTAGTCTGCAGGTTTTCCACCTGACTGATGGGTGATGTATTTGTAGTGACAGGACAGTTAAGGCTGACCAGAATCTACATAGACCTGGATCATCATCTTATCTAATAAGTAATATATTGGACTTGTGCTACCATGAATGTTGTGTCAGGAGTTGAATCCCCCTTCATTCTTTTCATGGCTATGTAATAGATCAATTTGTGTTTTCTTGATGCTCTGAGTTGGGGCCATTACATGCTGTCATTACAGAGCAGTCAAGAGTTAATACATTTGCCACATTCACAGCTTAGTCCCTTCAGCCTTAAGAAGGCAATCTTTATGTGGAGTGGACCTCTACATCTGCCTTGGACAGTTGAGTTAATGTCTCCATGTCTCCAATATATTGCCTTGTGTGGGAGATGTCAAAACATTGCCTTGAGTGGGAGATGTCTGTGCTTCACACTTCAAACCTGAGAGATCAGGTGGTTGATGGTGATGACTAAAGACTAGAGTGTAGACAGCTTGACCTGCCCTTAGGTTAGGCTGAATGTACCAGTATCATAAAGAATGAATTGTTTGTACACACTGGATGACTGATTCACTGAGATAGTAGTTCCATGAAACATTTTTTGCAACATTTGATATGGCCATGAAAGATTTTACTCATATTGCTAGAATCAGGAACAAATGTTGAGGACAGCTGTGATCACTGGTAACCTTACATTGTCAACTTTTTCAGTAAGCTCTGCGTAATAAAAAGATGTGGTTTGCACTACACCTCTGAGGATTTTTTTTATAAAAATTTGAAGGGATGCTTCTTTCCTCTTTCTTCCCCATTCTTCTCTTATTCACCAAGACATGATGGATTGAAATACATGTCTTTGTTCCCTGCATGTTAGAGTCATGTCATACAGATGAGAGATCACTGGGCTGGGAACTCCTCACCAGAGAATTTCTATTTTCCCCATGAAACAGGAAATAAGCAGGAATGTTTTGGTTATTTTGGTGTTTATCCTGCTTGTTTCCTGGATGCCACCTTGCATGTGTAGAAAATGCAAGTTGTAAAATTAAAACCCTCCATTGTTTCTTCCATCAGTCATCACCTTTGACAGCTTTCACTATGTGTTCGAGTCGTGGATGTGTTAGGATCCTACAACACACTAGGGAGACTGTGCGTGTAGCTTAGGCCAGTTCTTGTCCCAGACTGCAACTGTGTTAACTTGGATGTTCCTTAAACCAGTCATTCCTTGTTTCACTTAGATTTTCTATGTATGAAGTATTTCAATGTGTTCACCTGTTTCTTGAAGCATTATTCTGTGTATGTAGATACTTTGTGCTGTGCTATTGTGCTGTGTTCTGCTGCCCCTGAGATGCTGCTGCACATAATACCAGGCTTGTTATAAGAAATAAGTGAAGCTGCAAGAAGCCAGACCTCAACATCATGTTTACAAAAAAAGTATTGCCATCTTTATCAACTGCCAAGAGTCACCAAGGTCATTTCAGGTCACAAAGTATCAGTAAAGCATCATGTCAAGGGCCACACAGTGCAGTACATGTGTGTGAAGATTCTTTGCTTGGTAACTAAGTCTCTCCATTCCACCATCAGATCACAGCAGCCCACGCACATGAACTACAGCGGCAGATGCTGTTAGAGAGAGAGCGCTTCCCACACCTTGCGCCGGGAGGACCCTTCAGGCCAGAGTATGGGCATGGGCGCTAGGAGACCCCAGCCACTTCCTGTTAGTGGACACCAACATTGAACCATTGATCACAGAAACCTTGGCAGCTGGGGTCTCAAAGCAGATCCAAGGAACAATACTAGGATTACCTTTGATGCATCTAAAGGACTATGGACTGTGTGAAAGGTGTGGCCATCCCTCACACCTCCTCCCAGTGACACTTAGGGGACAAATTATAAGGGTGTTCAGGCATGGGTGAGGAAGGACATCGAGGCAGCCGTGCCCTTCAATCTGCCTTCTTAGGGCCCCCACTGAGCAGTACGGGTGCAGTTTACATTAGGTTTGCTCTCCTTCCTTTCTGCTGTTGTATAATGCTGCTCTTATTATTTATTTGTCTTCAGGGTTGTTTTGCAATCATTAAGGGAAGCGACTTAGAGGATGAGGTTTGTTAGTAAGACATGAGTACCTTATAGGAGAGGTTGTAATGTTGCACTTGTTATGATTTTGATTATCATCGTCTTATCATCATCTTACCATGATTACCTCTGTGCTACAGAAAGTAAAAGATCTACTGCTGTCTGTACTTCCCTTGCTCATAAGATGAAAGACAATGAGGTTTGCAGCCCTCTCACTTGTCTCAGAAAGATTATAATTATTGTTATCATTGTGATTCTATATTATTATTATTATTATTATTATTATTATTATTATTATTATTATTATTATTATTATTATTATTATTATTATTATTGCTACTACTACTACTACTACTACTACTACTACTACTACTACTACTACTACTACTACTACTACTACTACTACTACTACTACTTTTGCTGCTACATTATTATTTATTCTGTGACAAAGACATTAGAAAGAATTTGGTGCAATGTCTGAAGTTATTTGCAACTGTTAGTTGATTGGTTGGTGTGAGTCACATGGCTTGCTTGTGTGTGTGTGTGTGTGTGTGTGTGTGTGTGTGTGTGTGTGTGCATACCTATGCATGTGTTTTGACTCTTTAGGGAACTGAGTCCAGCTTGTGTCTCATGTTTTAGTATGGTTTTATCACATATATATATATATATATATATATATATATATATATATATATATATATATATATATATATATATATATATATATATATATATATATATATATATATATATATATATATTTTATTTTTTATTTTATTTTATTTTTTCTTTAACTGAAGGATTTGACACAACTTCTCGTAATATATTCCACTGATCTGTTTGAAATGTCCAGAAAGCTGAATTTACTCACTTTGTGTGTGTGTGTGTGTGTGTGTGTGTGTGTGTGTGTGTGTGTGTGTGTGTGTGTGTGCATGGGTGGGTGGGTGTGTTTGTGAGAGAGAGAGTAGTATTGTTGAGCACATACATAGTATTTCCATGAGATATTGATAGGTTTGCAGGTGTTTGTCATTTTCTGTGTAACATCCTTGGCACGAAGCAAGCATGTGTGTTGATACCTTGTGTCAGGGAAACACAGGTGGCAGTTCAAGTTGTTCATGAATACACACACACACACACACACACACACACAACAGTAAATAGAGAGCTATATTAGTCTACTCTAATGTAACTTATCAGTACCATACTTTATAATCTTAATTGGAAAACATATCACAGCACCAAGCCCATAGGGAGGTAGTGGTGCTGAGGGCAACTGAACCAATATAAACCAAAATATTGTAGTTACTAGGCTAGTTATTCCATTTGTTAGGTCTTGTGAAACCCTCGGCCCTCCCCTGCGTGTGTGTGTGTGTGGAGGGCTGGCAGGCAATGTTTTAAGGCCAGAGGCTGAAAGTGATTTTGTATTTCAACAAGTTGTTGTACTGTGGAGTGGCAGTGTAAATAGAGCTGCTGGCAATGATGCACTTGTCTGCCATTTGGTTTTCTTGCTCTTTATTTTTTGTTTAACCTCTCACTTTCATCAAAGGAAATCCCAGTTCTTATTTATAAAAACAAAAATATTGATTTCTGGTCTGTAACCATTAGTTGTACCTATGTATATACTGAGGTCCTCCACAACCAAAATTGTTGACACCAAGCATGAATTCATAGCATCTGTGATGCTTGCGTGCCGCTGGCTGGCAGGCACGGCAACGACACCTGGTTGAGCCGACCGATGACCACGGCAGACCCTCAGGCAGTGAGTCACCCCCGCCGCCTGCTGCTGGGTGTGGCGGTGTCCTACAAACACTACCATACATCCTGTTCCTATAGCACATAATCACTCAAGCCTGGACTCAGAATTAGTACTATTTGCACTTTTTTACTGACAGAAGCCTTGTGTAGTTGTTAAGGTCAAAGCAATTGATCACTTGTTGACTTAATGTACAGCAAAGTTGTCAAGAGTTCAAATGTGCAGTTCCCTTGGTTTTTGTTGTGTAGCATTTTCTATCACAAATCACAAATGTCAAAAATATATACCTATAAATACTATCTATATATATATATATATATATAAATTACAGAAGTGCAAATGAAAAAAAAATTAAAGCAAACACTGCATTCCTATTTCCCTACAAGTGTTTCAAAATTCTCTCCATGGATCAGTGACTCCTACACATCAGCTCACACACCACTGCCTTGAGGCACTCACCACTCAGGCATACACAAGCCTGTTGAGCTCAGGGACTGGCATGCTTTGCCCTGGACATCCTCATCTGCATTAACACTATTTGGTCCTATGAACTTGAGCACAATCTAGCTCTTCCATACTCCTCCCAGAATATTGGATCATTATGTGTACAAGGTTCATTATTGGCTGTGGTACATGTCAGTCATGGTCAGAAATCAAGCAGCGTGGTGTGCTCACTTTCCTTGTGTTTTCTGTTTTCCTCAATGGTAAGTCTCCTGATCTCAGTCTCCTTACAAAACCTGACAAAGTTTTTAGAAGATAAGAGGGCATGATATTGAGGGAAAAGTTTAAGCATATTAGAAGTAAGTGACTGATTACTTGACTTCTAACCATAACTGCAACCTTTATTATTTATCATGATTAGGTGGTCCTCCATTGGCTTATAAATACTATTAATAAGAACCATAAGTCCCCAGCTGCTAACATTTTTCTGTGCTGGACTTCTATTGGCTGCCAGTCCTGGTCCCCTCAAAGCAGTGGATGTCTTTTTGATCCTCAATTTCCTACTGTGATAAACACAATAAGACTGCCTGGTGCACAGTGCCATGGCTGTACTGTGCTGCTGCTCCCCATCCACCTCCCCTCTTCCTATTCCTCCTCTTTTCTGCCTCCTCTTCCCCCTCCCTGGCTGCTCCCTCACCAGGAAGTCTGGAGGAGTCGTCACCGCCACCCTGCACACCTCACTGTCAGGCCTCGTGCTCCACCCTCTCAAGTAGTGTAGGACTTTTATATATCGGTGTGATGCCCTTTCTACACATGCATATGTATTTCATTTACACAGTCATATCATGATGACCTCTTTGGTACTATTTTTTAAAACTTGCTTTCACTAGATGTATATATGAAAATAAATTAGTAGTAATTTTTACCTCATTATATTTTCAATGCACCTACAGCAATGAAGGTGTGTGGTGGTGTGTCACAGTCACCACACACTACCACTATTATAGCACACCAAAACTTGTGTGGACAGTGGCTGGCAAGACACTCAGCTATCAGCCCTTCCTGATGCAGTGGCTGAAGCACAGGTGCTCCAAGCAATGGTGCACTGCTAACCTGAGTTGGCTTTGACAAACTGCTGCCATACTTACATGGGAGTAATAATAATAGTTATTATTATCATTATTATTATTATTATTATTATTATTATTATTATTATTATTATTATTATTATTATTAATATTATTATTATTATTGTTTTATATAATTATTATCATTATCATGATTGTTAAATGATGATTGTATAATAATGATGATGATAATAATAATAATAATAATAATAATAATAATAATAATAATAATAATAATAATAAATATTAACTCTGAGTGCAGTTGCAGGCTGCTCTCTGAAGACAACTTCTCTTACTGGTATTAACACAACACACTGCACCAACATCTACACACACTTATCACCCTAATCACATCCATGGCACAAAGATAATACAGCCATCATGTTATCAGCACAGCCTTAAACAGGATAGAATCAGAAGTTTCAGCTCATTGATACCTCTCCTTTGATTCTCTGTCACATAATGTTGCCCATCTTTGTTCTCTTCTAAATTTGCTAACCATGCATTTCCTCCTCCCTCGGTCTCGCTGCACAAAACTTTCCAGATGTTCTCAAGCTTATTCTTCCCACCTTCCTAGTGTAAGAATTAACCAGTATCTTCACTCATTCATCCTTCCTACCAGTGCATATATTCAGGAATTTTCTACCTGTCGCTTCTGTATTTACTTCTGCCTCGTCGTGTACGTTTCAAGAGTGAATCAAGTTTCAAGCCTCTTCATGTGGCTTTATTTTATTATTATTTTCTTTGCCCAGTCTTCCTACCGCAAATTATCATTCTACTACTACTACTCCTACTACTACTACTACTACTGTTCCCTTGCTCCTCCTCCTCATCATCATCATCATTATCATCATGGAACACTACGTCTGTCTATCAACATCAGTCAACCTCCAGCATTCCACAGTGAGGTTCCGTGCGCGTCTGGCAGTTATCACACGGTGACCGCATTGTTATGATAGCCACCCATGCAACTTCGATTATTAAATCACCTGCTGATAACGCGGAGAGAGAGAGAGAGAGAGAGAGAGAGAGAGAGAGAGAGAGAGAGAGAGAGAGAGAGAGAGAGAGAGAGAGATTTTGTTTCTCCCGGTCAATACGAGTCATTTTAGGCTACATAACTTCGATGAATGGTAATATGAAGCTTAGAAAGTTATTCGGTACGGGTGAAAGCTTAGAGAGATGCAGGAGTGGTGTTTAAAGGGCCAAAATGATCAAGGTCACAGGAAGACTTGAAGGCCGCGCGCGACTTTCATCTCGATCTCTGTATGTAAGTCTTCAGCAAAACCCAACATGACTCTTAATAATTATACAAACACAATGTCACGGAACAAAATAACAGCATAAAATATAAAAATTAAAAATACAACACCCGTGATTTTTTAATAGAGGAAAAAAGGGGAAATAAGGATGATAATAGGAAGAGAAAGATATTATTGGAAATGTTGTCATCAGAGGAAAATGGCAGAAGGAGGAGTGAAGACTGTACTGTGTCGGTGAGTTATTTACCATTTACGCCTCCCATGGCTGCCTCTTATTGTCCATTTATGTCTGTAGGGAACCATAAACCCCTCACATCTTCAAGGCAGGAAGAAGATAAGGAATAAATGTATAACGTAACCAGAAATAGACAGATATGTAGTAACTTAAGCTCTTCAGTGATATAAAATGAATTAAAGATTTCGAAAACCCCATATTTCTGAGATCTAAATACTAACTGACCTCTTGACCCCTTCAGTGTTAATATATCAGAGGGTAAATGTGCAAGGTAGATGTGTTGTGACCTCTCAATGCGACCTGTCAAGCCTCCGAGGTCAGGTCAAGTTTAGTACTCAGACGAGGTCATTAGAGGAAGGTCACCCGGAAATGATAGGATAGGTGAAGTCCGGGTGAGGGAAGGTTAGGTCAGGAGGTGTAGTCTTTATATTAAGTTTTGTCTTTCTATATTCATTTTCGTTTTTTTTTGTACATTTTATTGTTTGTTTCTCTCTCTCTCTCTCTCTCTCTCTCTCTCTCTCTCTCTCTCTCTCTCTCTCTCTCTCTCTCTCTCTCTCTCTCTCTCTCTCTCTCTCTTCTGTGACAGAGGAAAAGAGCTGTTTCCCTCTCTTCTATTATCCAATTCTTTCCTATGATCATGAACACCCCTTACATGGACCATTCTCTCATAGCATTCCAAACTTCTGTGCTTCTGTGGGGAAAACTGTGCTTCGTTGTGATTCTTGTACAAGTGGTCCTCTTCAGCTTTGTTCTGTGTCCTTCATTTTGTCACACACACACACACACACACACACACACACACACACACACACACACACACACACACACACACACACACACACACACACACACATCACTCAGAACACTTCATTTAATCTCCTCTCTTTCTTCTCACTTTTAATGTTGGGGGGTGCAGCCAAGACAGTTTCTCTTCACATGAGAGTTCTCTCAAGTCAGGTACCACTTCAGTTGCTCCTCTCTCTAATTTTCCACTTTCCCTGTTCACTGTTCTTGAGGTGACTTCCCTGTTGCTGCATGTGCCAGTGTGAGGCATGCTGCTGTAATGAGTGTCTGCCTCATCATCGCTCCAAATCACTCATTGCCACTCCTGAGAGCTTCACTGCTATTTTGTTTATGTTTTTTTTGGTGATAAGCTGCTTTGATAATATTACTTCCTGGCCCTTTTTCCTCAGTAACTTTGTTGATGGTTTCAGTTCCAGTCTTGTAATCACATATGTATATCTGTGTTTGCCAAACTCCATCTTCCACTTTCATGGTTTAATTGTATTTAGCATCTGTGATTCTGTTCCCACTTGGATTTTGCATCACCTGCACACAGTCTTGTTATCCCTTCTATCATATCATTTGTACATGTCGCAAACATGACTGGTGCCAACACAGACTCTGCTTCATGCTGTGCTTTATTCTGATGTCTTATCTTAATAATTGTATTAATTTCTGGGATCTTTAAAAGCCATCCATCTATTTTAGGAGATCATCCTTCACTCCTCTAGTGCTTTCAGTTTTCCAAATCAGTCACTGATACATATATTATTTAAACCTTTTCTAGGTCCTAGTATAGGTATACAGTCTGCCCACCATTTTGAATAATATCTGTCACTCGAATATTTCAAAAAAGTTTGGTTTCCGCCAAATACTCCGTCAGTTTATTCCTCACAGTTCTTTCACAAATCATTAGTGATACCAGTATTATAATTTAGTGGACCATCATTATCACTTGTGTACTGGGACAGTATCTGCTCTTTTCAGTCTTGAGGAACCTTGACATCATTCAGAGGATTAAAGTAGTACAGTATTTTTTTTGCAAGGTGTTCACTGCATTTCCTTAATACCTAGCCTGATATTCCACCTGGGCCTGCTGCCTGCCTCACATTCCACCTGGGCCTGCTGCCTGCCTCACATTCGTTCCTTTGTATTCAGTCACTTTTGTTCTAATCACCATCTCACCTTTTCCCGTGCCATTAGGTTTCGTAAATTTGAAAGCCTTGTGTAAACTTTCTTTGATTTTTTCCTGCCATGGTCTTTGGATTCTCATAGATTTATTAATTCCCTCATTGTTTTTCAGATTTTCATTCACTTGTTTTTAGAATAACTTGGGTTCATTCTTACACTTTCTCCATAGTATCGTTTTCAAAATTTCTCTTCTCTTTGCTTCAGATTTTTACATATTAATTTCTTGCTTGTATTTATTTCTTCCCTAAATTGGTCTGTTTTTCTTTTTAATTGTTCTCAAGCCTCTCTCTATTGCTTCTTGCAAATGCACTTCCATTATTGAAGCAATCTATGTTGCCTGTTTCTTTCTTCACCACTTGTGGTACAGATTTGCTCTCACCTTCCTTATAGATTTAGAAAATTCCCAATATTTTTTTTAATATCCCTAGTTTTACAAAAAATGGCCCATTTATCTTCTAAATACATTCTAAGCTTTACAAAGTCTATCTTGCTGTAATTTAACCTTCCCATTTTGTGATCTTTACTTTCTATCTCTTTTTCCTCATGTTTTTTTTTTTTTTTTTTTATGTAGGAAGGACACTGGCCAAGGGCAAAAAAAAATCGAATAAAAAAAAAAAGATGCCCACTGAAATGCCAGTCCCACAAAAGGGTCAAAGCAGTAGTCAAAAATTGATGAATAAGTGTCTTAAAACCTCCCTCTTGAAGGAATTCAAGTCATAGCAAGGTGGAAATACAGAAGCAGGCAGGGAGTTCCAGAGTTTACCAGAGAAAGGGATGAATGATTGAGAATATTGGTTAACTCTTGCATTAGAGAGGTGGACAGAATAGTCTGGATAGAAGAAAGTCTTGTGCAGCGAGGCTGCGGAAGGAGGGGAGGCATGCAGTTAGCAAGATCAGAAGATGTGCCTTCAGTTCTATGAGAGCATAATGACCTCTGCCTGTTACCTGTTTCATGTCATTTTGTTGTTTGGCCTTTGTCTTTAGTTCATCCAATTTAACTCCCTCTTGTTCATTTAGGTCCTTTCTTATCTAAACTTTTCCATGCTTCTTTTCTGGCTCACTTCCTTAAACCTGGTGGCATTCTTCAGCATCACACTGGAACATAAACCTCACCCTAATCAGTCCTTCTGTGTACTCTGTGTGTTTTCATATCCTGTGGACTTCTCTGCTTCATTTGCAAAATTTCACTAATCTTCCTGTACCTTCTCTACCACCTTGGTTACTTTCTGTCCCTCTTCTCTTTCCCTTAGTGCAGTGTTACTAAGAAGTTGCTAGAGTTGCTAGGAATGTTCCTTGACACAGAAGGTTGATCTAAATGGAGGGAAGAAGATGTATGGTGATCAGGAGTACAAAGGTCATGCAAGTGATCCTGGGAGCTTGTGTTTGCTATGGTCCCACACTGGAGGTAGTCTTTTGTCCTGGTTAAGGATGTGATAGCTGAAGCCTCTCATGGCTAAGTAATTTGTCCTGCCTTCATATGAATTTCTCTGTGCTTTTGTAGAGTGCCCAAGGGAGGGATTACAGTGTGTGTGTATGTGTGTGTGTGTGTGTGTGTGTGTGTGTGTGTGTGTGTGTGTGTGTTCATATTTAGTGGCCTGAAGTGTATCTGCTAATAATTAATAAGTATTTAGTTGGTATTATGTATCAGTTATGAGGTCTGTACCTTCCCTTCTTCTGTTCCCCCTTTAGAGCATCATGGGAACACTGAAAAGCTGATCTGAAGGTTATGGGATAGAGTCCATGAGGGATTGTCACTGGGGAAATGGGAGTCAGGCACGTTGCCAGTCAGGCCAAAATAATAACCAAGTCTGAAGTGGGTTTTTGTCAGCCTTGCCTTGAGGTCTTGCCATTGCAGTGGTGCTATGTATGCCTCTCAGCAGGATGTAAACTGGTGATATATTTAGGATTCAGGCAATAGGACTAGTTATTGGAGAGGTTTTGTGGTGGTGGTGCATGTTTCCAAACAGGATGTGGAGTGAAGGTGAAATGTTTGGAGTTTGAGGCAATGGGAGTAAGTTATTTGAGAGATGCCTGTGGTATGATTAGGATAAGAATGTAAAAGGAGACTTTAGAAAGCCAGATGACTCAGCACAAGGCAGCTCCTGGCCACTTCAAATATACCAACTTTTTTCATTTTTATTTTTTTTTACAAATCTACATCAAGCTTAAAGGAATGTGTATTTTATGTAGCTATTTTAAAAAAAAAACTATGCATATAACACATATAAAAGGAAGAAAAAAATAGAATCTTGCTATATACAAAACTATATTCACAGCACCAGTGTTAGTCTTCATGTTTCTTGTCACCTGCCATCACTCAAAAACTTAACAAACATCTTTTAAAAAACTGTCTTCATATCTAACACATACCACATTCCTGCCAAGTTCCATTTATCCAGTCCTATTTGTGAACCAGTCTGTCAGTCTCCTTGAATCTGATATTGTCTATGTAATGACCATGCATATCTTTACTGATGGATGGAGAGCAGTGAAAGTGTGTATTGAAAGTTTGTTGCATCGCTAACTCTTAAAGGTGAAGGAATTGTGGGTTATCATGCCCATCAAATGCATTACTTTAGATAAACTTGTTCATGAAGAGATTGAAGGATTTGAGAGGATGTTGAGGTAGGATGCTGTATGTGTGTGTGTGTGTGTGTGAAGAGATATTGTGATAGGATGCAAGCACTGTTGGGATGCATGAGAGAGAGAGAGGGAGAGAGAGAGAGAGAGAGAGAGAGAGAGAGAGAGAGAGAGAGAGAGAGAGAGAGAGAGAGAGAGAGAGAGAGAGAGAGAGAGAGTAGAGATGAGAGATTCAGGGGGATGGAATGGCATGACTCTTTCTTCCTTTATAGAACCCTTATAGGTATTTTGTTATTGTTATTGTTATTATTGTTATTGTTGTTGTTATTGTTGTAGCCTTTTTCTTTGTCTATCTGTTTATCTCTCTATCTCTTCTTTTTTTCCTAGTTTTGGCTGTTTTTCTTTCTCACTATATCCCCAGCACATTTCTCTCTCTCTCTCTCTCCTCTCTCTCTCTCTCTCCTCTCTCTCTCTCTCTCTCTCTCTCTCCTCTCTCTCTCTCTCTCTCTCTCTCTCTCTCTCTCTCTCTTCTCAATTTTGTTTTATTCTCTTGCTTTTCTTTATTTTCTCGTTTTCATTATTCTCTTTTTTTATTGTCTCCTGTTTTTCTTTTTTCTTGTTTTTATTTATTCTTTGTTTTTCTTTTTTGTCTCGCTTTTTCTTTATTTTCTCTTGTTTTTCATTATTCCCTTGTTTTCTTTATTCTGTCTTGTTTTTCCTTTTTCTGTCTCTTGTTTTTCTTTCTCTCTCTCTCTCTCTCTCTCTCTCTCTCTCTCTCTCTCTCTCTCTCTCTCTCTCTCTCTCTCTCTCTCTCTCTCTCTCTCTCTCTCTCTCTCTCTCTCTCTCTCTCTCTCTCTCTCTCTCTCTCTCTCTCTCTCTCTCTCTCTCTCTCTCTCTTCAAGGCCCAGTCATGCAGTTATCTCTTATATAAACCACCTCTTCTTTCACTTGCCTCACCTCATCCCTGCATGTCATCTTCAGTGTTACCAGATGAAGGGGAGCAGGAAGCGAAGGGGAGTGACCTTTCAAAACAACCTCTAATCTTTACTTAATGCATTTGTTTCTTACCGCTTGCTTCCTACTTCACCTCCTTGACTTGTTTACCTTCTTCCCTCATGCTGTTAGTTATATTTCTTTGTTTACTGCCTTCCCTTATGCTGTTATTGGTTATCTTTGTACTGTTTGAGTTGTGTGGAGTTTAGTTATCCTAGCAACTTTTGGAGTTCCTAAGTAGGTTATGTTATGTTATGTTTGGTTTGGTTAGGTTGGGTTAGGTTTGGTTTGGTTTAAGTTGGGTTTGGTTAAATTAGGTTAGGTTTGGTTAGGTTAAGTTAGGTTCAGTTAGGTTAGGTTAAGTTAGGTTTGGCTAAGGAGGTTATATTAGTCATAGATCAGTTATATTAGATTTGATTTGATTTGATGTTAAGATGCATTAATTAACATTAGAATAGGTTAAGTTAAGCATTATGTTAGGGTTAGATTGACGTAGCTCATTGCAATCTAACAACCCATCATAGTTCACATAAAACAACTAGACTGGCTATCATTTAGTCTCAGGAAGAAGGACATTTGTATTAGTCACTTATTCTTTGGTAAATTAATAATAACTTCTTAAGCCAGCAAATGTCTTTCCTCTATCACTAATACATGTTGGCCATTAACTGTCATATTATCCACAGGCACTTGCAAATAACCCCTTGTGTATATGTATATGTAATATGAGTTACATAAATACATCTTCATCTTTGTTTAATGTAATGTTATTTTCCCTCGTGGGGGTTTGGAAAGCATAAGAGCCTGCCACTTCTCATAGGTCCTAGGTGATGCCTTCCCTGGTGTTCCTTCCATCCCTGGTCCTCCTCCACACATCATCTGGTCTTCTTTGCTAGCTCTAACTTTGACACCCTTTGAAGTATATGGCCTTCCTTCTCCTCCTCTTTCTCTTCATCCTCATCTTTGTCATCATTGTCGTTGTTCTCCTCCTCCTCCTCCTCTTCCTCCTCCTCCTCCTCCTCCTCCTCCTCCTCCTCCTCCTCCTCCTCCTCCTCCTCCTCCTCCTCCTCCTCCTGATGTGCCAGTTTGTGTATTTAATTTAGCAATCAGCATTCATGTTTGTGTATTCCCACAGGTATTTCATGAATGGCGTATGTCGGGAGGGTGATCGGTGCCACTTTTCCCACAACAGAGACTCCTCCCGGCCCTCCATGATATGCCGCTACTACCTGAAGGGAAACTGCTACTATGGACGCAGCTGCAGGTGAGGCGGGATTTCCCATCCAGCTGAATTTCCTTCATCTCTTCCAGACCATCACCACAACCACCACCACCATTATCATCATCCCCACACCTCAGCTTTCCAGCACACACCATCACAGCCACCATGCCCTCACCAGCCACACTCCTTGACAGGTATGATCACACCTGGCCGGGTCACCAGAGTGGGTCAGAGTACAACCAGACAGAAGGTCCTCCCCAACACCTGGGTGAGTCGTCCCAGCAGGGGCCAGCGTGCACTGACACGTCCCGGCACAAAGATGGGCTCACTCTGCCTGCGCCACACGTACAGTCTAGTCAGCCAAGCCTTCTGTCACAGAGGTGGGTGTGATGGCCATGTAGCTGCTGCTACATGCTGCTACATGTTTAATAGATTATAGTATTTTCTTTTCTTTGCTACAGACAACATGGTAGTTTTAGGCCTTGTGATGAGAGTCATGTTGCTGCTACAATGAGGTGGTTGTTTAATAGTTATTGTGTTTTCTTTACTACATACAGCATGATACTGTTAACTCTCACAAATCAATTTTCTTTTCCTTCAGACAAAATAGTAGTTTTAATAGGTTCACCTCTTTGTATTTCCTTTCCTTCTGCAAACAAAAATGAAGACCTCAGCTGATATGAGAAGTACTATGAACAGCAGCCACATTCAAAATCTGTACATAAATGATGCAAGAAAAGTTGGTTATGTAGAATTCACTTGGAATAACTGCAACACACTAGCTAATCTCTGTATCTTAAATGACAAAAAACCAGGAAACATCCAGATAACAAGTATAACAAACAAACTAACTAGTATGTGTTCCCTTGTTGCCAGCAAACCAAACAAGGACTTCAGCAGCACCTCCCAAAGCAGTCATGTCACTAGCAACACCAGCAACAGCAGTATCAGTAGTAGTAGTCTCAGGAAGAAGGGCAGCAGTGGCAGCCCCAGCAACAGCAACAGTGTGTCCTGTGTGGTGAGCCAAGGCCGCCAGGCACCCCAGCCCCTCCTGCAGGACAGCCGTGTGCCCTCCTGGGTGGACGCCCCAGAATTTGTACCTAAACTTGCCAAAGAAGATATTTTAAACAGTAAGTGTCAGAGAGAGAGAGAGAGAGAGAGAGAGAGAGAGAGAGAGAGAGAGAGAGAGAGAGAGAGAGAGAGACTTCTTACCAAGGCTCATAAGAAAAGATATTTTATAAGTGGTGGTGGTGGTGATGACAAGCTAAACACTTCCAGATAGATACAGACTGAGACAAATAGATGGACAGATACATAGATTGATAGATGTTTATTGACAATAATTTACAGTTTGATAAACGCTTTTGTAGAAAATTCACTGTAGAAAGTTTGTTTTCCTAGGCATAAGGCAGAGAGGAGAGTTGAAAATGTGTTGTAATGTATTCCTGTAGCACCACCTGCAGCATCCCTCCTGTACACAGCCATGCCTCACATCTCTCCTTGTGTTGCTCTCAGTACCCTCCTCTTCCTCCTCTCTTCCTTCTGTTGCTCTCAGTAGTGGTGGTGGCTGGTGTCTTCCAGAAGTAAGAAGTAGTGTCCTCTACCACACCATGGACTTGCTGTGGTCACAGTCATCCCATTATATTTCCCAGTTGTCCTCTTCTGAGGCAGTTGGCTGCTGTCCTGTAGAACCCTGTTAGACCATCTCCCTGATGAGCTCTTAGAAACAGTGTCAAATGCTGTCAGTTTCCAGTTTTCATAGGTGAGGATGTTAATACAAATTTTAACAGCGATGAGAAGTATATATAGATGTGAATGTTGATGTTTTGAAAATGAGAATATGAAAGGGGCTCCCACCTTGATGAGGATACTGAGCAGATGTGGATGTTGTGCATCTTCACTCTGTATGTTATCTTCTCTCTGCCCTTCATCTTCCTTTGTGTCTGTGTTCTTGTTCACTGAAATAATTCTCCCTTCTCTTCCTCACAGGCCAGCCTGACATCAGCACATCCCTGGCCCCGACAGACTACGTCTCCTATGCCCAGGTAGTCGGGGCCGGTAACAAGGAGACGTCCTCTACCACCTCCTGTGGCTCTGATGGGGAGCTGTGTCCCACCTACCTGATGTCTGGCAAGTGCCAGCTGGGGGAGCAGTGTTCCTACATCCATGGCCTGATGTGTGAGGTGTGCCAGCTGGCCTGCCTCCACCCCTTTGATGAGGAACAGAGAAGAATACACAAGGAGGTGAGATGAACATCCACCTTCAGTGTACTGCCTTGGCTACTGTCTATACTCTACCTTCCTCTCATTGACCTCCCTTCAAAGTAGTGGCTTCTTTAGCACTGACCAGTTGTGTCTTTCAAAAGAGAAAGCTTTGAAGATCATGCATCAGCAACTAGAATTAGATGTTGCAGGAGTGAGGATGGGGCTTAGCCATTCATCTCCTCAATCACCCTCCCTCTTCCAGGAGTGCACCAAACTGATGGAGGCAGAGATGGAGCACTCGTTTGCTGTGGCTCGCTCCAAGGACAAGGTGTGTGGTATCTGTATGGACACAGTGATGGAAAGACCCCTGGCATCACAGAGGAGGTTTGGTATCCTGCCCAACTGTGCTCACTGCTTTTGCCTTAACTGTATACGCAAGTGGCGGCAGTCAAAACAGTTCGAGAACAAGATTATACGGTGAGGAAGGGCTCTTGTCTGTTCTTGTGTTCTCTTGATGTTCTGGTTCTTGTGGCCTTATTCCTTACTCATAAATAATTCTCTCTCTCTCTCTCTCTCTCTCTCTCTCTCTCTCTCTCTCTCTCTCTCTCTCTCTCTCTCTCTCTCTCTCTCTCTCTCTCTCTCTCTCTCTCTCTCTCTCTCTCTCTCTCTCTCTCTCTCTCTCTCTCTCTCTCTCTCTCTCTCTCTCTCTCTCTCTCTCTCTCTCTCTCTCTCTCTCTCTCTCTCTCTCTCTCTCTCTCTCTCTCTCATTGTTTTCATTATGTTGAAAACCTTTTAGAAAAAATGCTGATGCATATGATGGAGATTCAAGGAGCTTGAGGCTTTTTGTTTAGTGTGTTGTGTTCTCTTTTACCTCACATTCTTTGAGGAGTGGCATCACAGCTGTTTTTATTGACTTCTAAGTGAGTTACAATTTAATGAATATGTATGTATAGTATTGGTAGTAAGTCATTGAGATGTAAAAGCAGCAGACATCAGAGATCACATAGTTCTGTATGGTACTGCTGCTTAGAGTTACACTAAGTTATATGTCACATCTTTACCAAGTGTGTGGTTGTGTCAGGTCTTGTCCCGAGTGCCGAACACAGAGCGACTTTGTCATCCCTTCACGCTACTGGGTGGATGATAAGGACAAGGAGGAGAAGGATAAACTTCTGCTCAGCTACCAGCAGGCCCTCAGGTGAGGTGGAGAGCTGGCTGGGGTGGAGTGGGTTTGGATGTTTGGATGGGTGTAGTATTAGAGGGTAATTAGAATGGGAGTGGATCTGGGTGGGTGAGGGTGTGGATGGAGTGTCATCAGGATGGGAGTGGGTCTGGGTGGGTGAGGGTGTGGATGGAGTGTTATCAGGATGGGAGTCAGTTTGGGTCGGTGAGAGTGCTGTCATCATATTGACATGTTGGGAATGAGATGTGGATGGTTGACTGGAAACTCCAATAAGGTTCAGTTTTACATTTTGTCCAGGCAACCTCCCAATGTATCAAGTCTACCCAAACCTAATGGTGTGCTCTGTAATCTTCCTTTAGTCCAGTGTGCTCCTTCCTTCAGCTTTCCTCATTCTAGTTTTTTCTCTCATAGTTTGTTTTGACCCTGTCACCTCTTCTCCACTCTGTATCTTCCCTTGGTTCATAAATCCTGTAGGGTCTTCCATTAATTATTCTTATAATCTAATTTTTCTCTAATCGCTTTTACACATTATCTACATCCAAGTCCCATCCATCCATGTTATGCCCCGTACTCATTGTCTTTGTCCTTCCCTACAGTGACAAGCCATGCAAGTATTTCAAGCAGGGTGAGGGTCAGTGTCCCTTTGGCAACAAGTGCTTCTACCTTCACGCACTCCCTGATGGTACCAAGAAGGATGTGGGGCCACCCAGGCGCCGGCGTCGCTTCAACGCTGATGGGGAGCTGCAGCAGCACCTTGATGTACGTGTATTGTCTTGTATTTACTTATTTGTATGGATGGGCATCTGTCTGTCACTACATTACTTGATTAGTAACAAAGTTTAATTTTCAAGGAACAGTAATGGTCTTGTTACTTTATTTTACACCAATGGACCTTGTAATTTGTTACTTTTTTTGCCATGATACTTAATTTTATAGTACTCTTTGTTCTGATTACTGATTTCAAAAGTGCATTGTGTTCTCAGCACTCACATACCAGTGTTGCACATCTGTTGGCCTTTTGAATATCTGAAAATTGATAGGGTGCACCAATACAGACAACAAAGTGTGCCTGGCTGGCAGGTCCTCCAGTTGTGGGAAGCATGTACTCATATGTGGCTGCTTCACATTCTCATTCTCCCTGCTTTTTTCAAACTTGTTGCTTTGTAACTTATGTTGGATTTTCAGTTGATCTAACACAGTTATGAGTAATGTTCTTCAATTTATGAGCAACAGAGTAACAAGTAGTGAAGTTAAATGTTAGAGTAACAGTGCCCATCTCTGTCTAGTTGTAACCTCTGGGTCATGCTTGTGTTGCCCTGTCTCCACATATATGCTTTGCCAGCTTTCTTGTAGTCATGGATATTCTTCGCTTGCAGACCAACTCATTCCAGGCATCTAGGAAGCAAAATTTTTTCACTTTGAATAAAGATGGTCTGTTAGTGTCTGACATACAAAAGATATAGCACTGTGATATCTTGGCAGTGCCTGTGTGGTGCTGGTGTGTAGGTACAATACCATCACCACCACCACCACCACCACTACAGGCACCTCCTCACCTCCTTCCACCCAACAGAACATGGCACTGTGGGACTTTGTCCTGGAGCGTGAGCATCGTCTGGAGCTCCTGCGAGGCTCCATCCAAACCCTCCTACTGGAGCTGGAGCTGGAGGACCTGGCAGATGAGTTCTACTTTGCTGATGACTCTGTATCTGAAGCATCTGACCTGTAGTCCTCATGCTGGGGGAAACTTGATAGAGAAGAGAATCATGATGGGGAGCAGTATGCCGGAGGAAAAGTGTGGAGTCTTCGTATTGATCTCTGATTTTTCAGTATAAAGTCCCCCCCTGGTGAGTTTTTGTGCTGTATTTTATTTTTGTTCTTTAATTTATATTTTTCCTCCATCTAGTGTACCTACCAGAGATACGGGGATGAGTGCATGCAGGGAGGAGTGCAGTGGAGGCTATGGTTGGCTTCATCTCCTGTGTGTCGGTGTGATTTTTCTATTCTGAAACATTTCTTGAAGTGTTTGTGTTTGATCAGCAAGCCAACACTCACCTCTGAGTAACTTCATGTGTTGTTATTTCAATCTCCAACATTTACTCAGTTGTGTCCTTTCCAGTGATTTTTGTGTATTACTTTCCTTCATGATATTGTCTCATGTTGGAGGAATACTTAGAGGGGGTGAATCCACTCCAGTGAGGAGGATGAGGATGAGTGTTTGTGCTTGCATGGCAGGGTGAGGGGCAGGCCACCTTGCCACCTCCCCTCAATTCTGCTGGGGCACCTCACATGGCCTCCAGCACACACACACACACACACACACACACACACACACACACACACACACACACACACACACACACACACACACACACACACACACACACACACACACACACACACACACACACACACACACACATACACACACACACACACACACACACACATGCATAGTCTTAGAGAAATAGTCATTAATCTTGATGGAA
Source organism: Scylla paramamosain (assembly GCF_035594125.1). Lineage (NCBI taxonomy): Eukaryota > Metazoa > Arthropoda > Malacostraca > Decapoda > Portunidae > Scylla > Scylla paramamosain. The sequence continues at coordinate 5,659,175 of NC_087187.1, forward strand.
TTACTAGTTGCATCTTCACTGGTTAAGAATATTAAGCATTCTGAAAAGAGAAAACACAAAAAAAGTCTCAGATAAGTGTATGTCTATGGACTAAGGTCTTCAATAGGATACTTATAACACACACACACACACACACACACACACACACACACACACACACACACACACACACACACACACACACACACACACACACACACACACACACACACACACACACACACACACACACACACACACACACACACACACACACACACACACACACACTTCTATTGACACCATAATTTAGTGAGTGACAACTCAGCTGTATACCAAAGCACACTCACCACGCACACACACCAACACACCACTGCACTGCTTAACACACAGACAAGTTCTTCAGAGTGAATGCCACAGTGATAACCAAATGCTGTTGTTTAAAAAAAAAAAGTGTGGTTCATTCACTCTGCATTCATTCACCCTGCCCTCAGCCCATCCCAGTGAGTGCTTTTCTCTCTGTCTGTCTGTCTCTCTCAGTCTGAGGATGGATGTTCGTGTTTTAGCTCGTAACTCTAAAGACTTCCCATTGTGTGTATGGAGGATGCAAGGGTTATCAGTCATGCCAAAAAAAGAGTACCTTATTTTCCTCTCCCAGCATTTAGTTGTGGAATTCATGGCACCACCTCCCCCCCTCTCACACACACACACACACACACACACACACACACACACACACACACACACACACACACACACACACACACACACACACACACACAGGCTTGATGGAATGCTCTGGTGGGTCTGCCGATGTATTCTGTCAAATACATTTAATTGCCAATGACTTCCATAAACCAAGAGCATCAAGGGGAAGAAAGGTGCATTCCCTTAAAGACTTGATATCCTGGGCAGCCTCTTTAGATTTGTATTGTGCAGAGTAAGTTGCAAAGCTTGAGAACCAAGGCTTTATTGCGGGTCTCTTATCTTTATGCCATTGGGTCTCATTCAGCAACTCTTGAGATTTTTGGAGTAGTATGAATACATCTATCCTAAATTTGACATTGTGATTCTGACCACATATTTTTGATCTTAGGTACAAGTTTTAAAGGGGTTAGGAACAAACCATGCGACTCATTTATGCCAGACTAGCTGTCACCGAACCTTTTAGGTCGTGTGAAATCTTAGTGTAGCCGTGCGATCAAGAGTGTTTGAGGCGGAAGGTAAGGTGTGCTCTCAAACTGTTCACCGCAGCAATGTAACAAAAGAAATATGCTTTGTCATGTCCATTAGTATGTATGTATGTATGTAGTGTTGAGGTGTCCCCCACCAGTCCACTGCCTCACCACCACCACCGCCACCACTGCCTCTCCATTAGAGGAAGGAAGGAAGAAAGGAAGGAAGGAAGCACCCACCAAAACCTCTTGATATGTGTGGTTAAGTGTCTACTATTTATCCTTTGCTGTGACAGAGAATCTTGCGTGCTCAAAAACACAAAGACTTTAAAACTTTATGGCTTATCCCACAAGTTCAAATGTACTTAGTTGTTGTCGATTAATCGTGTCGCCTTAAATTCTCGGAGAGTTTTTACTGCCGGAGCAGTGATGTCAATTGACAATTTTGATTCCAGCTGTGACAATTTCAATATTTTTTAATTTGTTAGAGGTGGAAAGAGTTGTAGGACTGACGCTTACGTAGTCTTTTGTCTTATGGTATACGTGTATATATACATATATATATATATATATTATATTATATATATGAAGGACTTTTGTGATATTCAGAAATTAACTGCCTTGAAGCAAGCTTCTGTTGTAGAGCTGTAACCTGAAGAGAGTGACGCAGAACCTTGATTTGACTTTATGGTGGTCTGGTGCCTTTGGTCATCATTCTTATTTATTATTCATGTCAGATTATTATCATTATTATTTACATTTTATTCCATTATTAGGACTATTTTTAAAGACTTGTATGGCAGGTGAAAGGTTGCCTATGCTTGTAAGGTCATGAGGGTGAGTGCAAGAAGGCCATCAGTCAGGCATCACTGTGCAGATTGCAGACTTAATCATGAGTGGTTGTCTTGCCCGGACTCTTGGATTCCTTGCCTTCTTGTACTTGGGGGATCTGGCTGAGTCACGGGAAGTTGACAGAGTGATGCTCCCTAAGCAAAAACTTTAAGGTGATCCCTAAGCAAAAAATTTGAGATGATGTTCAGATTTTTGCTGAGAAGGGAGAGCCACATGTGAAGCACAAGTGTGTGTAGCAGGCAGGTGTGCATGACTTCCTTGTAAGCCTAAGCTTGGTTGGATGTCGTCCTTAAGTCAGTTTGCATTCAGTTCTCTGCTTGAGGTTGTAATTTGTAGTGTGAAGAGGAGGGCAGTTCCAACTGAGAAATGAAAAAAAACAAACAAAAAAAAAACAACAAAAAAAAAAAAAAAAAAAAACTAAAAAAAAAACTAAATGTAGAACAAAAAATGTGCTCACTTTTCAGAAAATATGCTAAGGTTATGTAGATGTTCTTGCTCACCTGCATGGAAATTACCAATTGAGTTGGGCTTTCTTTGTTACAAAATGAAAAAAAAACCTTAAGTCTTATAAACCATAAATACTCTAGTTTTGTAGAAGGTGACTGAGAAAACACTGTCGTGCTCTAGGCTGCTTATTTGTGACTGATGTTCATTGTTCCTCAAGTTAAGGTATTCATCCTTGTACTGAATCCAAATGAAGTTCTGAGGCATTTCCTTGAGTGTGAGGAGTGTATTCTTACATTGCTAGTTTGTAGTGTTACGCTTCACCATCTGTTCCTCCGTCAGTACGTAACGTTATTGGTAAGACTCACGGTACACAAATATCGTACATTCTAAAGATCCCCAGCCACTGCCATGGAATTTCTTTTTGTATGTGTGCTGTGGTTGCATGCATACATAGTTTCCAAGTGTATTGAATGTTTTGGTCAGTCGTATGGTTCCTGTCAATGTTGGCCTCATGTATTTATTTTTTGTAACCATTCCATATCTAGTTGTTACTTTAGTGCAAGACAAAACAGTTATCCTGGCTGGAGACACTCCAAGCTGCTGCAGTTGTTAGGTCGTCCCAGCAGAAGTGCCCTTGAAAATTTTTTGGTGTGACCGTTCATATGTTTGTGATGTAGAAAGTACAGAGGGAATCTACATGTTACTAGAGGTGTGTTCAGGATGCCAATTTTCTCATCCACTGTTTTGAAACATTCTCACCCAGCCAGATACAGTTCCTAGCATTGATAAATTTCTGTTTTGTGTTTTGTGTCTTCCTTTGTATGCAAAATATTCTCTTCAGGACATTCTTTGTTTAGTTTTTTTGCACATATTTCTTGCTTCCTGCTATCTCATGTCATCTTTTCCATTTTCATCCACCCCTCTTCACTCCATGCCTTTCTTTGTGATGCTTGTCTTGTGTCTGATTGGGAGCACATGGCAAACTGTGTTATGCTCATAGCTTGGTATGATAATGAAAAAAATTATCACAATAACCAATAAATTGATAATGATAACCTTATCGGCGATAACCAATAATTGATAACTGGTGATAAATTTATTGCCTGATGACTGATAAATAGATAAATCCAAAATCCCGATACAATTGATAATGATGTTGATATTGATATTTTGAATAAAAAAGCTGATGAATCCAAATCCTTATATTTATCTTGGAAAACTTAGAAAAATCTTTGAAAAAAATTCAAATTCAATGTTTGTCCCGCCTCCACTAATGAAAAGTACTGTTTTTTTCGTAAAAGAACTACATTTGATTTTGAAAGCTTAAAAGTTCAATATGCTCATGTTCCAAAAACTAAAATGGATCACCTGAAGATCCGCCACCCCACAGGGATCACCTGAAGATCCGCCACCCCAGATTGTCTCACCTGAAGATCCGCCACCCCAGATTGTCTCACCTGAAGATCCGCCACCCCAGACTCTCTCACTTGGTTAGGTTAGGTTAGGTTAGCCTAACCTAACCTAACCTAACCTAACCTAACCTAACAACATGAACGCATTAAAAAACTGAGTGGATATAAAAAATGCAGAAAAAAGTTTACTTCATTAAAAGTATGGGATCACCTGAAGATCCGCCACCCCAGATTGTCTCACCTGAAGATCTGCCACCCTGAGTGCGGCTGGGGTGGCGAATCTTCAGGTGATCCATTAAAATTATTGATTATTGCTAGTTTGGAACCATAAGTATCAGCGATACTGATGAATCGATAATGCAGGAAAAATAATTATCAGATAACCGATAACCCGATATCATTATCACAATAATTTATTATGATAATTCCCACCTATGATTGTGCTGCACCTCTGGTTTTCCCAGATACCCAACTTGCAGGGGAGAACTGCTAACTGAGCTTTGTGCTGTCTGTCCTGACCATGATTTAAACCGAAAACAGCACTTTGGTAGTACATTGTGCTTGTAACCATTGGACACACACACACACACACACACACACACACACACACACACACACACACACACACACACACACACACACACACACACACACACACACACACACACACACACACACACACACACACACACAGGATTAATGTTAAGTATTTCCCCACCCCCTCTGTACATTTTCAGTTTGTTAACTGCCTAAATAATAAACCGTTTATTATTATTATTATTATTATTATTATTATTATTATTATTATTATTATTATTATTATTATTATTATTATTATTATTACACACACACACACACACACACACACACACACACACACACACACACACACACACACACACCTGGATCTGATGGGGTCCCTCCTATTGTTCTCTGAAACTGTGCCTCCATGCTTGCACCTTGCCTAGTCAAACTCTTTAAGCTCTGTCTGTCAACATCTACATTTCCTTCTTGCTGGAAGTTTGCCTACATTCAGCTTGTTCCTAAAAAGGGTGACCGTTCTAATCCCTATCTAAAGTTTTTGAATCTATCCTCAACAGGAAGATTCTTAAACATCTATCACTTCACAACCTTCTATCTGATTGCCAGTATGGGTTCCATCAAGGCTGCTGTACTGGTGATCTGGCTTTCCTTACTGAGTCTTGGTCATCTTCTTTTAGAGATTTTGGTGAAACTTTTGCTGTTGCCTTAGACATATCAAAAGCTTTTGATAGAGTCTGGCACAAAGCTTTGATTTCCAAACTACCCTCCTACGGCTTCTATCCTTCTCTCTGTAACTTCATCTCAAGTTTCCTTTCTGACCGTTCTATTGCTGCTGTGGTAGATGGTCACTGTTGTTCTTCTAAATCTATTAACAGTGGTGTTCCTCAGGGTTCTGTCCTGTCACCCACTCTCTTCTTATTATTCATGAATGACCTTCTAAACCAAACTTCTTGTCCTACGCTGATGATACCACCCTGTACTTTTCCACATCTTTTCATAGACGTCCAACCTTTCACGAAGTAAACATTTCATGCAGGGAAGCCACAGAACACCTGACTTCTGATCTTTCAAAAATTTCTGATTGGGGCAGAGCAAACTTGGTATTGTTCAGTGCCTCAAAAATTTAATTCCTCCATCTATCAACTCAACACAACCTTCCAGGCAACTATCCCCTCCTCTTCAGTGACAATCAACTGTCCCCCTCTTCTACACTGAACATCCTCGGTCTGTTCTTTACTTATAATCTGAACTGGAAACTTCACATCTCATCTCTAGCTAAAACAGTTTCTATACAGTTAGGCATTCTGAGAGGTCTCTGCCAGTTTTACTCACCCCCCCTCCCCTCAGCTGCTAACTCTGTACAAGGGCCTTATCTGTCCATGTATGGAGTATGCTTCACATGTCTGGGGAGGGTTCCACTCATACCACTCTTCTAGACATGGTGGAATGAAAAGCTTTTTGTCTCATCGACTCCTCTCCTCTAACTGACTGTCTTCAGCCTCTCTCTCACCGCCACATTGTTGCATCTCTAGCTGTCTTCTACTGCTATTTTCATGCTTACTGCTCTTCTGATCTTGCTAACTGCATGTCTTCCCTTCTCCTGTGGCCTCGCTGCACAAGATTTTCTTCTTTCTGTCACCCCTATTCTGTCCACCTCTCTAACGCAAGAGTTAACCAGTATTCTCAATCATTCATTCCTTTCTCTGGTAAACTCTGGAACTCCCTGCCTGCTTCTGTATTTTAACCTTCCTATGACTTGAATTCTTTCAAGAGGGAGGTTTCAAGACACTTATCCTTCAATTTTTGACTACCGCTTTGGACCCTTTTCTGGGACTGGCATCTCAGTGAGCTTTTTTATTTATTGGATTTTTGTTGCCCTTGGCCAGTGTCCCTTCTACATAAAAAAAAAAAGGGTTGTGCTTATAACCACTGGACACACACACACACACACACACACACACTCTCTTCAGTAGATGATGACAGTTTTACTTATCATGTTTCTTATTTTTCTGTTTCAGTAATTATTCTATGTGAATCTTGTGTCTTGACTGTTTCCCTCTTTTGTCAAATACTTGGGAATGTTTTTCAAGTGTTGAAAGAGTAAATGGCATCCTGAAACACATCTGAATTCTTTTTTATAGCATTTGTAGCGTCGGATAATCCACATCAAAAGCCTCAGTGTTCAGTAGTGAAGTGTCCCGAGCTGCCGTGAGCCGCCCTCGTACAAAGCCCACGGGGAAGGGACTGTCTGCCTGAACCTTACCTAAATGTTAAATTCAATTACTAGGTTGCAGCTGAACCTTGCAAGACTGTATTCACTCACATGGGACCAACAAAGCCGACTGCTAAAACCTCCCCGCTGGCAACTGGGTGTAATCTGTAGGTGCTCGGCGGGACTCACCAGCTGCTCTGCTCTCACGATTAGATGTAACTTCTCAGGTTTCAGCCACAGTTCTATTTATTGTGAAATTATCAAGTGGAAAGAAAGGGGTGTTAAAGTGTTTTAAAAGGTGTATTTTATTGTAAATGCTTAAGTCAGCATGTAACACTGCTAGTAAGCTGATAAATATACCATTTCAGTCTTTTTAATTGTACTGTCAGGTAGTTACAAAATTTAGTTATATCAATATCGCCTCGTGTGTGGCGTTGTTGTCATGGCAACAGTACACTTAGCTGATACATGTGTTTGGCAAATGAAGTACAAGATGTGTTCACCATCATTCGCAGCTTTTATTCAAGGCTGAGAGCATTGAAGTCTCATATATAACTGAATCATAATCTCAATTGTCTTTCATGAAAATGTACCACCAGCTTTAATAAATGTTCTGGCCACGTAAGGGAGGCTTGAGATGCAAGGAGGAGGAGGAGGAGGAGGCTTGCCAGTGTTGTTGTGAGGACAGTCTACAGCTGAGCGAGTGAGTGAGCGAGTGTGTGCCGCCTTGAACAGTGTCCCACCCACACTCCCATTATGGTGTTCCGGTGTTGTGAGGTTCTACTGTGTGTCCAATGTGATATTGCTTACACTTACTACTCCTCTGTGTGCCATGTTACACCAACAGTGATGACACATAACTTAGGTAATTCCGTTTCTTATTTAACGTTTGTAAATATGAAAGTGTGTGAGAGCATGAACATAGTTATGCAATGATCATTACTATTTTGCTCTTCATGTAGCACTGATCTGCATCACTTGCCAAAGTTTATGAGGGAATGAAAGCGTACAAATGAGATTTTTTTCTTATGCTGATCTACAGTGTCTTGGGGAGAACCGAGAGGCCGCACACCGGAGCTTGGGTTTTGTTGCGTTGTCTCGGGAGTCGTGCTCTCGGCCGGTGGTTGAGGAGAGGTCGTTCTGGACTTGCTTCAGGGAACTTCCTAATTCTTGTTTTATTACTTAATCAGTCCCTGTAGTCTCTCAGGAAATTTTATAGTCTGTTGGATACGATTTGTGAGTGTGTTAAGTTCGGGTGCCCGGGATCCCTCTCAAAAGTGCATCAACGTTCCTCATAGTGAGAAGTGTTGCATCCTTCCCTTTCAAATTACAATGCCTTTGCACACCCTTGCTATGTATTTGTAACTCATTGTACTAAGATTAGTTGCATTTTCAAAGTTTCTGGTAGTGAGAAAATGAGGGAAGAGGAATTGTTGCCAGCATTTTGTTTGATTCATCAAAAGTCTTTTGTTCTTAGTAAAATTAGTGTGGCTGTATGTGATTTCTGGCTTTCATCTAGAAGCTGAAGTTGTTTGAGAATGTCAAGACTGTAGTCTGGTGAGTTATAAATGTTTTATAATGGCGGGATATTTGCCTGTGTTCGCCCAAACTGAACTAAATTGTATATATATAAGATGAATCTTAATACTTTATTAGTGTACAGAATTGGATAATATTCCAAATATATATCGATTTTTTATTTGCCTGAGGAGGAATTTTGGTTATTCTTAGGTGATGTGAACCTTGTCCGCCCGCTGCCCTTCTGCCACCCCCTTCTCCCACGTGTAGCACCCAGCATGACCCAGACTGGCCCATTTCCATCACGTGACTCATCCACTACAAACAGCAACACTTCAACGTAACACTAACAGCATTGGTGTCACTGCTACTCTAGTCCATAGGTGCTCCATTACATGTGCCTTCTGAAAGGGAAAAAAAGAAAAAAGAAAAAAAAATTGTAATCCTTTGTATATTTTACAAACATCATTTTGAGCAGCAGCAGCATCTTTGACATTCCATGCCCCCCCCTAGGAAGTGTCACCTTTCCCCCTTCATAGCATCCCTGCCTTCATGATACCCTGTCCTCTATAGCATCACATCATCTTCCCTTTCTTCATTGTTCACTGTCATACCACTTGCTTGAAGGTCACACTCTCATGCCTCCTGCCGCAGAGTGGAGTGTGTTATTACCACTGCTGTGAATTGTAATGACACGTCACTGATTCTGATGAAGTTGGCCAGTCTCTTATTCCCTTAGGTTCCCTTTGCAGCTCATCTTGATGTTGGTAATGCCTTCCCAAACCAAGCAGCGTTGATGGCTCCTACTCGTTGCTCAACACTGCTCTACAGCCTCGTACTGCCCTCCACACCATCACAGTACTGCTGCGTGTTATCCCTACAGCTGTTAATACCGCATCCATCTTCCCTAAGACATGGAACTTTGGTGTCAATATAACGTTTAACATCAGCCTACATCTGCAGGTTACCCCACGCACCGCCATGCTGTGTGACCCTCCCGCCAGTTTCTGCACACGTATGCCTAAGTGCTATGCTGATGAAATAATCTCTAGGTGAACAATTACAAATCACTAAATATGCTCCCCATGTTTCTGTTTCCCCAACAAGAAAGAAAATAGAAAAATATGTACATCAGTGTGTTGCCAGTAATGTGATGATTGTGGGTGCTGTGAGCTAGAGAGAGAGAGAGAGAGAGAGAGAGAGAGAGAGAGAGAGAGAGAGAGAGAGAGAGAGAGAGAGAGAGAGAGAGAGAGAGAGAGAGAGATCTATAATTTGTGAGACTGTGGTGTGCTTTGGGGTCTGTGGGCATTTGAGAGAGAGAGAGAGAGAGAGAGAGAGAGAGAGAGAGAGAGAGAGAGAGAGAGAGAGAGAGAGAGAGAGAGAGAGAGCATCACAAATACTCATAAGTGCATCACAAACACAAACCACACCACATTTCTGTCCTCAGGAGACTGGAGATGTGGTATAGGGAGTTTGTTTTCTGCTCCTCTTCCTCTTCATGGCTGATGCTGGCTGGCTTGAGGCATCCCTCACAGTGTACGTCAAAGGCTCTGTGGTAGAGGGACACAGCCCTAGTACTTCTCTTAGCCCTAGTACTTCTCTGAAACAAACACAGTTCTAATTACATCATCTTCCACAACAAACATGATACATCTGAGTCAGAAGAAGAAAAGCCTTCAGACATGTTAATTCCTTGTTACATTAACTCCAAAATCTTGGATTCTGGTATGTATATACCAGAATGACAAATGTGGTTCAGTAGGGTGAAATATGTACACTAGCATGCACTAAACACACACACACACACACACACACACACACACGCACACACACACTTTATAACTTGATTAATAAAAGCCATCTTATCTAGACCAATACAAAGATGTATAGATTGTCACTAACTACCCTTTTCCATGTGTCACTAGGGCAAGCACACCTGGGTCTCTCTACATCAGAGCCTGAAAACAGAACTGGGTCACCTTTGCCCCACCACAGTAGACCCACCCCATTCCCTCTTATGATCTACCATCCCCATGGACTTCATAAAAGGTGAAATGGCTACATTATGTGTGCTTATGTAGAGAATTATGAGTATTTCAAGTGGTCTTTATACACCTGGCAAAGAAAACTGAAATCGTGCACACCTGAGAGGCTTTGGAAGGTGTGCTATGAAGGGAACACCCTGCATTGGTGCATTTCCCTGTGTGTTGATTTAGCCTCACCTGCCTCTCCTCCATCTTCCAATGATGATTCAACACCTGCATACATGCAATGAATAGTTCATGAAATACACAAATACACATGCAAATGTGAAACTGAAGAGGCACAGTACATAGTCAAAACACTACAAAGAGAACCTATTTTTCCATTTCTTATTTCACACATGTAGTTCTTTATCTTACGTGACTTGCAGCATGTACAAGTACGTGATGTGTTTCCTGAAGTATGACTAAAAAACAATGGTAGTTGTGCAATTTCATGGATCCAGCAAATATTAACTTAAACAAAAGGCAATATTTATGTGTGTGTGTGTGTGTGTGTGTGTGTGAAGTCATAATGCTTAATGTCTTCACCTTGTCCTTTTCCTTCTCTTTATTTTCTTGTTCCTTTCCTCGTTTCACCATTTAAAGGAGGTAATAAATATAATTAATTATATATTTATTTATAAATATTTTTTATTTTTATTTATTAATCTTTTTATTCTTTATTTTCCCTTTTTTTTTTTTTAGATTAGATGTAGACTGATTCCTGATAATTGATGGTTTACTAAGAAGCCCTCTCCAAGGTAAGATTACTAGTAGTGTTTAAATTACAAGATCATACAGCATCAGACTCAAATCTTTGCTATATTTTCAGTAATCCAGTCCAGCAAACCCTGTCTTTGCCAACACTTACCTCATGTATTCCATCTGTGCCTGTGATACATTTCCATAAATATGAAATATTCATACCGTATTCATGTCTCACCTCTCCCTAAGTAACACATGCCTTAGTTAACAGCAAAGTTAGAGAACAAGATTTTATTCTCAAAGGTTTCTCTTATATCTTAACTAGTACTTTTAACAGGCTATAGTGGAAGTCAGCAGGAGTTCAAGAATGTTCTCATTGTGTTAATACCGTAATTGAAGAAGGAATAGTGAAGTTACTAGGATTTTCAAGTGTGTTTCATTGAAGTTTCTGGGGTTTTCAAGGTTGTTTCAGTGAAGTTACTGAGGTTTTCAAACTGTTTATAAGTGAAGTTATTGGGGTTTTCAAGGGTGTTTCAGTGGTTACTGGAATTTTTTCAAGGTGCTTCATTGAAGTTACTGAGGTTTTCAAGGGTGTTTCAGTGAAGTTAATGGGATTTTCAAATGTTTCAGTGTAATTACTAGGATTTTCTAGGGTGTTTCAGTGAAGTTACTAGTGTTCAAGTACATTTCCTTGATTCAAGTAGTAGTTTAACAAAGACTTCAACATCAACGGGAACAACCCACGAGAACCCGACCAATCTTCCTTGTTTGTAATAGATGAAGAACAAAGCGTTTGAGAGTACAGACAATAAACACTCCTGCTATTGGCAAACATGCAATGGGGTAAAGGCAACCGTGGAAAGAAACATTGATAATTGGATGGAAATAACAATTACACTGACCAAAACTTCAGAAATTACTGCCATTTGATAAAAGGGTGGAAATAAGAATAATTACCTCCCAGAACTTCAGAACAAAAAAAAAAAAAAGGAAACCGTAATGAAAAAGAAGAAGAAGAAAAAAAAAAAAAAAACAGAAGCAAGGAATGAATGACCTAAGCATTACGAAGCGAAGCGCGTCACATCTCACAAGAAGACGCCCAAGTCAACCAGTCACGTACAACAGCAGTCTATCACACGATGGTTTTAGCAAAAGGATCATCGCTTGGTGGTCACAGGCTGCAGGACCAGTCTTACCCTTGGGACTGTAAATTAATTATTTTTCAATCCGTTACTTGATACATTTAGTTAAAGTACAGCTTGCTTTGGTTTCTTGGGAGGCTTTGTTCCATATATGTTCTGTTCAAGTGATCCTGTTGAGTTTTGAGTTAATCTGGAAATCACATCCGTGTAACACAAGCACGAAACCCACATGTCATGTAGAAGGCTCGGCGACCTTGCCGTAAATGTAAAAAAAAAAAAAAAGGGTGGGGGGGTGTCTAGTATGCTTGTAATAGCACTCGAGTGTGTGGGGAAATTTCGACATTCTCTAAGTCCAGCGAGCTCTGCATCAGTCAAGAATAAACATCGAAATAATTTTCTATTGTTTATAACTGGAATTTGTGGGTAGCGGCATATTAGGATTTCATGGTATCCATAGAGTTGATCCCTCCAATCACGCGCTGCCGTTCGTGAGGCAGCGCGTTTTAGAGACACATCAGGCGAAGTTCTGATAAAAGCTCGCCGTCTATTGTTAATATGGCTAGGCAATGGAGGGAGGTGAAGTGAAAAGTGCTAGTGTTCAGCAGGAAAAAAAAAAAAAAAAAAATCACAATGTGGGATATACAGACGTAAAGAAGAGGCTCCATGTGTTTATCAAAGAAGCAGCCAAACTGTACCCACTCCCCATCGCCCTGATAATCTCCACACTACACCGTTAAGCCACAACGGTAAATTTTTGAGGTTATGCTAAGTTAGGATAGGTTATGTTATGTTAGGTTCGGTTAGGTTATACTAGATTAGGTTAACGTTCTAGTGGGGTTCCGGAAGGCAGCACAACTGGCTAGGTTAGGTAATGGAAATTCGAAATGCAAAGGTAAATTTCCTTAGACTTCTTATCAAGTAATACTGAGTTTAGAAATGTGTAAAACTCAAGTATGTTAGTAATGGTTTGTTACTGGATTTCTATGCTAGTTGTTTTTGTTAATTATCATGATTAATAAAAAAATGCAGTAGTGATCTCTGAAATATGTTTACGTTACTTATCATAGTAAGACTTTGTCCGAATAGAAATGCTGAACTATAAATAAACACCCACGTGGATCAGTAGAAAAGGAAAGTAAAATAAATTAATAAATAAATAAAGTAAATAAATAACTAATAAATGAATAAACTTTGGAGAATGTTGGATATTATGTTGCCATGTTCAAGAATCTCATTCTTCGGCATCTTATCCTGACTACTTTTAACAAGTTTCAGTGGAAGTCTTTAAGGTCTTCAAGGATGTTTTCATGATTCCTGAGGAAGCTTAATAAGTTCTAGTTAAATTATTTAGGTTATCAGGGATATTTTCATGATTCCAATGATAGTTTAACAAGAATTCTGCATTGTCAATAAGATAATTGAGTGGGGAGGGGAGGAAAACATGATGTGGTGCCTGTCTTTCTGTTCGACTGTCCTGACAACACAACTTTCTTCTTCCATCAGGATTGGCTTCTGGGGTTTGAAGTTTTCCAACCAGAATAGGGTCCTCCATTTTCTGTAATAAGAAACATTCTTTTCTCTGGAAAGCGTGAACCCTGAACCTTTCCCAGCACCAGAATAACTCACAGGCCACAAGCTTAACCTGCGATCCCACCGCTGCCACCACTGTGATGTCTCATCTTGGAGCAACAAAGAAAGAAAGAAAATAACAGTGTACAAAGGAAACTACATTGTTTATTAATACATTGTGGATCACCATGATAAGTATGTCATAACAATAAGTACAAGAACTTGTCCATCTTAACAGTGAGGAGTACAATGAGTAGTACAACTTAACAGTGAGGAATACATTTAGTGCATTATAAAACTATGGAATACAATGAACAGTCCATCTTAACAGCGAGAAATACAGTGAGTAGTGTGTCATAACAATGAGGAATATAATGAGCTGTACATCATGTAGAGTGAGTAACTGGTGGAAGCAAACACGAGTGATGGAGACATCAATCCCAGTCTACCGGCCAGCATTCACTTGAGACCACGGATGAGCGTCACTGGCCAGCATTCCCAAACACTTCATCGTCTTACCATGGTTACTGCATGCACTACAAGCTCTTTAGGGTTTTCAAGAGCGTTTTAATGATTCTACCAATGGTTTAACAAGTATTCACCATCATCAATGACAAAAACACTCTTGAAACAACTAATTATCCTTATGACCTTTGGAAATAATCTGGATAAGAACAAAACATTTCTGAACACGGACAAATAAACAGTACCGTGAGCTGTGGTGAGAGTGTTCTTCCTATTTATTTGTTTATATTTTCCCTTGATCCAAGCAGAAGAATCTGGCATGTTGATTTTTCAGTCAGTCCAAGTTCCCCATTTTTGACACCCCTACTAATGCAAACTTTCAATTCATTGTAGCTTTGCTATTTCTTAAGTTAGCTATGGAACAGCGCTGATGCGGCCTGAAGGTATCTTGATTAGAGAAAAACACGAAGTCCTCTGTAAAGTATCTGTACTTCATGAAAACGAATCGCACACATGTAGGAATGCATGAAAGACATCTTGACTTGCAAGAAGCGGAGCTAAGAAATCATGAGTGTGAGTGACTTTATATTTTAGTACTATTAAGCTTCTGAAAAAAAAAAAAAAAAAAATTGAGAGTATGAAACTAATCACTAAAACAAGGATCAAGTTTGTGTTTTCCTCATCTGTCTTCTATTTAACTGGGGAACCTGGGGAACAGATGGCCCATTAAGGGCGTCGGTCGACCCCTTCCACCCGAAAGCGCTTCAGCAGGTGACCGCGCATGTCAAGGGGTGGGAGAGGAAATGTACTCCTTCCCTTGAGACCACAGAAAAGGCACGCCTGCTAACACTGAAACCACACAGTCAAGCAGACTTAGAAGAATCTACACCAGTTTTATTTACGCCATCTGGTTTTTTCATAACTTTGTGCTTTGACGAGTGAACGGCATCGCTGATTGCCTCCAGTGACAAGCCTCGCGTCTCTGGCATGACCAGCAAGCAAACCACAGCCAGAGCAATGTTAACTGCCGTGAAGAGCCCAAACAAGCCACTTCTGCCAATGAGGTCTAACAGATAATAAAACGATGACACTGCTCCAAAAACGCTCAAACCATTGAGAAGCGAAATGATGGGCATGCTGGCTGCCCGACAAGCATTGGGCAGAAGTTCTCCTTGCAATATATCGAAGATGGGACCACTGACGCCTGCGAGGAAATGAAACGTGATGACTGTGGCGAGTGGAATCCAGGTGGCGCTATAAGGGTTGTCAAGATCTAGAAAATAGATATAATAGCCGTAGATGAAGGTGCAGGCACTCATGAAGCAAAAACTGACCACCATGATGGGTACTCGTCCTAAATAATCGATAGTAAGCAAATGGGTAATGCCACCAGCAATCTTGGTTATACTACACAGGAAGCTGCTCAGGGAGAGATCGACAGGCGCGCCAGGAGTATCCAAGATTATCATCAGATAAGAACTTAACATGGAGCTGCCATGCAGGGGATAAACCACAAACATGGTCAGAACGAAAAAGAAAATTTTTAGCGTCCTTGGTCTTAACAGAAGCCTCAGCTGCTGCAGAGTGCTGGAGCTGGATCCTGCCTCATTAGCTTGACGGATCACTTCCACCAGCTCCGCCTCTACGTCGCAGTGGCGGCCTCTGAAGAACACAAGGGATTTGCGGGCCTCGGTGACGTGGCCGTGGATTGTCAGCCAGCGCGGGGAATTGGGCAGGAAAAAGACTCCAATTGCGGGCGGCACCAGGATACACGTATACACGAGACTCAATTGTCGCCACGTGAGCATCAACCCGCCCAATATGTAAGAGGAAAAGAAACCAATTTCCTTGGCGATACCCAGCATCCCGACTAGCCGCCCGCGCAGGCTTTCATGTGCCATCTCGATCAAATACATGATAGCGGGCGGCTTCACCAGGGCAAAGGTACACCCCTGGAGGACGCGGCAGGTCATGAGGATCCATAACTGGCTGGAGAAAAAGAGGCCTAACCAGGCGAGCATTGCTAGTGGCAGACCGATGAGGATGGTGAGGCGTGCACCCAAGGGAGTCAGCAGCTGCCCAGCCACCAGGGAGCCCACCATGGTGCCCACGTGCGAAAGGCTCACTGCAAAGGAAGAAACGATTAGCTGGTTTTGTCATATCTCTGACTATAACAAAATGATCGCAGAAAAACATCGTACAGTGGCAATGTTGTATCGAAAACGGTTGAAGACAAATAAACTAACTGAAAAAAAAAAAAAAAACAAGGATACGGCAGACAGGGATATAACACAAAGAACAAAGGAATATAAAAACCCATAATGGAAGCACAGGAACAAAGCCACGAGACACAGGCACACATGGAACAGTAAAAGTAGCGCAGTTTTGCTTCACCGAAGAGTGACAGGGTCTGGGGCTCCAGGTACAGGTCGTCTGTGTCTGGGTCGGTGAACTGAGGCAGTACGACTCCCGGGAAGGACATGCCCGTGCACGCAGCCATCGTGGCCCACGCTATCAAGAACGTCACCATCACCTGCCGGGTTGACTGATTTATTGGTTCATTCTTGAAACCAAATATCTTAATAATAAAAAAAAAAAAAAAAAAAAAAAAACAATTATGACCAATCCAGGATTTTAATTTTTTTCTTTTTTTTTCTTTTAACTAACGTAGGGGCAAAAAATTAAAGGGGAAGGAGGGATGATAAATTTTATGAACAGCATGCAGGGCACTGCATCGACTTTTATCTATTTATCTACTACTTTTGAACAGGCTACAGTGGATTTTACTGGTGTTTTTAATTGTATTTTCATGATTCTGGTAATAATTCAACAAGGATTCTGCGCCATCACTGGGGGAAAAACATCCGTAAGATCCCGTCTAATTATCTTCACGATTTTTGAAAATGGTCCTGATGAGAGAACGAAATGTTGCAGGATGCATTTCTTGAGGGAGCCCCACCTGCAGCACTACACAATTGAAGTGGCACTGTCCTTGTGTTCTGATTGATTCAGAGTCCGGCCCAGCTACGGCCCCTCATGGCTCAAGATTTATCTCGCCTTCTGAACAATTTTCCCAGTGTTTAAAAGTGTGCCCAAAGGGTGAGGGGTGTTACATTGGTGTCAAGCGGTAAGAAACCCCATTTAGTAAAGTGCAGTGGTACAAGGCAGGGGTGTCAAACTCAAATCATGCACTATGTTGTGATCTCGATGGCCATAAAAAAAAAAAAAAATGTGACTATCTACTGGCAAGAGTGAAGCTGACAACTTATCTTGCTGGTCATCCTGGTTTATCAAGAATATATTATTTGGTGTGAACTGGGCTTACACG
Organism: Scylla paramamosain; assembly: GCF_035594125.1. NCBI lineage: Eukaryota > Metazoa > Arthropoda > Malacostraca > Decapoda > Portunidae > Scylla > Scylla paramamosain. Next base: position 5,676,546 of record NC_087187.1, read on the forward strand.
TAAAATTGATCCTGCCTAATAAATACAACTCTAATTATCACAAAGAACTGAGCCGCACCTCACAAAGCCGCATCCTACCACACGTCACACAACTGCACCAGTCATATCACACCCACTCACGCCACACAGTTACATCACACCACACACCACAGCTAGTCACGCTACAACTCAACACACTCGGCCACACCACACCAAGCCCACAGCACACTTAGCCGCACCACGCCCAGCACTGTGTGTGATGTGGCCGGGTGTGGTGTGGGTGGGTGTGACGTGACTGAGTGTGGTGTGGCGGGGTGTGACGTGACTGAGTGTGGTGTGGCTGGGTGTGACGTGACTGAGTGTGGTGTGGCGGGGTGTGACGTAACTGAGTGTGGTGTGGCTGGGTGTCACGTGACTGAGTGTGGTGTGGCAGGGTGTGACGTGACTGAGTGTGGTGTGGCGGGGTGTGACGTGACTGAGTGTGGTGTGGCGGGGTGTGACGTAACTGAGTGTGGTGTGGCTGGGTGTCACGTGACTGAGTGTGGTGTGGCGGGGTGTGACGTGACTGAGTGTGGTGTGGCGGGGTGTGACGTAACTAAGTGTGGTGTGGCTGGGTGTGACGTAACTGAGTGTGGTGTGGCTGGGTGTGACGTAACTGAGTGTGGTGTGGCTGGGTGTGACGTAACTGAGTGTGGTGTGGCTGGGTGTGACGTAACTGAGTGTGGTGTGGCTGGGTGTCACGTGACTGAGTGTGGTGTGGCGGGGTGTGACGTGACTGAGTGTGGTGTGGCGGGGTGTGACGTAACTAAGTGTGGTGTGGCTGGGTGTCACGTGACTGAGTGTGGTGTGGCTGAGTGTGACGTAACCTCACGCTGCCACATCACGCTGACAAAACTCATCCTCCCAGTAACAGAGGACCTACCAGAGAAGCTCCTGTGAATATGATAGCAATGAGGCAACACGCGACGCAATATGCTCGTTCTTTAATAGTGAAATTCAGCCGTGCCCCAGAAATAAACAGTCACGTTTTCATCAGTGTATTTCTTCTAATTTCTTTCTCTCCAGTTTTTTTCTCCTTCTTCTTCTTCTTCGTCTTCTTACTAATATTAATTTACAAAAGATGATGTTGAATCTTTGTTAACCTATCTGTGGAATCACGAAAACACTTCAAAATCTCAGTAAGTCCCACTACAGCTTTGCATCATAACCAGAATTATGCAAACACCTTGAAAGTCCCTATAACTTCCATTAGAATTTTGTTAAATTATCACTAGAATCAATGAAGTATCGTTTGATACTTCAATAACTTTTAAAAAAAGCTCTTAAACCACTATTATAATAATAATAATAAAAAAAACGAAAGTAAAAACCCAAACTTCCACTAGAATCATGAAAGCACTCTAAAAACTTCAGCTAGAGCCTGTTAAACCACTAACTTGACATGAAAACACCCTTGAAAGCCCACAAGCGTTCCATTACAGCAGGGGTTCCCAACCTTTTTGTTCCTCTGTACCCCTTGGACATTTTTATAGGTACCCTGTACCCATAAATTAATAATAAAAAGATGGAAAGAGTGGAATTTTGATATTATTTTATGATGAAATTTGTATGTGTAGATTGCATAGGAATATTAAAGGTGACAACACTAATAAAGTAAACTCAAGTAATTTACAATATATCTTAATCTATCACGTACAGATCTTTCTTATAATTATCCATAATGATCATTCCGTCCCGTAACTGATCCTTTCAGGCACAGTACAAATTGTGGCCACGGTTAGTTCCATAATAGTAAAAACCAAATGGTATTCACCCCACTCTTGATATAATTTAGATGAAAGTTTTTTCTTACTAAAATGAGGGAATTGTGAAAAAAAACACGACATTGTGTAATCTGACTGCAGATTACAACAAAATTGTATTGCACAGTAGTGGTTATTCTCTGAGAGCCAATGTACCCCCTGAAAAGTGCAAATGTACCACTGGGGGTACATGTACTCCAGGTTGGGAACCCCTGCACTAGAGCCTATGGGAAGTGGTCGAGGTAAGACGCAGAAACGTTTAAGAATATGATCCCCACAGAACCAAAATAATTTATTACTTACCTGGACGAAGCAAGCAGGTTTCTCGTGTGTTCCCTCCGCCTTGACACTAGAGTCCTTGACCGTGACATTAGCAGACTGTTTATTTCTGGAGTTTCCTGCCTGTGTCCCTGCATCTCGATCAACATTTTCTATTTTACAACTTAAGCCTCGACTACAGCGGCCACTTTGATCGAAGTCTGTAAGTTTTATACCTGCACTTTCCTTTGGTTGTGTATGATTTTGTTCCTCCTCACTGACACTCTCTGCCTTTTTAACTTCCTGCATTGCGATGTGAGAAAGCGACTGTCCATTCTTGCCATCACGTCTTGCACCATCGCAGCTGCTTGGTAAAGAGACCCCATTGACATCCTCTACCTTCCTACCTTCTTGCGGTGTCTTGTGGGAAAGAGACCGTCCGTTCCTGCTATCCTGTCTTGCATCACAGAGACTCCCCATGGGCTCCCCATTCCTACCAGCCTCGTTCTGGGTTTCGCTGCAGACCATCTTGATGTGTGTGGCTCACTCGGTCATCTGTGTCACACCTGCTCCTCACAAACCAGCTCAGGTAGGTTCTTGACTTTCTGGAACGACATTTGCTAGTATGAAGGCTCACAGGTTTGGTGCTGGTGGTGACGGTGGTGGTGAGTGCGTGTGGTGATGTGAGAAAGTGGAGGCGGTCCTACAGTAGCGAAGGATGAACCAATAGTGGCATGATCGGGAATACAAATGAAGTGAAGTGAATTTACAGAGAGAGAGAGAGAGAGAGAGAGAGAGAGAGAGAGAGAGAGAGAGAGAGAGAGAGAGAGAGAGAGAGAGAGAATCTTGGTATATAGGAAAGATAAGTTTCAGAGAGAAAATATGATAGTTTAGTGCGGTGGTGATTCCCCAAATATGACGCTCACTTTTTGTTACAGGGCATCCCCAAGAAATTGTCGATTTTCGGAAAGTTGACGAAAAACGTTGACGGAAAACGTGTTAGTGTGATGGCGCCTCAAGACCTGCACACCTCCCTTTCGCCGCCCCCCCCCCCCCCAAAAAAAAAAAAAAAAAAAAAAAAAAAAAAATATATATATATATATATATATATATATATATATATATATATATATATATATATATATATATATATATATATATATATATATATATATATTATTATTATTATTATTATTATTATTATTATTTTTTATTTATTTATTTTTTTTTTAATTATTATTCAAGCGGTAGATCGAAAACTCTGCACAATCAATGGGAAATACACCTATGAGAATCCGCCTGTGTTCTTTGAAAAATCGTCTTGAGAAAACAAAGCGTTTCAGAATACGCAGCCAGGCATGGGTCCCGTTGGCAACACAACATCCTCCAGTGCTACAAGTGTTGTGGGGAAACCGGGTAGTGTCCCGCAGGAGGAGACTCAGACGAGACTAAGACACTAAAATTAACTGTGGTAAAGCCCACACACTTTTTTCTCCTACTATCCTTCACCCCATTCTTCTCACCCCACCTTTCCCACTTTCTATCTCCTCTCCTCTACTTCACCGATCCTTTCTCTAAAAAGAAAGAAAAAAAAAAAAAAATAGGACTCCGCGCGTGCCGACCACTGTAGTGGAGAACGCAGCAACAGCCCAGCAGCACCTCTAACAAGATGACCGCTCACACTTACCGGTTACGGCTCCCTGTCAAGGTCAGGATGCCTCGTGCCAATGTTGGATGACTTGTTAATGTCATCCTGACTACCGACGCCCTTGTTGTCTCTCTGCCAATCACGGGTCGACTTGTGCTGCGGCTTGGTGATGGAAAGCTCGTGCGTGTGGCGAACATCCGAAGGCCAAAACTCAGGTCTGACGATATCTAGCAAGAAAATTGAAATTCAGCCTGAATGGATCAATATATATTTTGTGCGCACTGAAATTTTTCAAGACGAGTTTTTAGGAAGGCAAAGTTCCCATTAGAACATGCAAATTTCGCTATCATACTTGCAATTTTAATAGCTGAGCATCATTCTGGTGCACCAAGCACGTGCAGAAATGGGAAGTCAGTGGTGCAGAGCGTTGGCTTCTGTATCAGGTCAGAGGTCACGAACATCACGTTATGGTTTTGTAATTCGCTCGTCCGTGACATAATGGTTTTTGTTACGTCAATGCCTCATTGTATAACTGGAGCATTATAAACAAAAGCAGGTGCTTTTTATCACGACTTGAGTGTGCTTCTCACACCTCACCATCTCCAGCTGGTGTGTGTGTGTGTGATTCACCTGCGTCGTCTGCTGGTCACCCAACCAGCCGTTCCCCTACGGAAAGAGCTCAGAGCTCATAGTGACCGGTCTTTGGGTAGGACTGAGACCACAGACATACCACACACCGGGACAGCGAGGTCCTGTCGGATTACATCCCATACCTACTTGCTGCTAGGTGAGCAGAGGCTGTGTGTGTGTGTGTGTGTGTGTGTGTGTGTGTGTGTGTGTGTGTGTGTGTGTGTGTGTGTGTGTGTGTGTGTGTGTGTGTGTGTGTGTGTGTGTGCACCTCGTGTTGCCGCAAGAGCTGAGACAATAAACTACCATAGATGGAAGTTTCCGCTGCAGGCATGAAGCAAGGCACATTTCTGCACTCACTGCCCATCCAAGCGAGGCCACCAGCGCGGGTAAGTCATGGGGACTAAGCAGTTATCCCAGCAGGGCACTCCACTTCGTCAGGTGCATCGTGTCTCTGGTTTAAGGCGATGCGCACACTTCACCATGACGCATCAAGATCACTGACAGATGATCCTTATTTAGGCAGCACAGTGGGGGACTGGGGCCCGTATTCCGGGACGCCTCATTCTCTTATATGAGTTATTTTCAAAGGCAACATAATTATTAATACTGCTCTCATGCACGCTCTCCTTATCAGTGGTGCAGAATCAGTTAAATTATAACTAGCATCATGAAAACAAGCCTGTAGTATTCTGATATGCTCTGTTCTCTTATTAAGACTTGGGCAGAGCCTCACAGATGATGATGAGGGTTTTCATGTGTGTTCACAATGAAATGCAGAAGCCTTGTCGAACTATTAACAGAACCTGGAAAACTTCCTAAAAACTTTAATAATGTCCACTATAACCTATTAGATTATAACAAGACTCATGAAAAAAAAGTTTATTACAGTCTCTTATAACAAGACTCATGAAAAAAAAATGTTTGTTACAATCTTTTGAATTATCAGAAGACTCATGAAAATTTACCTAAAACCTCAATAACGTCCATCAGATAATTAGAATCTGTTAAACTATCACTATAATTTTGGAAACAAGCTGAAAACTTTGATAAGGTTCACTAGAGACTGTTAAATTATTACAGAATTCATGAAAGCGCTCAAAAACCTTAATAATGTCCACTACAATAGTTAAACTACGACTAGCTCATGAAAACGCTTAAAAATACCAGTAACGTCCCCTGAAACCTGTTCAAGGCACATAGGAGAGATAAGACGCCGGAACGTTTGAGAATGCTGTCAAATCAACATGAGGTTAGTGGCGTATTCTAGGGACAGAACCACAGACTTAATATAAGTGTGCAGAACATTCATCACTCACTCCTGCCTGATCCTTGTACGAAGTTCCGCAAGATCCGTGATCTCAACGTGTGTTTGTCTGTGTGTGACGACCTACGGTAGGACACTTACACACCACACTCCGGGACAGCGAAGTCACAGCCCTCGGGTTACATCCCGTACCTACTTGCTGCTAGGTGAACAGGGGCTACACATTATGTGTGTGTGTGTGTGTGTGTGTGTGTGTGTGAACGAGGTCAAACCGGTGAAGATATGTTTTATGGCAAGCCATACACAGACACATACAAACACCTCACCGCGTTGTGTAGTTAAGTCAGCATTTCGGGCACAACCAAGAAGGCCGAGTTTAACGGGTACGTCGAAGCAAATGGGCGAGCCTCTTAATGTGTAGCCCTATTCACTTAGAAGCAAGTAGGTACGGGGTGTAACCTTAGGGGTTGTGACTTCGCTGTCCTGATGTGTGATATGTGAATGGTCTTAGTCATACCCCAAAAAATCGGTCACTGCCTTTTCCGCAGGGGAACGGCTGGCTGGGTGACCAGCATTACTCATGCAAAACTAATAATTTCTACAGCCTTTTGAAAACAGTCCTGATGAAAGAAGGAAGTGTTTAAGAAATCAATGAGAAGAAAAAGAATGAAAAATGAAGAACAATGAGGAAGAAATAACTGGAACGTATCTTACTCCTGTATCAGAGACAAAGTAATAAGAAAGTTACATGCCGCTACTGTGAGGCGCTTTGTCACGCCCACTCAGTATTGTCAGGCAGTCACGCCGACTCAGTATTGTCAGGCAGTCACGCCCACTCAATATTGTCAGGCAGTCACGCCCACTCAGTATTGTCAGGCAGTCACGCCCACTCAGTATCGTCAGGCAGTCACAGGAATGGGTCACTGTGCTGCTCTGGGTCACATTGGACGCTAGGCAACCCTTAGGAACACAGTGATTGAAAGGGCAGTGTTGGCAGTGTCCTCGCCGTGAAGGTCCTAAGGCCACAGTGGCCTTGACTGTACTGAAGCAAGTCCTTCTGTCGCCTGCCTGAACGTGCGGCGCAGCAGTAGTGTGTCTAATAGTCTTAATATATCAAAGTGTAAATAGTTCATGTTAACAAACTTAGCATGGTAGTGGCCAGAAGTGTGAAGACTGAGGGAAATGGTGAGGTAAGAACACGCACTGCACTGATGACTTGACTGTAAAACTGTTTGATTCTGCAAGACGTTAAGCCAGAAGTTCTTAATGTTAACCGAGACGTTAAATCAAAAGCCAATATGTTGTAAGATGATGGTGCCTAGAGCGAAGGCATTAACAGTACAAAGTGACCAGTCTCACTGTTTCTACGTTTGTCCCGCCATTAAAACTTTTCTTAGGTCCCATTTTTTTTTCTCAAGTCTGATCCGGAATATGACGGAATATTTTTTGATGAGTTCACTTGTATTGCGAAGCACATCCGCGAGAAAGTAGATAAGTGGGTTGAGTAGAACGTACTAAGAGATTACCGATGGCTGCAATTATTAACTCTCATGTCCAGAGATATCAGTCACCAGCGAGTGTCAGAAATAGTACAATTCATACGCTGCCTTCCAAAAGAATTAGATCTGAACATCTGGAAAAAGAAGCGTAAATAAATGAATAAATGAAATAGAATATAAAGATAAATGATAAGAAAAAGAAAAAAAGAAACACTCAGTCCCAGCACTGAAAACATTACTAACAAAAAAAAGTTAAACTTTAAGGAAATCTGAAGGGCGCTCCCACCAGGATGAAGTGACCTGAATTATTGAACGTTGATTCATCCACGAAGAATGCGAAATGGAATTTAGTTATACACACTCTTTGGTAAATGATATAAGTGTGTGTGTGCGTGTGTGTGTTGCGCTTGTAGCTAAAAAAAAACAAAAAAAAAAAAAAAAAACAACTGATCTTCTTGCATACAATAATACAATCTTTTAATCTTATATACCATATAAATTATATAATAAACTTGCTGAATGCACGCACATTTCGGTGCATGCAGGGAAAACAGCAGATAACGATGCTCTGCTTCATATTCTTCTCAGATCTGGTTCATTGTAGGTTTCGTGGCCAGGCTCGAACGCTGACGATTAGGACAGTGATGTGGGGAACCTTCTGGGAATCAGATGATGTGTACATGGGTTAGAATCTCCTTGTACTGTTGGTTTGTGTTGCTCTTCTGATGTGTGAAGCTGCCTGATGCTAATACATGAGGGACGCCAACCGCCATTTGTTGTCCTCTGCTGATTGTACGCAGTGAGTTGTCATGGCGGGAGTGTGTGGCGCCTGCGAGGTAAACATGCGATAACAGTGTGCCGTTTTTTGAAAATCGAACAACGAAGAGAGTTTTAATGTGACGCCAACCCATGGGACAGTGTGAAGTGACGCAGTGCTCGTGACGTGTAGTACCTCAGCGTATTTTGCTGATAATTGAGCTAAGGTTTAAGCAAACATTCCCAGTGTCTCATAGCCTTGTCTTCCACGCAGCAAACCTCTTCTCCCGTAAGGTAAGGTAAGTGAACAATGTGCACGAAGGTTACGTTACACTGAGAAACCGTAGGTGGGTATGAGAGTTACGTTAGGTTAGATTAATTAGATTGATTTGATGATTGAGGGTGAAGTTCCCTATGAGGATAGATAAGGTTGCATGAAGTTAAACTAATGATCTTGGGCTGGAAGGGACAGAATCCCCCTCAGGTTTGATTAGTGTATCACCAATGTGTAAGACAGCACCGGGAGTAACTCTTTATTATATGGTCCAACCTGTTGATAAAGTGCATGTCAAACAGTTCGGTACCCCATCAAAACATTCCTAACATACACCCATTCAGTGTGCTACAATCACAATGTTTACGAATCTTAATCAATGTCAACATTTGTCAGGCAACTACATTATATGCGACTCACACAGTGCCTCCACTATCAACACAAAGGTGAATCCCTGCGTAACATTCCTGGAAGTGGATCACACACCAACATGTCTCACAGATCCAGAGCCACAAACACTGTAACAGGACGTCTTTACAAACCTACCACTCACATATCACACAAGTACAATTGTGATAACACAAAGTCAAGCTTCATACTGTGACAAGTGAATAATCAACTGGCATGTTAAGCTACACTAAATGGCTTACAAACTCGTTAAACTCGCCCAAAATTTCTGCCGCACACCTGAGCCACTGTAATCCTTGTGCCAATACCCACGTACTAGTTTCCCTGCAGCTGGGACATGGAGGCGGTTCCCTACAACCCACACACACAGTGCCACCACCTCACCACACATATTTCCCAAGTGAAATGAAAGGCAGCCCAGGGGGCCACCGGGGAAGCAAGATCGCATTCGCCACGTCATCAATTCCCACGTCACAATCTCCACACACGAACAACGACATGCGCAATTACGGGAAGTGAAATACATAAGATGTTAAATATACAAGTAAAAAGTACAATTTAGCGATATTGTAATGCAAACAAATTACAATCTCAATTAATTAACAATAAATTTTGTATTTCTTAAATCTTTCTTAATCAAAGGCCATACTGAGATCTCAATATAATTAGGTTAGAGGAAATTAGATTTGGGAGATAATTTTAGTTGCTTAGAGTATTCTACGTTTTATCAAGATGGCGGCAGTGGAGCACCATCATCTAACAGCATTTGGATTTCTACTATGATGTCTCACGGTGAAATTATAGGTGCAGTGCGTTGTTCTATTCCACAATCTCTCTTAATCTTCACGCCTCTGCCCACAACCGCCTTTGTTGACATAACTAACGAGTAATACCTATGGCTTGAACTCTTTGAAGTGGACCTTCATTTATAACTTTCTGTTGCCCTTGGCCTTAGCCCCTCTTACATACAAGAATAATTACAAGTACACACAATATTTATGCCTACTTCGGGTTGGTCTATAAATGGGTACCTGGAAAAACGTGGGGAAGGCAAACTGTGGAAACCTGGACATCCCAGTGGCCCCATGTCCCGAGGTGACGGGCGCAGAGGAAATGGAGGTGAGCAGCGGGGCCACGCGCAACTATAGGGAATGACTCCAACTTTACATTTACACCGACACCACCACCACCACCACCACCACCAACAACAACAACCATCACGGATAGTCAAACAGTGTGTACAGATGAACTCTTTATTGGATGCTCGCTTGACACTCTCTGGCTCCTCTCTGCCTCGCCTCAGGGCCTTCATTTGGTGCCAAAGTATAAAGGTTATAACATGCTGAGTATGATGCTTCTCCGCAATTTTTTTTTTTTCTCATGTGTTTGTTGAGGCTCATTTCATATAATGATAATAATGATAACAACAACAACAATAATAATAATAATAATAATAATAATAATAATAATAGTAATAATAATAACAATAATAATAATAATAATAATAATAATAATAATAATAATTATTATTATTATTATTATTATCATTATTTCATAAAAATAAATATTATTATATCGTGAAAATATTAATACATGGGCAAAGGAAATAAATTAGAATAAATCCACACACACACACACACACACACACACACACACACACACACACCTATACATTTATCATGACAGTTTTCAAATACCGAAGTTAATCTATAAATTAACATTTTTTTCTTTATATTCCTAAATGATTATAGACATCAACATTTCATGTCTTCCTTCTTCCTGTGTCTTGCAGGCAAACGTGTGTTTTGAGCGATCCGTCTCCTCTTCACTGAATACGAAAGGCGTGAAGCAAGATTATTTTGGTTCTCCTCTAAGCCACGCGGCGACGCCTGAAAGAAAAACCAGTAGAAAATGTAGACTCGTAGAGGTTAGAGTTCTCTCTCTCTCTCTCTCTCTCTCTCTCTCTCTCTCTCTCTCTCTCTCTCTCTCTCTCTCTCTCTCTCTCTCTCATGATAGCATTAGTTTGGTACAGCAACAACAAAAGCAACTACTACATCTGCAAGTAGTGGTAGTAATAGTAGTTGTCGTAATAATGAATGCTGCTGCTGTTATTATTTTCGTCGTCGTCGGCGTCCTACCTGCCCAGCATGGCGTTCCTGAGCCTGAGTGCTGTGGTGCCGTCGTCGGGCAAGGGGCGGTGGTCAGCTGCTGCCACGTCGTTCATCATATCCTGAACACCAAACACCAGTAGTCAGTAACAGGCTGTAGACTGTTAAGAGTTTCCAAGATGCTTTTCGTGACTATAGTGAAAGTGTGACTGGCTTTAGGGAAGCCATTATAAACAAGAACAATAGCAATAACATTATTGTTATTATTATCATTAGCAGCAGTAGTCGTTGTAGCAGCAGCAGCTTTACTTGTAGTTACATAATAGCAAACTTACCAAGAGGTGACCAGCAAGGGATGTGAGGGTGGCCGCTCTGGCGTCCCTGCAGGGGTCCAGGGGCTCGGGGATGTCACCAGGGGAGGAGGACCTCTTCCCCTGTGGCACCCAGGACCTGGAGAACGTGATCTGAGGAGTGACGCTGCCCACCAGCACACAGGACACCACCAGGGCCACCAACATCCAGCTCGCCATGGCACTTGCTGCTTTGAGGTCTTGGATCTCACTGGAATCCTCACCCGCCCTCCGCTCCTTATATAGGCCAGGGCACTCGGCTCTGATTGGCTCCTGCGTTCTTGGCGTCGCGTGATTGGTCGCGAGTGCTAGCCTCGCTTCTGTCTCTATGTTGTCGATTGGTCAGCTTCGGCTGTCATCGTTTTTGTATGTGATATTAATTATCGTGCAGTCATGTGTGATGCCTCTCATTCGTGAATTGATACTTATATACGAACTTATCTATATTATTATACACACATTCAAATACATAACAGAAATCTACAAACGACGATGTTTTTTTTTCCAAAAGCTAAAGTGCAACTGTTTGCTAAGATTATCTCGACTCAAGTTGGACAAAATAAGTTTTGAAGCCTTAACGACTGTCCACACCAGGAAACATTGGTTGGAAACAAAATTTGGAGACTATAGTACTTCTAAAATGTTTCCAAACTGTTTCTAGAATGAGTACGAAATGTTATCAAATGGTTTTCAAGCTGTTTCCAGAATGTTTCCGAAATGTTTCCAAAATTTTTCCAAAGTGTTTTCAAAATGCAGTTTTCAAAATGTTTCAGAAGTGTTTCCAAAATGTTTCCAAACAATTTGGAAACTTTGTTTGCAATCAGTGTTTCCTGGCATGGACATGCTATCATGTGTCAATTCTGGGGAAGCTGGTGACGTGTGCTGCCAGCGAGAGTCATGTCTGTTGTTAACGTGTTGACAAACTTGCTTTTTACACGGTCATGCCATGCAGAAGTAGTAACATGTCTGAATCTTCCTTCAAATCTCTTCGCCATGACGCACAAACGTTCAGTGTCAGATTTCAGTTTCTGTCCTCCCATCGGTGCTGCTGCTGATGTGTTCTTGAAGTGCACTGAATAATTTACTATTATGGATATTATGGAATTACAGAGCAACAAGGACTTTAGGTCAGATTCTTTAGTGTTGTTAAGAAATATGTATTGTATTATTGAGCCACATATTGTATAACATTTTTATTTGTTTTGATGTGTTACTGTGCATGCCTTTGGTGAAACACGTATTATAATGATAACAAATCAGGTTACCTATTTTACTGCAATAAAGTAACTAAAAATATTAACTATTTTAGATCTATAGTCAATGCATTAGAAACACATGAGTGTGCTTGGGTGAGAGACCTTCCCTGCTGCAACTCGTAATGTTTTTTTTATGAAATTTATCCCCAAAGTGGCCAGTTTTCCCTTTGTTTTCAGTGCTTACGTCAGGTTCCGTTACTTTATCAGGGGTAGGATGATGCCTCCTAGCTCATCCAACTCTGTCAGGCAACATCTACCTCTGCTTCCTGCTGGAAGCTTGCATACCTTCAGCCTGTTCCTAAAAAAAAGATGACTGCTCTTGTCCCTTAAACTTCCTCCCTATTACTTTGATTTCCTGCCTCTCTAAAGTTTTGAGTCTATCCTAAAGAAGAAGATTCTTAAGCATCAATCACTTTACATACTTCTATCTGATCGCCAGTATGGGTTCAAGGATGGCAGCTCTACTAGTGATCTTCTGGCTTTCCTTACTGAGTCTTGGTGATCCTCTTTTAGGGATTTTGGTGAAACGTTTGCCATTGCCTTAGACATATCAAAAGTTTTTGATAGAGCCTGGCTCAAAACTTTGATTTCAAAACTACCTTCCTACGGCTTCTATCCTCTCTGTAACATCATCTCAAGTTTCTTTTCCGACCGTTCTATTGCTGCTGTGGTAGACGGTCACTGTTCATCTCCCAAGGGTATTAAGTGGTGTTCCTCAGGATTCTGGCCTCTAATCTATTCTCTTCCTATTACTCATCAATGATCTTCTAAGCCAAACTTCTTGTCATAGCCACTCCTGCGCTGATGATACCACCCTGCACTTTTCCACATCTTTTCGTAGACGTCCAGCCCTTCAGGAAGCAAAAAGCTCCTGCAGGAAAGCCACAGAACGCCTTCTGATCTCTTTAAAATTTCTGACTGGAGCAGAGCAAACTTAGTATTGTTCAATGCCTCAAAAGCTCAATTCGTCCATCTATCAACTTAACACAACCATTCAGATAACTATCCCCTCTTTTTCATTGACACTCAACTGTCCCCTATTCTACACCGAAAATCTTTGGTCTGTCCTTTACTTATAGTCTAAACTAGAAACCTCACATCTTATCCCTGGCTAAAACAGCTTCTATGAAGTTAGGTGTTCTGAGTCGTCTCCACCAGTTTTTCTCATCCCGTCCCCTAGCTGCTAACTCTGTACAGGGCCCTTATCCGTCCATGTATGGAGTAAGCTTCATATAAGGGAGATTCTCCTCATACCGCTCTTTTAGACAGGATGAATAAAAAGCATTTTGTCTTATCAACCCCTCTCCTCTAACTGACTGTTCTTAGCCTATGTCTCATCACCTCAATGTTGCATCTCTTGCTATCTTCTACAGCTGTTTTACGCTAAATGTTCTTCTGACCTTGCTAACTGCATGCCTCTCCTCCTCCCACGGTCTCGCTGCACAAGACTTTCTACTTTCCCTTACCTCTCTTCTGTCCACGTCGATAATGCAAGAGTTAACCAGTATTCATAATGAGTCATCCCTTTCTCTGGTAAACTCTGGAACTCCCTGCCTGCTTCTGTATTTCCACCTTCCTATGATTTGAACTCTTTCAAGAGGGAGGTTTAAAGACGCTTATCCTTCAATTTTTTGTTATTCCATTTGCCTTCTCTTTGTAAACTGGTACTCATAGGAGCCTTTTCCATTTTTTCATTGGCCTTCACCAGTGGGTCTCCTGCATGAACACACACACACACACACACACACACACACACACACACACACACACACACACACACACACACCACCACCACCACCACCACCACCACCACCACCAACAACAACAACAAGAACAACAACAACAACAACAATCACGGATACCCAAACAGTGTGTACAGATGAACTCTTTATTGGATGCTCGCTTGACACTCTCTCGCTCCTCTCTGCCTCGCCTCAGGGCCTTCATTTGTTGCCAAAGTACAAAAGTTATAACATGTTAAGTATGATGCTTTATCGTAAATTTAGTTTTTACCTTGTATGTGTGTGTGTATGTGTGTGTGTGTGTGTATGTGTGTGTGTGTGTGTGTGTGTGTGTGTCATAAATATATAAAAAGATTAAATCGTAAAAAAATATTAATTATTAGCTGAGCAATAATGCCTTCACACACACGCGCACACACACACACACACACCTATATATTTCTCTTTACAGTTTTCAAATGTCCAAGTTAATCCTTTTCTCTTTCTCTGCTCCCTGTCTTGCGGGCAGAGGTGTGTTTTGAGCGACCAGTCACCTCTTCACTGAGTGCGTGAGGCGTTGAGACAAGAGTGCTTTGGTTCCCCTCTATGCCACGCGGCGACGCCTGCAAACAAAACGAGCAGAAAATGTAGATCAGGTTACAGGTCACTCTCTCTCTCTCTCTCTCTCTCTCTCTCTCTCTCTCTCTCTCTCTCTCTCTCTCTCTCTCTCTCTCGTAATAATGAATGCTGCTGCTGTTATCATTTTCGTCGTCGTCGGCGTCCTACCTGCCCAGTATGGCGTTCCTGAGCCTGAGTGCTGTGGTGCCGTCGTCGGGCAAGGGGCGGTGGTCAGCTGCTGCCACGTCGTTCATCATATCCTGAACACCAAACACCAGTAGTCAGTAACAGGCTGTGGACTGTTAAGAGTTTCCAAGATGCTTTTCGTGACTATAGTGAAAGTGTGACTGGCTTTAGGGAAGCCATTATAAACAAGAACAATAGCAATAACATTATTGTTATTATTATCATTAGCAGCAGTAGTCGTTGTAGCAGCAGCAGCTTTACTTGTAGTTACATAATAGCAAACTTACCAAGAGGTGACCAGCAAGGGATGTGAGGGTGGCCGCTCTGGCGTCCCTGCAGGGGTCCAGGGGCTCGGGGATGTCACCAGGGGAGGAGGACCTCTTCCCCTGTGGCACCCAGGACCTGGAGAACGTGATCTGAGGAGTGACGCTGCCCACCAGCACACAGGACACCACCAGGGCCACCAACATCCAGCTCGCCATGGCACTTGCTGCTTTGAGGTCTTGGATCTCAATGGAATCCTCACCCGCCCTCCGCTCCTTATATAGGCCAGGGCACTCGGCTCTGATTGGCTCCTGCGTTCTTGGCGTCGCGTGATTGGTCGCTTCTGTCTCTATGTTGTCGATTGGTCAGCTTCGGCTGTCATCGTTTTTGTATGTGATATTGATTATCGTGCAGTCATGTCTAATATTTAACAGCTTGTACAAACAACTATGTTATTTTTTTCCTAAACTACGTAATGCATATCTGTTTGGTAAAATAGTCTTGGCTGAAATGAGACAAAATGAATTTTGAAGCATCAGCGACTGTCCACACTAGGAAACATTGATTGGAAACAGAATTTGCAAACTACTTTTAAATGTTTCCATAGGCTTTCCAAGCTATTTCCAAAATGTTTTTAAATATTTCCAAAATGTTTTCAAAATGTTTTCAAAATGTTTCCAAAATATTCCAAAATATTCGCAGGATGTTTCCAAAATGTCTGCAAAATGTTTCCAAAGTGTTTTCAAAATGCAAACTCTCCTCTAGTTTCCAAATAGTTTCCAAACTTCGTCTCCATCACCTGAACCTAATGCACTTTATATTTCTGCCCGGAATGATGGCAAGCCTGTCCTCCAACTACCCAGAAACTCCTTCATCAATAGAAAATGTCAAGATCTTTCTAGATCTAGCTCCTCTGTAACCTCTGGCACTTACACAAAAACATCTTTTATACCTTTACTTCTTCATCTATCCCTTCTTTGTTTCACTCTGATGGCACCACCGTCTTCTCATCTATCTCTAACACGCTTTGCTCAAACCCTTGCTAGCAACTCTAGCTGGATGATTCAGGGTTTGTTCCTCCTGTTCCTCTGCCCTCTGACAACTTTATGCTGCCTATTAAGATTCATTGCAGTGATATTGTCCATGCCGTCGCTGATCGTCGTGTTGAAGGGAATAATCTTCAGAAGGCTTATGGACCTGATGCGATCCCTCCTATTGTTCTCCAAAACTGAGCCTCCGTGCTTGTCCCTTGCCTCATCAAACTCTTCCAATTCTGTCTGTTAACATCTGCCTCTCCTTTCTGCATGTATTCATCCTTTTCCTAAAAAGTGTGACTGCTCTAGTCCCTCAAACTATCACGCTGTTGCTTTGATTTCCTGTTTCTCTAAAGTTTTTGAGTCTATCCTCAGGAGGGAGGTTATTAAATATCTATAATTTCATAACCTTATATCTGATCGCCAACTCTACTGGTGATCTTGTGGCTTTCCTTACTGAGTCTAGAACATCCTCTTTTAGGGATTTTGGTGAAACGGTCGCCATTGACTTAGACCTATCAAAAGTTTTTGAAAGAGTCTGGCACAATCTTTGATTTTGAAACTACCTTCCTATGCCTTCTATCCTTCTCTCTGTAACCTCAGCTCAAGTTTCCTTTTCAACCGTTCTATTGGTGTTGTGGTAGACGGTCACTGTTCTTCTCCTAAGTCTATTAAGTGGTGTTCCTCAGGATTCTGTCCTGTAATCCACTTTCTTCCTATTACTCATCAATGATCTAAACCAAACTTCTTGTCATATCGACTCCTACGCTGATGATACCATCCTGCACTTTCCCACGTCTTTTTCTCAGACATCCAGACTCTCAGGAAGTAAACAGCTCACACAGGGAAGCCACAGATTCCTTGACTTCTGACCTCTTTAAAATTTGTGTTTGGGGCAGAGCAAACCAAGTATTATTCATTGCCTCATAAGCTCAATTCCTCCATCTTTCAACTTAACACAAACTTTCAGATAACTATCCCCACTTCTTCAGTGACACTCAACTGTCTCCCTATTTTACACTGAACATACTTGGTCTGCGGCCTAAATTAGAAACCTCACATCTCATCCCTAGCTAAAACAGCTTCCATGAAGTTAGGTGTTCTGAAGTTTTTGTCACCCACCTCCTCTTAAGGCTGTCTACTCTGTACAGGGGCTTTATCCGTCCATGTATGGAGTATATTTCACATGTAAGGGTGGTTTCAGTCATAACGCACTTTTAGACAGGATGAATCAAAAGCATTTCGTGTTATCAAGTACTGTCCTCTAAGATTCTTCAGCCTCTTATCTCTTCAGTGTTTCATCTTTTGCTATCTTCTGCCGCTATTTTCACGCTAACAGCTCGTCTGATCTTCCTAACTGAATGCCTCTTCTCCTCCGGCCTCGCTCCGCAAAACTCTACTTTCTCTCACCCCTGTTCTGTCCACCTCGCTAATGCAAAATTTAACAAGTATTCTCAGTCAATGAGCCCTTTCTCTTGTTAACTCTGGAGCTCCTTGCCTGCTTCTGTATTTCCACCTTCCTATGACTTGAACTCCATCAAGAGGGAGGCTCAAGACGTTTATTCTTCAATATCTAACTATCCCATCTGGCTCCTCTGGGTACTGCCACTCGCACCGGCGTTTTTTTTTCAAAATTTTACCACCCTGGACCAGTGGTCCTCTTCCAGAAACACACACACACACACACATACATACACACACCACCACCACTACCACTACCACCACCAACAACAACAACAATCACGGATACCCAAACAGTGTGTACAGATGAACTCTTTATTGGATGCTCGCTTGACACTCTCTCGCTCCTCTCTGCCTCGCCTGAGGGCCTTCATTTGTTGCCAAAGTACAAAGGTTATATGTTAAGTATGATGCTTTATCGTAAATTTAGTTTTTCCCTTGTGTGTGTGTGTGTGTGTCATAAATATATAAAAAGATTAAATCGTAAAAATATTAATTATTAGCTGAGGAATAATGTCTTCACACACACACACACACACACACACCCACCTATACATTTCTCTTTACAGTTTTCAAATACCCAAGTTAATCCTCACATGCACATTACACTTCTAGAGATTTACATCTTTTTCATCTTTTTGTCCCTAAATAATTATAGTCATAAACATTTCCTCTCTCTCTGCTCCCTGTCATGCGGGCAGAGGTGTGCTTTGAGCGACCCGTCACCTCTCCACTGTGCGTGAGGCGTTGAGACAAGACTGCTTTGGTTCCCCTCTATGCCACGCGGCGACGCCTGCAAACAGAACAACCAGAAAATGTAGATCAGGTCTCTCTCTCTCTCTCTCTCTCTCTCTCTCTCTCTCTCTCTCTCTCTCTCTCTCTCTCGCTCATTTCATGATAGCATTAGTTGAGTACAGAAACAAGAATAATAACAACAACAAAAGCAACTATACTACTACTTGTACTGTAACATTGTTTTAGTCGTACAAGCAATAGTAGTAGTTTTTTTTTATGTAGGAGGGACACTGGCCGAGGGCAACAACAATCCAATAAGAAAAGAGAAGCCCACTGAGATGCCAGTCCCAGAAAAGGGTTGTTGTTGTTGTTGTTGTTGTTGTTGTTGTTGTTTTCGTCGTCGTCGGCGTCCTACCTGACCAGCATGTCGTTCCTGAGCCTGAGTGCTGTGGTGCCGTCGTCGGGCAAGGGGCGGTGGTCAGCTGCTGCCACGTCGTTCATCATATCCTGAACACCAAACACCAGTAGTCAGTAACAGGCTGTAGACTGTTAAGAGTTTCCAAGATGCTTTTCGTGACTATAGTGAAAGTGTGACTGGCTTTAGGGAAGCCATTATAAACAAGAACAATAGCAATAACATTGTTATTATTATCATTAGCAGCAGTAGTCGTTGTAGCAGCAGCAGCTTTACTTGTAGTTACATAATAACAAACTTACCAAGAGGTGACCAGCAAGGGATGTGAGGGTGGCCGCTCTGGCGTCCCTGCAGGGGTCCAGGGGCTCGGGGATGTCACCAGGGGAGGAGGACCTCTTCCCCTGTGGCACCCAGGACCTAGAGAACGTGATCTGAGGAGTGACGCTGCCCACCAGCACACAGGACACCACCAGGGCCACCAACATCCAGCTCGCCATGGCACTTGCTGCTTTGAGGTCTTGGATCTCACTGGAATCCTCACCCGCCCTCCGCTCCTCATATAGGCCAAGGCACTCGGCTCTGATTGGCTCCTGCGTTCTTGGCGTCGCGTGATTGGTCGCGAGTGCTAGCCTCGCTTCTGTCTCTATGTTGTCGATTGGTCAGCTTCGGCTGTCATCGTTTTTGTATGTGATATTGATTATCGTGCAGTCATGTGTGATGCCTCTCATTCGTGAATTGATACTTATATACGAACTTATCTATATTATTATACACACATTCAAATACATAACAGAAATCTACAAACGACGATGTTTTTTTTCCAAAAGCTAAAGTGCAACTGTTTGCTAAGATTATCTCGACTCAAGTTGGACAAAATAAGTTTTGAAGCCTTAACGACTGTCCACACCAGGAAACATTGGTTGGAAACAAAATTTGCAGACTATAGTACTTCTAAAATGTTTCCAAACTGTTTCTAGAATGAGTACGAAATGTTATCAAATGGTTTTCAAGCTGTTTCCAGAATGTTTCCGAAATGTTTCCAAAATTTTTCCAAAGTGTTTTCAAAATGCAGTTTTCAAAATGTTTCAGAAGTGTTTCCAAAATGTTTCCAAACAATTTGGAAACTTTGTTTGCAATCAGTGTTTCCTGGCATGGACATGTTATCATGTGTCACTTCTGGGGAAGCTGGTGACGTGTGCTGCCAGCGAGAGTCATGTCTGTTGTTAACGTGTTGACAAACTTGCTTTTTACACGGTCATGCCATGCAGAAGTAGTAACATGTCTGAATCTTCCTTCAAATCTCTTCGCCATGACGCACAAACGTTCAGTGTCAGATTTCAGTTTCTGTCCTCCCATCGGTGCTGCTGCTGATGTGTTCTTGAAGTGCACTGAATAATTTACTATTATGGATATTATGGAATTACAGAGCAACAAGGACTTTAGGTCAGATTCTTTAGTGTTGTTAAGAAATATGTATTGTATTATTGAGCCACATATTGTATAACATTTTTATTTGTTTTGATGTGTTACTGTGCATGCCTTTGGTGAAACACGTATTATAATGATAACAAATCAGGTTACCTATTTTACTGCAATAAAGTAACTAAAAATATTAACTATTTTAGATCTATAGTCAATGCATTAGAAACACATGAGTGTGCTTGGGTGAGAGACCTTCCCTGCTGCAACTCGTAATGTTTTTTTTATGAAATTTATCCCCAAAGTGGCCAGTTTTCCCTTTGTTTTCAGTGCTTACGTCAGGTTCCGTTACTTTATCAGGGGTAGGATGATGCCTCCTAGCTCATCCAACTCTGTCAGGCAACATCTACCTCTGCTTCCTGCTGGAAGCTTGCATACCTTCAGCCTGTTCCTAAAAAAAGATGACTGCTCTTGTCCCTTAAACTTCCTCCCTATTACTTTGATTTCCTGCCTCTCTAAAGTTTTGAGTCTATCCTAAAGAAGAAGATTCTTAAGCATCAATCACTTTACATACTTCTATCTGATCGCCAGTATGGGTTCAAGGATGGCAGCTCTACTAGTGATCTTCTGGCTTTCCTTACTGAGTCTTGGTGATCCTCTTTTAGGGATTTTGGTGAAACGTTTGCCATTGCCTTAGACATATCAAAAGTTTTTGATAGAGCCTGGCTCAAAACTTTGATTTCAAAACTACCTTCCTACGGCTTCTATCCTCTCTGTAACATCATCTCAAGTTTCTTTTCCGACCGTTCTATTGCTGCTGTGGTAGACGGTCACTGTTCATCTCCCAAGGGTATTAAGTGGTGTTCCTCAGGATTCTGGCCTCTAATCTATTCTCTTCCTATTACTCATCAATGATCTTCTAAGCCAAACTTCTTGTCATAGCCACTCCTGCGCTGATGATACCACCCTGCACTTTTCCACATCTTTTCGTAGACGTCCAGCCCTTCAGGAAGCAAAAAGCTCCTGCAGGAAAGCCACAGAACGCCTTCTGATCTCTTTAAAATTTCTGACTGGAGCAGAGCAAACTTAGTATTGTTCAATGCCTCAAAAGCTCAATTCGTCCATCTATCAACTTAACACAACCATTCAGATAACTATCCCCTCTTTTTCATTGACACTCAACTGTCCCCTATTCTACACCGAAAATCTTTGGTCTGTCCTTTACTTATAGTCTAAACTAGAAACCTCACATCTTATCCCTGGCTAAAACAGCTTCTATGAAGTTAGGTGTTCTGAGTCGTCTCCACCAGTTTTTCTCATCCCGTCCCCTAGCTGCTAACTCTGTACATGGCCCTTATCCGTCCATGTATGGAGTAAGCTTCATATAAGGGAGATTCTCCTCATACCGTTCTTTTAGATAGGATGAATAAAAAGCATTTTGTCTTATCAACCCCTCTCCTCTAACTGACTGTTCTTAGCCTATGTCTCATCACCTCAATGTTGCATCTCTTGCTATCTTCTACAGCTGTTTTACGCTAAATGTTCTTCTGACCTTGCTAACTGCATGCCTCTCCTCCTCCCACGGTCTCGCTGCACAAGACTTTCTACTTTCCCTTACCTCTCTTCTGTCCACGTCGATAATGCAAGAGTTAACCAGTATTCATAATGAGTCATCCCTTTCTCTGGTAAACTCTGGAACTCCCTGCCTGCTTCTGTATTTCCACCTTCCTATGATTTGAACTCTTTCAAGAGGGAGGTTTAAAGACGCTTATCCTTCAATTTTTTGTTATTCCATTTGCCTTCTCTTTGTAAACTGGTACTCATAGGAGCCTTTTCCATTTTTTCATTGGCCTTCACCAGTGGGTCTCCTGCATGAACACACACACACACACACACACACACCACCACCACCACCACCACCACCACCAACAACAACAACAACAACAACAACAACAACAACAATCACGGATACCCAAACAGTGTGTACAGATGAACTCTTTATTGGATGCTCGCTTGACACTCTCTCGCTCCTCTCTGCCTCGCCTCAGGGCCTTCATTTGTTGCCAAAGTACAAAAGTTATAACATGTTAAGTATGATGCTTTATCGTAAATTTAGTTTTTACCTTGTATGTGTGTGTGTATGTGTGTGTGTGTGTGTGTATGTGTGTATGTGTGTGTGTGTGTGTGTGTGTGTGTGTGTGTGTGTCATAAATATAAAAAAAGATTAAATCGTAAAAAAATATTAATTATTAGGTGAGCAATAATGCCTTCACACACACGCACACACACACATCTATGTATTTCTCTTTACAGTTTTCAAATGTCCAAGTTAATCCTTTTCTCTTTCTCTGCTCCCTGTCTTGCGGACAGAGGTGTGTTTTGAGCGACCAGTCACCTCTTCACTGAGTGCGTGAGGCGTTGAGACAAGAGTGCTTTGGTTCCCCTCTATGCCACGCGGCGACGCCTGCAAACAAAACGAGCAGAAAATGTAGATCAGGTTACAGGTCACTCTCTCTCTCTCTCTCTCTCTCTCTCTCTCTCTCTCTCTCTCTCTCTCTCTCTCTCTCTCTCTCTCTCGTAATAATGAATGCTGCTGCTGTTATCATTTTCGTCGTCGTCGGCGTCCTACCTGCCCAGTATGGCGTTCCTGAACCTGAGTGCTGTGGTGCCGTCGTCGGGCAAGGGGCGGTGGTCAGCTGCTGCCACGTCGTTCATCATATCCTGAACACCAAACACCAGTAGTCAGTAACAGGCTGTAGACTGTTAAGAGTTTCCAAGATGCTTTTCGTGACTATAGTGAAAGTGTGACTGGCTTTAGGAAAGCCATTATAAACAAGAACAATAGCAATAACATTATTGTTATTATTATCATTAGCAGCAGTAGTCGTTGTAGCAGCAGCAGCTTTACTTGTAGTTACATAATAGCAAACTTACCAAGAGGTGACCAGCAAGGGATGTGAGGGTGGCCGCTCTGGCGTCCCTGCAGGGGTCCAGGGGCTCGGGGATGTCACCAGGGGAGGAGGACCTCTTCCCCTGTGGCACCCAGGACCTGGAGAACGTGATCTGAGGAGTGACGCTGCCCACCAGCACACAGGACACCACCAGGGCCACCAACATCCAGCTCGCCATGGCACTTGCTGCTTTGAGGTCTTGGATCTCACTGGAATCCTCACCCGCCCTCCGCTCCTTATATAGGCCAGGGCACTCGGCTCTGATTGGCTCCTGCGTTCTTGGCGTCGCGTGATTGGTCGCGAGTGCTAGCCTCGCTTCTGTCTCTATGTTGTCGATTGGTCAGCTTCGGCTGTCATCGTTTTTGTATGTGATATTGATTATCGTGCAGTCATGTGTGATGCCTCTCATTCGTGAATTG
>NC_087187.1:5705000-5715000 GCF_035594125.1 Scylla paramamosain
GCTTCTCTCTCTCTCTCTCTCTCTCTCTCTCTCTCTCTCTCTCTCTCTCTCTCTCTCTCTCTCTCTCTCTCTCTCTCTCTCTCTCTCTCTCTCTCTCTCTCTCTCATGATAGGAAGACAAGCAGATAAACGGAAGAAGAAACAGATCAGCAGACAGTTAAAAGGACAGGAAATAGGAGATACAAAAGCTAGACTGGCAGACACACGAAGAAAGATAAACAGACAGACAAAAAAAATAAAATAAACAGAAGAAGAGCACAGGTACACAGACAAATAGAAAGAAAAGTGGAAGGATAGATGTCCATAACTCTCACACACACACACACACACACACACACACACACACACACACATCCTTCAGTTCTCATTAGCGTGATTAACTGCCTCGACCTCCATCTTACCTCTTATCTTCCAGTGATATCAATTTTTATCGCTCCATACTTTGGCCTAATTTAGCGTCTCTCTCTCTCTCTCTCTCTCTCTCTCTCTCTCTCTCTCTCTCTCTCTCTCTCTCTCTCTCTCTCTCTCTCTCTCTCTCTCTCTCTCTCTCAGTTTTCCCTTCACGTAGTTTCGCTTCCTTGCACCTCCTCTCTCTTTTTTTCCTCCTTCATCCCCCAAGGAGACATTTTTACTCACTCACTCGGTTCTCCGCCTCCTTCCCTTCCTCTTGGGCAGTCTGTCTATCTGTTTGTCTGTTTCTGCCTGCAAGTATATATTCTCTGTTTGTTGCTTGTGTATGGATAGCATCCATCCCCCCTCCTCCCTCCTCTCTCTCTCTCTCTCTCTCTCTCTCTCTCTCTCTCTCTCTCTCTCTCTCTCTCTCTCTCTCTCTCTCTCTCTCTCTGTCTGTCTCCCTAACGATTCATCCATCCATATATCAGTAAGTCAGTCAACCTATCTATCTCCAAGCTTACCTACCTGCCTGTCTTTGTACCTACCCGTTTGTCTACCTATACTCTCACGTGCGTCTATCTATGAGGTGTGAGGTGGGCGTGTCAGAGGGAGGTGAGCCAGGCAATGTTTACATCCATCATAACTCACACCAAATCTCGCCTTCAAAACAAGAAATATATACTCATGTTTAAATTGACCTCACCACCTTCCTGCCTGTCTCCCTCTCCCTCCCTCCCCTCCTTGTCCATCTCTTTCTAGCCTCTCAACTTTCATATATACGACTTACCAAAGCTGAAATTCCATAAAAATGTTAAAAGTATATATATATATATATATATATATATATATATATATATATATATATATATATATATATATATATATATATATATATATATATATATATATATATATATATATGTATATATATATATATATATATATATATATATATATATATATATATATATATATATATATATATATATATATATATATACATATATATATATATATATATATATATATATATATATATATATATATATATATATATATATATATATATATATATATATATATATATATATATATATATATATATATATATATATATATATATATATATATATATATATATATATATATATTGCACTTTTGATGTTAAAAGGTGAAATATATATAAATGAACTTAAAAGATGTAGTGTGTTTTATGAAATTCCTCTTCTTCTCTTTGTTATTCTTGTCACTGGTCTGGTGAGTGATGAAATTTGAGAAAGTGTACGATACACAAGTAAAATGTAACAATAGTAATAAAAAAGAAATAACGTAATATCAGAATAACAAAACAAAAGTGAAATTAGGATTACTTTTTAAAGGCCACAGAGATGATAAGGCGCGTTCTCATCGGTGATTTTCGTTTCTTCTCCACTGATGACGCAGACTCTGTTAAACTGTCTGTAGAATCACAAAAACACTCCTGAAGACCCCGCTGACCTCCACTAGAGACTTAAAAATTAGTGTAGATAAGACCTGGAGACGTTTTAGAGCCACCCCTGATGAATAGAAAGAGTGATATGGGGACGCATTTTTTGCTTAATTATACCACACGTAAGTTTTCAGGCACGACAATTTGGTCATATAGTGAAAGTGTGTTACGTAAAGAAGCTATACTGTAAACTAAGTCTTTGGAAACGCAACTGAAGGGAGAAATATATTGATATAATTTCATTTTTACCTTGTTCTGCGCGTCTTAAAGGAAGTCCTGAGCTGTGAGGAGAGAGGAGCTCATGAAAATAAATAAGGAAAATGTTCGTTACTTCAAATTTGATACAGTGACATAGAATTATACCTTTCTATTTATTTATTTATTTATATGAAATTGTATTCGATTTATATCATCATCAGTAATCTGGTCAATGAAATAAGTTAATGACATGGATTACTATTATTGTTATTATTATTATTATTATTATTATTATTATTATTATTATTATTATTATTATTATTATTATTGTTATTCTCCTCCTCTAGCAAACAAAATTACAGCTACTACTACTACTACTACTACTACTACTACCAGCACCACCACCAGTGTTACAAATACAAGAAGCAGGAGTAAATAATACCTTTACTACAAAGAAACTCTAGGTAGTACTGACAGGGGTAATCATCTAGCGATCAATAAGTCGGTAGTTAGTAAGAATATAATACTGTTAGTGGTAATTACGTAGTAGAGTCCAGTGGTGCGAGGAGCTTACGACTCGATTAGGTAGTACTGGCAATAACAAGATTAACAACAACAACAACAACAACAACGATCCTGAGATAATTGTCTTAACTCCTGGATCACATGGTTATCAGGTACATCATTATCCTCATCAGTGCCATCATCATCATTGTCCTCATCGTCATCTTCATCATCATCATCATTGTCGTCATTATCATTGTCATCAGTAGTCGTCAGTCGTTGTCAGTCAGTCAGTCAGTCATTATGTGTAATAGTGTCATATAGTAATCATCATTAT
Source organism: Scylla paramamosain (assembly GCF_035594125.1). Lineage (NCBI taxonomy): Eukaryota > Metazoa > Arthropoda > Malacostraca > Decapoda > Portunidae > Scylla > Scylla paramamosain. Next base: position 5,707,921 of record NC_087187.1, read on the forward strand.
CAATAATCTTTATCATCATTATCATCATCATTATCGGCGACAGTCATGCCATCATCATCATCATCATCATCATCATCATCATCACCGTCATCATCATCATCATCATCATCATCATCGTCACCTTAATAAACAGCTAGTCTTTGAGGAGGAAGCATGCATTCTTATTTGTTACATAGGCAAGTATACGTACATACTGGTACATACATACATACATACATACATACATACATAGTACACACACACACACACACACACACGGTACAACACTGATGAGGCTACTCTCTGAATATGCGTTACACTTCTCGTCGACAAGTCACGCCAGGGAACATCAAAGCTTGTTCTCAAACACTGGAAAACTTAAATTGGAAAACACTGGAAACCTTAATCCGAAACACCAAGAAACTTAAACCGAACCACTGGGAAACACTAAGAGACATGCTTAGATTCTGGAAAACTTAAGCTGAAACACTGGAAAACACTGGAAAACATTGGAAAACTTAAGCCGATACTCTGGAAAACACTGGAAAATTTATGCTGAGACTGAGAAAACCTAGCTAAGATAATGGAAAACACTGGAAAACTGAAACCAATACACTGGAAAACACTGGAAAACTTAAGGTGATACATTGGAAAACACTGGAAAACTTAAGTCGATACACTGGAAAACACTGGAAAACTCAAGTCGATACACTGGAAAACACTGGAAAACTGAAACCGATACACTGGAAAACACTGGAAAACTTAAGTCGATACACTGGAAAACACTGGAAAACTTAAGCTGATACACTGGAAAACGCTGGAAAACTTAAGTCGATACACTGGAAAACACTGGAAAACTTAAGTCGATACACTGGAAAACACTGGAAAACTTAAGCTGATACACTGGAAAACACTGGAAAACTTAAGCTGATACACTGGAAAACACTGGAAAACTCAAGTCGATACACTGGAAAACACTGGAAAACTTAAGTCGATACACTGGAAAACACTGGAAAACTCAAGCTGATACACTGGAAAACACTGAAAAACTTATGTCGATACACTGGAAAACACTGGAAAACTTAAGGTGATACAATGGAAAACACTGGAAAACTTAAGCTGATGCAATGGAAAACGCTGGAAAACTTAAGCTGATACACTGGAAAACGCTGGAAAACTTACATGCTTAGACTCTGGAAAACTTCAAGCCGAGACACTGGAAAACTTAGACTTGGACTCTGCAAAACACTGAAAAATCTAAATTCAAATCACTTAAACATTTCAGAATTTAAGCACTGGAAAATTTTGACCCCGGAAAGAAAAGTTGAAAATGCTAAAACACCTTAAAGGAATTTTCCCCTCTCAACTAATCCTCCTCCTCCTCCTCCTGTCCTCTCTTGGTTTAGCCGGACAATAATGACCTTTGTGATATTTTTGTAAACACGATTGTCAGCGTTTGGGTTTGAAAAAAAAATGAATATGGTTCGATTAATGCAAAGGTTTGTATTTGGAAAACTGCTCCCTCACCGTGACTCTTTTTAAAGAGTCACGGTGAGTCATGGTGATAATTAACTGGGTTCTCAAGAGTGTTTCTCCTGTTCATAATGTAGAAATCTTGTTAATCTGTCACTGGAACCGTAAAAACATCTTTAGAAACCCAAGTCACTTCAACGAGTCTTTTAATGGTGTAGTGAAGATGCAACGCAGAAGTATTTCAGGATATGGGCAATATTTGTATCACAGTGTGTATGTGGATCACTAGGGAGCATAGGAAATGTGGTGTTACGAACAGAGCTTATGAATAGAAGTCACTGTGTTGGAAGGCTCTTGCTTTCTTTCTCTCTTACTGATTTAATTGTTCAATATCCATTCTTCTCGTACCGCACTTCTAATTCACCTCCTGCCTTTCTCAGGAACAAAAGCAGGGTGTTTCGCTTACTGTAGAAAATTATGAGGATATAGAAATAAAAATAAAGTAACCATAAAACGAAAAAAAGAAAAAAAAAAAAGGTCTCTCTCTTAGTGTGGAAGATTATGAGGATATAAAAATGAAAATGAAGTAAAAAAGAATGACATGAAGTTCACTCCTGCGGCGCCTTTCTGCCTCAGTCTTATCCGTGCTTTAGAAATGGCCTCATCTGTGCAGGGACTCCTCTGGGCAGCAGCTGTGAGGGACAGGCTGGATCAGTTTGGCGGACTACAGTGTTGTGAGAGGCCTCGTGGCGACCAGCGTGGTGAGTGGGAGGAACTGTGATCTCATTTAGTTCAGGTTTAAGTTTAGTTTTAGAGCCTTTCCAACATGGCAGCTGGCATGTAAACACTCTAGCCGTGATGTCACAGCACGTGCATAGTTATTAATCTGACTGGTGAACTGAGAGCCTGTATTCAGAAAGGCCTTGCTCTCCCACTGCTACTATTTTCAAGGCCACAGAGATGATTAGCCGTGTTCTCAAGACTGTTTCTCTTTTTAACAGTGTAGAAATCTTGTTAACACGTCTCTAAATCTCTAAAGCCGTAAAAACACTTAAAAACCAGTGTAGTTTCAACTAGGCCCTTAGGAAAGTTGTGGAGCAGGAGTGTTTCGGAGCATGGTCCTGGTTCCCATATGATTATCAAGATAACAGTATAATCAACGTAACAATATTATATCACTCCTTTCTGTTTCATTGTAGCGTAAATTTACCCATACTATAACGGTAACACACTTTCTGCAATATACGGGGTGACCCAAAAGTTCGGACACAGGCAGTTGGCATATATTCAATAATTTTCATTCAATAATATCTTCAATAAATTGTTCTATTATTAACGATGCAAAGTGTAATGAATTTTGTTAGATTTAATTACGTGTATATAGCGCTTGGAAACAAACAAACAAAACAAACAAATACACAAAAGAGAGAGAGAAAAAAAAAAAACACTAACAATGTAACTGATGTGTCCAGACTTTTGGGCCACCCTGTACCACATGAATCACCTCCCCTGTTAGAATCACAATGATCACTTTTTTATAGAGGAAAAATGACCACACTTACCAAACACCCAGTAACTCTTGACCCTCACCGCGCTGGTCCCACAAAGGCTCTCTACAATCTACGATTCCTGAGGGTAACCTAACCTGCAGGAGCCACCGTGTCCAGACAAAACCATAAACCAGCTATGACCACTCAGGAGTGGCGGCGTAAGACTGGCAGGCGTGTTAGAACGTGAGCTTCATCTGTACCATGCGTTTATTTCTCACACGATGAAAACTCAAATACATGAAAACTCAAGCTCGAAAAAAAAGGCATGGGGAAACTAAAGCTTAATACAATGATAAACACAGGAAAATACTGAAAAAAATAAAATAAATAAATAAATAAATAAATAAATATATATATATATATATATATATATATATATATATATATATATATATATATATATATATATATATATATATATATATATATATATATATATATATATATATATATATATATATATATATATATATATATATATATATGCGCAAATCATTAGAAAATTTGAATTCAAACACTCCAAAACACTGGAAATCATAGACACAAACACTGGAAAACTTAAACACTGGAAAACTCAAACACTGGAAAACTCAAACACTGGAAAACTCAAACACTGGAAAACTCAAACACTGGAAAACTCAAACACTGGAAAAACTCAGACACAGGAAAACTCAAACACTGGAAAACTCAAACACTGGAAAACTCAAACACTGGAAAACTCAAACACTGGAAAACTCAAACACTGGAAAAACTCAGACACAGGAAAACTCAAACACTGGAAAACTCAAACACTGGAAAACTCAAACACTGGAAAACTCAAACACTGGAAAACTCAGACACAGGAAAACTCAAACACTGGAAAACTCAAACACTGGAAAACTCAAACACTGGAAAACTCAAACACTGGAAAACTCAGACACAGGAAAACTCAAACACTGGAAAACTCAAACACTGGAAAACTCAAACACTGGAAAACTCAAACACTGGAAAACTCAAACACTGGAAAACTCAAACACTGGAAAACTCAAACACTGGGAAACTTACACAATGGAAAAGTCATACAGTAGAAAACGAAAACGAAAACGAAAACTCTGGAAAACTGAAAAAAAAACCTAACCAAACGAGCTCAGGGACGGGAAAACTTAAACACTGGAAATTTTAGTAAAGAAACTGAGAACACAGGAAGAAATGCAACAAGGAGCAACAAAAATCTTCAGAATTTGTCATACCAAGGGAGAGCAGAGTGATCAGACGTGTTTCTCTCTCTCTCTCTCTCTCTCTCTCTCTCTCTCTCTCTCTCTCTCTCTCTCTCTCTCTCTCTCTCTCTCTCTCTCTCTCTCTCTCTCTCTCTCCCCCGCAAGCAAAAGATTCGACAGCATAAATGATAATGATAAGTCACACGGGAATACAGGGACCTAATTCATTTGTTCAAATACTATATGGATTCGAAATGATACTCCAGATAAATCACACCGAAGTAACGAGAGGAGACGGCGTGAAATTGAAAGATCGGAGATGTAACAAAATATATAAGTATTTTCACTATTAGAACTATTGACTTCTGGAACATCACAAGTATCGGTTGTTACTTCGATAACTACAGACGGTTTCAAGTCCAGCTTTTTACTAATAACAGTCGTGCTAACAGTCTAGTTTTTCTCGTCTCCTCCAGATGCGAGGTGTGGCGGAGCTCCTGATCATCACGAAAAGTTTCCCCACTCCCAGGATTCGCCAGCGCTAGTGGCAGTGCAGTATAGCGTAGCAGTGATAAATTCCTTAAGTTTCACTCTTTCTTAAAGTGTTTCCATGCACACATTTGCTTGTATTGTTTGGTGATTTTTTACATGCCGGTACATTGCTGTAGAGAGAGGTGGGAGGGAAGAGAGCCTTGTTTTGTTTCTCTCTTGTTCTCTCTCACTCGTAGCTCACTAGTATTTGTAAATAGATTAACAGATATCCTAGTTAAAGGCCACCTGATCCTCCTGATATCAGTTCCTCCAGTCATTCTCACGAGCCTCAGCCTGCGTGCCGGCAGTAGGCCAGTCTGCGCTAGACTGCCTGCGCAGGTTTGGTCCGTCTCTGCAGTCTTCCGTATCGCGGGACCAACCAGTCACACTTTTGCTCTTGTCAACCATTCTTGTACTCATGTTCACACACACGCATGTACATAGTACATAAATAGTAAAGACATACATACATACATACATACATACATACATACATACATACGTACGTAAGTACACATACATGCATACGTATATAAACAACCTTATAACTAGAGGAAAGACTTATTTGGAAGGCCTATTAGCTTTTGATTATGATAATGAAGCTAATTAATCCTAAAACTTTTATACATTACTGTGAGTGGCACGCGGCGAGCCAGGCGTCACCTGCCGCCACTGCCTGTCCCGTGCACCACTTACCCACCAAGTGTTGTGGTACCTACTATCGTGTCATCTAGTGTCAGAATAAGTCCATTATTATCATCATAGAGTACTGGCGGTAGAATATCATAAATACGTATATCTAAGTGTGTGCGAGAAGAACAGTTCAGGAATGACCTTCACCACTATTGCTATAATCATCAGGCGGTGCTGGGTTATTAGTAGATAAAATACGTGTCAGAATTCTCACCTATGCTACTGTGACGGTTGATAAAATAGTGTGGGCATCATGATATGGTGCCAGATTATATTTCTACAGTAGAGTTGTTAAATTGGTGCGTGAATACGCTCACTAAACGCTAGGCGGTGGTCGATGTGTGTGTGTGTGTGTGTGTGTGTGTGTGTGTGTGTGTGTGTGTGTGTGTGCAGCAGTGTAAGCAGCACGTGACTGTACAGCATAGCAGGAGCAGGGGTAGGGGACAGGTACCGCCTTGGACCGGCAGTGAGAGAGAGAGAGAGAGAGAGAGAGAGAGAGAGAGAGAGAGAGAGAGAGAGAGAGAGAGAGAGAGAGAGAGAGAGAGAGAGAGAGAGAGAGAGAGAGAGAGAGAGAGAGACTGACTGACTGACTGACTGACTGACTGACTCACACTAACAACAATCTCCCCTTCCGGCGGGGAGCTCAAAAGAAGGGTAGCGAGCCGTCGAGGGGGTGCAGGTCCAGGCAGGCGTGGTGGCCTGGCCTGGGGCACGCGTTCCAGTCCCCGCCTTTCCAATACCGCCAGTGCGCCTCGTGCCGGTACAGATGGTCGCCATACTTGTACAGCGCTGCACGCCCAGGGTTCCAGTCTGCGGGCGCCCACACTCCTCCCACGCGGATCAGGGAAGCCAGATGGCATGAAGACACGTTGTGTGGGTGCGCGCGCGCCTCCCTAATGGCCATAGGTACGTGGGCGTGCATGAGGCAGGGCAAGTGGTCAGGCAGGGCGGCTAGGGGAGTGAGGCTGGCGTGGCTGGGCGGGTGGTCCCACGGCCACATATCCATTGTGAAGCCTCCGGGACCCGTGCCAGTCGCGTAAGTTGTCTTGCCTTTGTTTTTGTTTTTGTTTTTTTTGCTTTTGTTGTTGTTGTTGTTGTTTTTGCTGTTGTCATTGGAACCGGAGCCTGACCCTCTAGCGTGACTGGTGTTGTTAGTGGAGTTGGTGGTGTCGCTCTTCTTAATGCTGATCTCCCTAGTGTGCAGCGACAGTCCCAGGCGGCGGAGGCGCTGCGTGTGCCGCATGAAGGTGAGGAGGCCATTGCGCTCGGTTCGCATGTCATCGTCAAAGTCCCAAGGCAGCGGCCCGTGGAACTTGAGGGCGCCCAGCAGTGTCCCCGCGTTAATGATGTAGGGGATCTGCTCCTCGCGCGACACGAGGTCAATGGCGGCCAGTATGCGCCCCTTGAGTGCCAGGCAGCAGGGCGGCAGGCTATAGTGGCGGGTGCGCTGCCGCGGCGAGCAGTCGATGCCCACCTCGCGGCACGAGTACTCCAGCCGCGTGCCGTTGTTCAGCACCACGGCAGATACCTCCCACTTCTGCGCCAGCTTTCGATACTGCCGCCGCGCTTGCCACGCCGCGGCGCGTGCTGCCTTGCGCTCCTCCGGCGTGCTGCACACCCTGTCCTCCGAGGCCTGGCGCTTGGCTACAGCCGGCGCC
>NC_087187.1:5725000-5727500 GCF_035594125.1 Scylla paramamosain
TTAAAGTCTAGAGACAACAATTCTTTCAAAGGTCTTTGAGCACACGCAAGTCATGCTGATGGGTCTGTAATTAGATGAACTGAAGTACATACCACCTTTTAAAAGAAGGAAAACATGAGGCATTTTCCAAAGTATGGGAACCTTAATATATACTTTTTATAAACACGAGTATAAACAACAACAACAACAACAACACTTTTTGAGTACAGTACCCGGAAGCGCGTCAATCTATTTAGGATTTTTATTATCTCAGTAATAGTGAACTCCCTGAAACATCCCTGGAGGATGGAGATAAATCTCCAAAGATTTATTTTATTTTTATATTATTTTATTATATCGTATTTCAGTCAATCTTATCTTATCGTATGTAGTCGTGGAAACGTCTGCGGTCTCTGATTGCAGCAATATAACTCTTACAGTTAGTTATAACAAGGGTAACAACACCTTTATACAGAATATTTAAATTTCTAAATTCAACCCAACATTAAAGTTCATTCCCTGTATAGTACACGTTAACACAGGCTTTGTCCAACCGGACCAACCTGTATCACCATGACCCAAACAAGTGACTGTTCTTCATTAATAGAAAGTGCCAAAATCTTTCAACATCTAACTCCCTTTCTGGCACCTCCCCAAAAACATCAATAACTGCTTCTTCATCTTTCCCTCCTTTATTTCAACCTGATGGCACCACTGTCATCTCATCTATTTCTTAAGCTGAACTCTTTCAACTCTGTCTATCAATATCTATCTTTCCTTCTTGTTGGAAGTTTGCCTACATTCAACCTTTTCCTAAAAAGGGTGACCCTCAAACTACCGTCCTATTGCTTTATTTTCCAACCTCTCAAAAGTTTTTGAATCTGTCCTCAACAGAAAGATTCTTAAACATTAATCACTTCACGATCTTCTACCTGATCGCCAGTATGGGTTCCGTCAAGGCCGCTCTACTGGTGATCTAGCTTTCTCTACTGAGTCTCTTTTAGAGATTTTGATGAAACTTTTGCTTTTGCCTTAGACATATCAAAAACTTTTAATAGAGTCTGGCACAAAGCTTTGATTTCCAAACTACCCTCTTACGGCTCCTATCCTTCTTTCTGTAACTTCATCTCAAGTTTCTTTTCTGACCTTTCTTTTGCTGCAGTGGTAAACGGTCACTGTTCTTCTAAATCTACTAACAGTGGTGTTCCTCAGGGTTCTGCCCTATCACCCACTCACTTCCTATTATTCATCAATGATCTTTTAACAGAAACTTCTTGTTCTATCCACTTCTACACTGATGATAACACCCTGCACTTTTCCACATCTTTTCATAGACGTCCAACTCTTCAGGAAATAAACAGTTCACGCAGGGAAGCCACAGAAGGTCTGACTTCTAATCTCTCTAAAATTTTTAATTGGGACAGAGCAAACTTAGTATTGTTCAATGCCTCAAAAACTCAATTCCTTCATCTATCATCTCGACACAACCTTCCAGACAACTATCCCCTCTTCTTCAATGACACTCAACTGTCCCCCTCTTCTACACTAAACATCCTTGGTCTGTCCTTTACTTATAGTATGAATTGTAAACTTCACATTTCATCTCTAGCTAAAATAGCTTCTGTGAAATTAGTCGTTCTGAGTTGTCTCCGCCAGTTTTTCTCACCCTTCCAGCTGCTAACTCTGTACAGGGGCATTATCTGTCCATGAATGGAATTTGCTTCACATGTATGGAGGCGTTCCACTCATACCGCTTTTTTAGACAGGGTAGAATCAAAAGCTTTTCGTCTTATCAGCTTTCCTCCTCTAACTGACTGTCTTCAGCCTCTCTCTCATCGCCGCAGTGTTGGATTTCTTGTTATCTTCTACCGCTGTTTCCATGCTAACTGCTATTTTGATCTTGCTAACTGCATGCCTTCCCTACTCCCGCGGCCTCGCTGCATAAGACTTTATTCTTTCTCTCACCCCTATTCTGTCCACCTCTCTAATGGAAGAGTTAACCAGTATTCTCAATCATTCATCCCTTTCTCTGGTAAACTCTGGAACTCCCTGCCTGCTTCTGTATTTCCTTCTTCCTATGATTTGATTGCTTTCAAGAGGGAGGTTTCAAGACACTTATCCTGTGATTTCTGACAACCGCTTTCGACTCAGTTCGGGGACTGGCACCTCAGTGGGCCTTTTTTTTTTCCTCCATTATATTTTTGTTGCTCTTGGCCGCTGCCCTTCATGCATGGAAAAAAAACAAAAACTTAAAACCTTTTGTTTCACTCAAGATAGTTTTTTTTAATTATTCATTTAAATTGATTTAGATATAAATAGGAAGAATAAAGGAAAAAAAATAGAACGCTCCCCTAAAAAAAAAAAAGTAAGCCACCCAAAAAAAAAAGTATGTTGTTTTTTTAATCCGGATTTTTTTTTTTTTTTTTCCAATCCTGGATATGTGACCCACTGAATAAAACCCAGGGAGTCACACATCTCGAGAAACGAACGACTGAGAGCAGATGAAGCCACGAGAAGTAAC
>NC_087187.1:5732500-5755000 GCF_035594125.1 Scylla paramamosain
ACATTTCAGTTAAATCCATTTTCATATATATAGCAGAAATTCCTCGAATGTATATTAATGTTGTTTAGGTTTTTATTTTTATTTGTCTATATCCTTTAATTTTCCTTTATTATCTTAAAACTTAAATATTGTTTTTGTCTTGATCTTAATCTTATTGCTATAGATGACGAGATTGCTCACAGGTCAGCCTTTAGAATGGGAGCTCCTGTAAGGAACAAACAAACATAAAATAAATAAAAAGAAATAGTATCTATCACAAAATTAATCCTAACATGTAATATCCCACATTCTCCCCAGTAACTCCTAGTTGCGATATGAAATAGGCTCGTATCTGCTTAAGGCGGCGGCGCCATCTTGGCATCTCAGGCGTAAAGGAGACGGCGGCATCCAACCCACCTGGCACCGCGTTACTCAGGTGTGTGGCCGTCCAGGTGTGTGGTGTAGGGTGGTTCATTGGGCGCGGGATGTGTGGGGCGGGGTGCTGTGGCGGGGGAGGTGTGGGGTAGTGGTGGTGGTGGGGAGGGCAATGTTATCCTGGTTCCTTATCCTGCTAAGTTTGGATTGTTATTACTGTTATTTTAAGTAATTTAGGTCATCGTATACTATTCCACGTGGATCGAGGTCAGGCTTAGGTTGAGGACGCGTTTGGCTTGTTCATGTGAGTGTTTGTTGTGTTGTTAAAAGTTACGGTGGTTTCATTTGAAGGAGTGTTGCTTGGGTAGGTCAGTGTTTTGAGTCGAGTTGTTGGTCGAGTGTTGCCTTTGAAACGGTGCTCCCCTGACGTGCCCCTTCTCTCTGTATGGATCTCTGTTTTCTTCTTTCTCCTTATTCTTTTATTATCTGAAGTTTATGCACTGTTCTCTTCGTTTCTTCACAATAGTTTCAAAGAGGTGAGATTCTACATTGTTATCTTTATATGGTTGCTGCAGTCGTACACGCCTTCCCTCCTGACGGGATTTCGTTTGAAGTGTTGCATGGGTAGGCGAGAGTTTGGACATGTCTAGTTTGAGTTGTTTGTCTTGTGTTGCCATTGAAACTACTCCCAGACGTGCCCCTCATTATTATACAAGTACACCCGTCTCATGGCAAAAGGTAACATTGTTCTCAGTGAAGTACTTGGATTACATGTGACACAGTGGTACGTATCTTTACCGCCGCAAATTGTTCGTTCGTAGATTAGGTTAAGTCAGGTTTAGTTAGGTTCAGTTAGGTTAGTTAAGTTAGGTTTAGTTAGGTCAGGTTTAGTTAGGTTCAATTAGGTTAGTTAAGTTAGGTTTAGTTAGGTCAGGTTTAGTTAGGTTAGGTTTAGTTAGGTTAGGTTTAGTTAAGTTAGGTTAGGTTTAGTTAAGTTGGTTTTTTCAGTCATATGTGACGACGAAACGACATTTTTCTGTTAGAATTTGGTGTTTTTTGGAAGAATGTTTGTTTTCATTGCAAGTCATTGGCTTCTGTTTGTTTGTGTGTGTGTGTGTGTGTGTGTGTAGGGAGGCATAAAAAAAAATGTTGATTTGCAGCAGAAACAGTTGCTAGAATCATTCAAAGCACATGAAAATCTACCAGAAAAGTGGAGTTTTATCCAAAAATGTTAAGCAGATGCACTTGTATAAATTCAGTGATATCTCTTGCTTGTCAGGTGGAGGTTGTAAGATTGCTCCTCTTTCTCCTTCCTTTTCTTTTCTTATCTGAAATTTGTGCTCTTTTTTTTTTATAGTAACTTTAATGTCTTGTTAATGTTAATTATTGTATGGTTAGGACGAGATATGCCTGGGTTGCCGAATGGAGGTTGCGGCGTCATATTTTATCCTTGGCACAAGTTCAGATAAATTTCTTCCTATGTTCTTATGTCTGGTCAGTGCAATGAAAGGTACAAGATTATATTTCCTCTCACCGCATGTTAGGATGGGCTTGAGTTTGTTCAGGATTCCCCATGTTAGGTTAGGTAAGAGTTAGGATATAAGTTAAAATGAATTTAGATTTATGTGGTTAAAAGTAGGATACTCCATGGTTAGGTTACAAGTTATAATAAATCTAAGTTTAGGAAAAAGTGGGGCACCTCAAGTAGAGTTGGGTGGGTGAGGGTTGGGATGCCTTGGCTTGGTGGGCACAAGTGTTCAAAGGAAAAAGTGGGATATTCCATGTTCGGTGAGGGTCAGGATGTGTGTGGTTTAATCAGTAGAAATCAAGAACATTTGGATTTAATTGAAGGACATAAAATTTTCCAAATATGTATATGAGTCTTTGCTCCGATTAATTGAAATAACCTTAGCCAAATAATTTTGAGACTGTTTATTTCTGTGCAAAATGTGCTTTTCAGATGGCAGTTTACATGAAGGAATTAGCTGTGAAATTATTTAATTGAATTAATTTAAGGAGATGACTGGAGGTTGTTTTTTGATGAATATTTTTAATGGACAGAATTAGTTATTATTGCTCAGCATGTCAGGGAATACTGTGCACTACCAGGTGATGAAGCTTATTTTTGTAGAATTATAAAAAAAAAAAGAAAAAAAACAGGGTCCCTTTAAGAGATTGAAATGTCCTGTGCTATTGTGTCATAGTGTAATGTGTGCACCAACACTTGAGGTGTGTGACTCAGAGCTTGTAAAGCCAATCACAGAAATCTTTGGTTGATTAACTTAACAGCAAGTAAAAGCTTCCAGATGAAGGGCAGCACTTGACTTAAAGGAAAAGGATCAAGGAAAACAATTCACACATTTAGGCTGTATGCCTCCTCCTCCCCCATTCTCTCTCTCTCTCTCTCTCTCTCTCTCTCTCTCTCTCTCTCTCTCTCTCTCTCTCTCTCTCTCTCTCTCTCTCTCTCTCTCTCTCTCTCTCTCTCTCTCTCTCTCTCCTTACTAGACTGTTTGGCTAACTATTTCACTATTATAGTGAGAGAGACAGGATAGGACAGAAGAGAAGGGAAGGGTGTTGTCAGGTGACAATTATGCATGTAAGATTCACATTAGAAATAGTTTTTCTTGCAAATTTTGCCATTGTCACTCCTCTGTCCACTTGGGCCAGCTGAGAGTCTGGTGGACCAGGTGCATATGGGAGTCCCTCAGTCCTTACCCAGATGTTAAAAGGGAGGGCTAAGATTTGTTTTTCTCTGCACTACTGCCAAAAATGTATTTACAAGTGATATACAAGTGCTTTACTGATAAACGTTACACAGTGATATTATTGCTATAACGACAAATGAAACAACTGGGTACGTGGCATCACACCTTCCTAGATAGGAAGGGGAAGGAGTGAGGCCAGCATCAGATCGGCTGATTGCCATTCAGTCACTTCCAGTTTCACACCAAGACAGCGATAGTGAATACATTTAGACTGTTACGTAATTTTGAGAGAGAAAACTGTCAGCAATGCCACATGCTAACAGTAATGTGGAGTGTGTGGACATGGTTTCTCCACCATGGATACCCAGCCAGCAACACTCGAATCTCATAACATGGCTAAAGAAGGCTTCAAAATGCACATATGCACAGAACATTTTCACTTGCAGTAACCTGTACTTTCACACTGGCAATATCTGCAGAAACTTATATTACACTCTTTAGAGAGAGAAAAATTAAGATAATCTTTATGCTAACCTATGAAATGTTACACCAGTGATTCAGCCCAGGCCATTCTCACCAGCAGACTCAAAGGACCAAGACACTGACAGGAGGAGACAGAGGAGAGAAGACCACATCCGTACAAGAGTGTCCCACCATGGAGGCGAGTGAGGGCTTGGGACTCTCCGGACCAGATTCCCCACGACTCTTTCAAATGATCAAGGATGAGATATTAGATGGAGAGCCTGTGGATGGTGGACAGCAGGAGGATGCACCTAAGCCTCAGGATGACCACCGCAGGGTAAGGCAGTGAGAGATATGGTTCTGCTAGCTCTCCTTTCTCTCCTGTCCACCTGGTTTTTTTGTATCTTTCTTCTCTCCTGTATCCTGCCTCAGTTCTCTTCATTACTAAACCCTACCCTATCCTACCCTACCCTGACTAATCTTTTCTTCAATCCTTCTCTGTTGCATCCCTTTCTCTCCTCTTCTGTGCCATGCTCTGATTATTTCATCTCACTGGTCTTTGAAAATTGTCCTCTTTAATGGAACAGCATCTCAAAGTAAAAGGCCCAGATGGTTACTGAGATTCTTGAACCAGTCTAACCCAACCATTGAATAAAAGCCAGTGAATTGCCATGCTTCAAGTATAGGTCAGTCTTAAGGTGGCTTTCCACCAGTGTGCAGCACAGTGCGGCACTGTGCTGCACACTGTACAGAACAAATGTATGTTTCGGTGGAAACGGACAAGCGAACAGCAACAAATTGTACGCGAACATTTGAGAAAAGTGCGCGCACAGCTGCGAACATTGTGTGCGCGTACTCAACTTTTCAGTGTACACGCTCTAACATACAGGATTACTTTGTGCGCGCAGTCAGTCTTGCTACCGCTACAGGAGAGAAAACATTGGTGTGTTCGCGCACAATGGAGTGGACAAATGATAAAATCATTAAGTTTATTCAGGCCATTGAAACGCGCCCAACGCTCTGGGACCCTTCAGACATAGATTATAAAAACAAGAACAAAAAACATGATGCAACTAAGGAATTGGGTGAAGAATTTAATTGTGATTCAACTGAAGTAATGCGGAAATGGAAGATCATTCTTGCTCAGTTCCGCAGAGAGCGCAAGAAAATTGTAGAATCTAAAACTTCAGGTTCTGGCAGAGAAGATATCTATAAACCAAAGTGGTTTGCATTTGAACATCTCGCTTTCATTCATGGAAGAGACTGTCCAAATGTCAGCGTCAACACAGAATGGCAAATGAATCAGCAGGTAAGGCAATATCCATATAGATAGTGTTTGCATTTTACTAATATATTTATTTCAAATTCTCTTTGATAGATACGTAAAATACATTTATTGTGACCTAATACCAAATGCTAATATTAATTCTTGAGTTTTCTTTCAACTAAAGAGTTAAATATAGACTTGTGCCTGACATGATTCATGTTCGTATCGTGACTAGGCTATATTGAATACAAGATTTTTTGTAACTGTTTTATTGCTAAGTATAATCATTTAGTGCCAAAGTTGACAATAATAAACCCACTCAAAAGAAACATTTTAACCAATAAAACTGGAGCATTTTCCCAACCCTAACCTAGTGTTAACGAATTATTAAGCTCTTTCTTCTTGCCATGGAACCATTCCGATGTCCGTCATAAAATATTCTGTAAACTCTTCTCTGACTGCAATTGCACTTCCGGATGGTCTTCTTCCGACATGTTCTAAGGGTGAGAAATTTTCATTAGGTGCATCATGGCGCCATGCTCCAGGTACAATGTGATGAGTATCTGCATTTTCAGTATCCAAAAAACCATTTGGAGAATACAGTTGTGAAGAGGACTTTTTTTTCATTAAAAAATTATGCAAGTAGCAACACGTCAGTGTTATCTGTTGTGCTTTTTCAGGAGCTAAGAGAATAGGTTTTCTAAGCACACGAAACACTGCAGATAAAATGCCGAATGCATTTTCAACAATCCTCCTCGCTCTGCTTAGACGATAATTAAATATTCTTTCCTTTGTTCTTTTGTCATGTTGACCAGGGTAAGGTTTTAGTACATTGACATCTAATGCGAAAGCATCATCTGCAACTAGCACAGGTTGAATAGCTTCATTTCTTCCTGGTAAGGCATAAGGGTTTGGTAGATTCAAGTTACCCTGTTGTAGATTAGCATAAAAAGGAGTATTCTTAAAGACACCACCATCTGATATCCTTCCTTTACATCCAATATCCACGTATCTAAACATGCATTTAGCATCAACAATTGCTAGCAGCACAATGCTGAATTGTCCTTTGTAGTTGAAAAAGTCACTGCCTGTGTGGGCCGGAGCTTGAAGCACAACATGTTTCCCGTCAATTGCCCCCATGCAATGGGGGAAATTCCACAAACGATCAAATTCACTTGCCACTGTGTTCCATTCTTCCGGGGTACTTGGAATCTGAAAAGAGAAAAATATAAACTATGTAGTATTAGCATAGGATGGATGTTATTACTAACTTTATTGTACAGGGTGCGGCAGTCAGACTTCCCTTTTTGGATGCTAAAAATAAGATGGAAATATAAATTTATTTTGAAACATTTTTACATCAATGGAAAGAACAAAAACGGAATTTTTTTTTGGGAGAATGAAAGTATTCAAGTGTATTGTTGTAGCCTAGTGTATTGTTGTCGCCTAGTGTATTGTTGTAGCCTAGTGTATTGTTGTAGCCTAGTGTATTGTTGTCGCCTAGTGTATTGTTGTAGCCTAGTGTATTGTTGCACACTAGTGTATTGTTGTAGCCTAGTGTATTGTTGTAGCGTAGTGTATTGTTGTAGCGTAGCATATTGTTGTAGCGTAGCGTATTGTTGTAGCCTAGTGTATTGTTGTAGCCTAGTGTACTTGAATACTTTCATTCTCCAAAAAAAATTCCGTTTTTGTTCTTTCCATTGATGTAAAAATGTTTCAAAATAAATTTATATTTCCATCTTATTTTTAGCATCCAAAAAGGGAAGTCTGACTGCCGCACCCTGTATATTTACATGTCCTTGCGGGGAAAAAGTAATATTGCTTAGAATGTGTACTTGTCTTTCAACAGATGTCAGAAGACATGCTTGAAGAAGGGGAGAGTGAAACTGAAGAAGCACCTCAAAAAAGTCCAATTGCCAAATTAAAGCCTCCTAATAAAGTGAGAAAACGTCCTGCTGAAAATGAGGACCCAAGAATTCATCATGCTTTGTCCATTATGGAGAACGTGAATAAGCAGGTGCAATCAAAGAAGCAAGATGATTATGATATTTTTGGTATTGCAGTAGCAACGAAATTACGCAGAATCAAAGACGAACACACAAGGATTTTAGTGCAAAGAGATATAGACATGCTATTGTATGACGCAATCCTTGGCACTGGAAAGTACTCTACAACTCCCGTGCCATCGCCTTATTCAGAGAATTCGACAAGTAATCAAGCTTATGGATATTCTTCTACTGTCGGAGCTTTCAACACTTTCAACTATGATGGTGGAAATAATAGTGCTAGTTATTAAGATACCTAGTGTTCAATGGAAAAATAAATGGATATATGTTAAGTACAATGTATTTCACTCACCTTAATATTTTCTTTTAGTGTGGTTATCAATGCACCACACACTTCTGGAACAATACGGCTGATAAGTTCTTTTGAAACTTTGAATAAATACATCAAACTTGTGTAGGAATCACCACTTCCAAGGTATCTGAGTGTTATTGCCAGCCTTATTGAGACAGGAACACTCTTTCTATAGTTTGTGTCCTGTTTGGCTATCAAAGGACCAATAGCATTGATGAGGAACTCAAAATCTTCGCAAGATATTCTTGCAAAATTTTTAAATCCACTCAGAGGATCTACTTTTAATTCTTCTAAAAATCTTTCCGTTTCTTCCTCTCGTCGTTTTAAGAAGGGTCTCACCCAACATTTAGGCTTTGCTCTTCTTTTCTTTTTCAGCAAACTGCATACCACAACACAGGCTGCACCACAAAGCGCTACCTCTTCCTGTCCGTCCATATTGCTAACTAACTAAATCACTGAGGACAAACTGTGCTTAACTTTTGTATTCGCACAGTTCAGCACAAGTGTTGCAATGTTCGCGTACAAAAGTTGTGTACATTTAGTCGGTGGACACGTGGTCAACAAGGGGTGTTCTTTTGTATGTGCACAGGAAAAGTTCTGCACAAAAAGTGCGTAACAATTTGTGCAGAACACGGCTTTGGTGGAATGGCACCATTAGGTTTAGGTTGACCCCTGAGTTATGGCCTGTAATTCATGATGTACTTTGTATATAGGGCAACCACCTATCCTGATGGAAAGTCTATCAACTTTGAAGTGCAGTGCTGGTAATGGAATGGCAAGTTATGGTATTAAATCAATAAATTCATTAGGAATATGAGCAGAGAGAGAGAGAGAGGAAGGGGGGGCAGAGATAGGATGTAGGACAGAGAGAAAGATATGGGGTAGAGAGAGAGAGGGAGGGAGGGAGGAAAAGAGAGAGAAAGATATGGGGTAGAGAGAGAGAGAGAGAGAGAGAGAGAGAGAGAGAGAGAGAGAGAGAGAGAGAGAGAGAGAGAGAGAGAGAGAGGGAGAGACCTGCTCCTCCTTTGTTGTTGCAGTCAGTATAAAATAATTCAAGTAGTTTAATATATTGGTGAGCTTTGCTAGAGGTACAGCACACCTCATTACTAAAGGTTTGTGTTGTTTACTGGTCATACTAAGTAAATATTTAATTTCCAAAGCCAAGGGTGACTAGCGACCCTTCCTATCACACATGGATTCCTGAATTTTACACCTAAGAAATCCGATCCCTGTGCTTAGGTTGACTCCCCAGTCTTCTCCCTAAATCTTTGGCCCTCATAACTCGACCTATACTGATCTTTACTTGAGGAAATACTGTAGCTTACAGTTGTGAAACTTTTTAGATGCATTAGATCATCATAACCTTCAGATTGTGTTAGGTTTATTGAAATGTTAAGTTATTGTAAAATTAGCACTAATGAAAACTACCTCCACAGCTCAATCACCAGCAGCAGGAGCCCATGAAGATGGAGGAAGAGGAGGAGGAAGGGAGAGGTGTAGGCGGTGGAGGAGGAGGAGGAGGGGGTGGGAGAGGAGAAACAGAAATAAAGGAAGAGACCATGGATACAGCAGCAGCAGCAGCAGCAGCAGCAACATCACAGCTGGAGTTCATGATGCTTGAACAGCAACACAAGCAGGAGGAGGCTGAAGACCAGCTTGGCTACCAGCACCAGCTGCCACCACCGCCACCACCACCACCACAGGAGGACGCCGCTGCCCATCCTCCACCCCCAGAACACCACCACGACCTCAGTGACCCACAGCAACAGGAGGAGGATGCAGCAACAGCGGCGGTCAAGGCAGCAGTGACGGCCATAACGTCTGCTGCCACTGCCATGACTGACGACAAGATGATGTCCGGGTCACTGAAGAGGCCGGCCAGTGATGGGGGACTGTCTGAGGAGGAGCCGGCCACCAAGAAGCATTCCAATGAGGTGGACAAACTGTGGAAGAACGTCAACGACAACCCCAATGACTTCCAGGCGTGGACCCTCCTCCTTCAGCACATTGACCAGGTGGTGAGTGCTGGGTGCGTGCGTGTGTGCTGGTGGTGGGCTGCCAGTGTGTGTGTGTGTGTGTGCGTGTGTGCTAGAACAGGTGCATGAGAGGGAAATGATGTGAAGAATAGCTGCCAGGTATGGGGAAGAGCTAGGAGAGGTGTTGGTGGAAAGGTAGATTAAAGAGATAACATTTCTGTGGTGGATTTATTAGGAGTGGTATGTTCATAGCTATACACATATAGTTGTTTGGAGTGGACTGGGGGATGTGTGGGTGGTGAAATGGGGCATGGTGTGTGTATGGGCAGGAATACACACTATTTTGCTTGAAGTTGCTGTAGATAGAATACTGATGCTATAAGTGGTGCAGTGAAAGTTGGAGAAAAAGAAAAATCAATAAATGTAGAGGATATGCAAGAATGAAAGCAATTTTTATAAACACTAAGATTTCAGAATACAAGGATGGCTGTAAATGATTAGATAGTTAGGTGGTTAGTTTCTTGTATTGTGCCTCAAAAATTCCTCTCCCTTAGATTAGTATGACATGGTGGGGAACTATGCAAGCAGAAGGGAATAGAAGGGTTGTTAGAGGCAGTGAAGGAGGAGAGTGTAATGTTACTGGAGGAGGATATATCAGTGCAGGATGAGATAGTGGGCGGCTGCTGGCTTCCTGTGTAGGGTGGAAAGATAATATGTGGTGTTAAGAATACTCACATGTGCTCTCTCTCTCTCTCTCTGTGGGGGGTGGTTGATATTGAGGAGGTGAGAGAGAGAGAGAGAGAGAGGACAGGGAAGAAATCCAAAAGAGTGGAGGATGGAGAATATACAGTGAGGCTATGGAGTTCCTCATTCTAGATTTTGAAGGGAGCTTGGTATGATCAGTAGACGTGACTGGTGGACACAGCATTGAGGGATGGAGTCACAAGGCTTGTAAGGCAACATACAGTACCTCTGGGCTTGAATTTGGGAATCTGGAATCTGGTAGCAAAAAAATATAAGGATGGTGCTGATGTTGGCTTCACTGTATACAAGGGTCTAAGAGTGCCTGTGTTAAGAGAGTGCAGGACTGAGTGTGTGTGTGTTCCTCAGTAGTCTTCAGGAGGTGAGGATAGTGCAGGCAAGGGGAGGTGCAGGAGTTCTAGGTATGGTGCATATAATGTGTACTTTTGTGTATATAGGTATGTATGAATGTATCCACACACACTGGTTTGTTATATCCTTTTTGCTTGCTTTGCTTTGCTTTGCTTTGCTTCCTTTCCTGTCTCTTCTTTTTTTTTTACTTTCTTTCCTTTGCTTTCCTTTTCCTTTCCTTTTCCATCCCATCCCGTCCCATCCTAGCCCTCCCTCGTCAGTCTTTTTGTTGACAGTACGATGTAATTTTATCCTGAGCTGTCCAGTCATTTATGTTTCTCATTTTGGAGTAATATCTTATGGATGTCAATAATTTTTACTTACAGGAGTTTCTGGAGACTGATAGTCAAGTCGAGCGGGTAAGACTTGATAAAAGGTTGATTATAAAAGTTACAACTTTGTTAATATTTACAAATCACTCAGTCACACATGGGGGTAATAAAAGTAAAGGGTTACACTGAAGAGTGTCCCTTGGAGAGCCAGCACACAGTCACTTACTGCATGTTGTGAAGGAAGAGAGCAATGCACTCAGTCACTCATTATGGGGATTTTTTAGAGTAACTGGGTTTACTGACCATCACTGTAGTTCACACATGCACCACACACACGTTTGCATACACTTGTGTCTGACCAGCTTCCCTCATCCGTCTGGGTGCTCTTCCAGTGACCTGTCAGCAGTTACAGAGGGAAGTTCTTATATCGTAATCCGTGTGATACATGTTTAGAAGGAAATAATATTCTTCCTAGTTATATACTCAGAATGGTGCCTCATATAAACTGCTTATAAATTATTGAATTATAAAGTATGTAAAGATATATGGTTAATATTGTAGGTGACTGAGGTGATAAGATAATTATGGCATCTGTGATCAGGAAAACCAGGCAAAATTGATTGTACTATTCTATGATCTTAGTGCATCAGACTGAAAGTGATTATATTATCTATTGCAAACATGGTCATTCAATAGATCCTAACCTATTTATGGTTACATCCTTTCCTCGCCTATCCTTTCCTTCCTATCCATCCATCTATCCATCTATCTTTATGCATTGTTTGTTGCTAAAAGTTCCACTAAGGGATGGCCATGGTAGGATGGTCTCCATATATTTCTTTGCTTGCAGTCCTCTCCAGGAAGCAAGTAGAAGCACACCCATGGTCAGGAATAGACATATTGTGTATTTAATTCCATCATATTTTGTGCCCTCCCATAATGTTTTGGTTTTCTGATCCATGCAAAACTAGAGGCCTGACAGTCCCAGCTGATCAGAACACTTAAGATTGAAGGAAATCCTTAACTTGTGAAAATGAGAAGGACTTGTTTAATTGACTTGTGCCCATCACAGTATTTATCTTAATGGTGGCATCTCAACATGTCACTTTCACTCACAGGCATGGTTAGTCTGACTCACAAAGTGGAACTGATAGGAAAGGCTACAGTAAATAGCAGATAGAATTTATTTATTTATTTTTATTTTTTTATTTATTTATTTATTTATTTTTTTTTTTATTCACAGACTTGGGCCCTCTGTCAGGTCTGTCTATGAAAGGTCTGTCTGTCTATATACCAGGCTGGCACTCACATGGGGTGAGCCAGACAAAGTACACACACACACACACACACACACACACACACACACACACACACACACACACACACACACACACACACACTTAACCCTGTTGTTCCCATCGGAAAGGGATAGTCTTATGGATCACTGTAGGTCATGTACACCCATAGCTAGGCATAACCACATGCACTAGTTTACACCTGCCACACACCTACACCAGTCCAGAGACCTTAGCTAGGAAGGATGAAGGAATGAAATGTGGTGTGGTAGAGGGTCAGTACTGCCCTCTAAAATTCCTTATATGAAGAGTAAGATGAAAAGTGAGACGACTTAAAGAATGTATAAATTAGAATAATTGTGCTGGAGTGTGTGTGAGAGAAGGAAGAGGATAAGTGATGAGAGCTTCTAAGGAGGGAGTGTAAGGACAGGAATCTTTGGAGACACTTGTATTGCACCCATTGGTGGAAACTCTTAGAAACATTGCAGATATAGATTGATAAATTGTGTGGCTTTTGTTTTGGTTGCTGTGTTTGCTTCTTAGTGTAGTAATGGTGGTAGTAGTAGTAGTAATAGTAGTATATTTATTAGAAAATGTACAAGTAGTAACAATATTTTAAGAAAGAACCAGTATTTCTTATCACAAAATTTTAAAGAGTAAAGAAAGAAAAATATTTAACTGTAAACATTTAACCTCTAAAATTTACAAACCTTACTTGAATATTACAAACCTTCCCTAAATCTTAATACCATCACATACTAACACCTAAGAAAAAAGAATAGACCATCTAACAAACCTAAATCAACATTGTCACATACTAATGCCTGTCTTACGTGCCGGCAGAGTGACCTCGAATCGGGACGGGAGGCATACGACGGCTTCTTTGAACGCTACCCTTACTGCTATGGCTACTGGAAGAAGTATGCCGATCTGGAGCGTAGGAAAGGCACCTACGAGACCTGCGGAAAGGTGGGTGAGCCGAGCTGACCTGCTGATCCTTTGTGTGTCTGTGTATGAAAGTGCGAGTGAGTGTTTGAGTGAGTGTGTGTGTGTGTGCGCTCTTGTGTGGGTGTGTGTATGTGTTTGTGTGTGTGAGAGAGAATTTATTTATCTCTGCTCTCTCTCTCTCTCTCTCTCTCTCTCTTCTCTCTCTCTCTCTCTCTCTCTCTCTCTCTCTCTCTCTCTCTCTCTCTCTCTCTCTCTCTCTCTCTCTCTCTCTCTCTCTCTCTCTCTCTCTCTCTCTCTCTCACATGCATGCACACACACGCACACGTCACAAGCAGGTAAGTATGCCAGATTCTTTCAATGATGGACAGCAATATACCCTGATGTGCAAAAAAGATATAAGGAAAAGTGCATGATTCTTGGGTCTACTCATAATTATTTGTCATCATTATTATTATTATTATTATTGTTATTATTATTGAAATTATAGGTATACCCAGTGATTCACCGACACCTTCAGTTGCAGCAGGTCATGTGGAGATGGTTGTCTTTGTTGTGACCGCCTGGCTAGTGTATTGGGTGGAGATAAATGGTGGTGTTACTGCAAGGATTTTAGACAGGCAGACAGACAGGGTATTTCCAGCCCACTGTAGACTAAAGCAATGATGAGAAGTGTAACTTGTGAGAGAGCCATGAAAACGTCTTTGCTCTGGCACTTAAGGAATAATTAGTGACAGTTTTTTATCTTTTCATTTCGCTTTTACACGTTAAGGAGTGAGAGAACTGTGTGTGAAAACATGTCTGGCACATAAAGTGTAATCAGTGATGGTATTTTTTCCCTTTTCTTTTTACATGTCAGTCCAGATAAGGGCACAAAAAGTGAGTGAAAAAAAAAAAAAATAAAAGGGAAATTGCTGAGGAAGATTCATATGAGTCATTCAGTGTAATTTCTGAGTTGTGCTACTCTTCTGCATTACTGTCTAGCCCTGATGTGGTGCACAGCTTCCTTGTCTTTATGCCTTCCTCAAATACTAAGAACAGACTGGTAGAAGTTATTGTGATTTTCAAGTGTTTTCCTGATTCTAGTGATGGTTAAACGGGTAATTCTACACCACTGAAAAAAAAATGAATGACAATAACTCAACTAGCCACCTCTTTAGTTATTGAATATTGTCCTGATGAGAGTCTTTTTCACAAATAGGAATCATGGGATCTCACAAGCATCCTCGTAGGACCCACAGTTATCATGGGGTGTTCATTATCCTGAAAAAGTTTCCTGCCATGAACTTCCATAAGAGCTATTAAAAATACTAGCAGTTATTTCCCAGGTGTGAGTAAATTTTTCTTATAAATCAGCCGAAGTTAGCAAGGATATGAGTGCTTTATTGTAAAATGCAGTTGTTAATGGAGCTTTTGTCAGTCACATAACCTAAAGTTACATTGTTTTATATACATTCATTTGGTAAGGAAAAGTTGGCATCAAATCAAATGATAATATTATGAAAAATATAATTGAATAACAACAAAAATCAACCAGAAAC
Organism: Scylla paramamosain; assembly: GCF_035594125.1. Lineage (NCBI taxonomy): Eukaryota > Metazoa > Arthropoda > Malacostraca > Decapoda > Portunidae > Scylla > Scylla paramamosain. The sequence goes on from NC_087187.1 coordinate 5,746,828, forward strand.
TATGTTGCTATGAATTATTTCACCAAATTACCATAACAGTCAATAGTCCTTGGGAAAAGATCTATGTCTGCTTTTTGAGAGGCACAAGTGACTGTAGACCTTTTCCTGCACCCTCAAGTAGCTGTGCTGCTAAGTGTGTGGAGGAGCAGGGCAGTCACCTTCACTGGGTTGTCCTCTTTTCATGCTTTGCCACTTCAGTCTCACTTCTCTCACCTTTTTCACAATAGTTGTCCATTCTTGGTTAGTACTGGTGGAGTGAAGCAATCAGTTGAACAAGGATTTTGAACTAAAAGAGTCGGTGAATCAGTGGTGTACTTTTACTAATGATGTTTTTATTTTATTAATTTATTTAATTTATTTATTTATTCATTCTTGACCTGTTTATTTATATATTTACTTACTTACCAATGTTCTGCTTTGTGTTGTTGTTGTTGCTGCTGTTCTTGTTGTTGATGAATGACACAAGTTATTTTTTTCATATTTTTTTAGTGTTTGGCTCACATCCACCACCGCTTGCATTAACCTCACCACTGTTCCGTTTCAGGTAATAAGTAAACAAAAAAAAGCAGGTAGAAGCGAAAAAAGAAGGGTTTGTCTGTAAATAGTTCATCTTTTCCATTGCTTCAAGTCTGTGTATATTCCTAGTCGTAAGCGCTGATGATGATGATGATGATGATGATGACGATGATGATGATGATGATGATGATGAAGATTGATTTGGTATACTATAATGATATATCTCCTTTTTGGGTATACAAATTATCTGTTGTTCTTGTTGCTGTTGTCCTTTTTTAACTGATGCTGCTAATATTTTGTCTTTGTACCACCACCACCACCACCACCTCCTCCACCACCACCACCTCCACCACACTTTAGGTCAAATGCCGCCCCTCTGCGCGCTGACTCCTCCTTGCAGGCCATGTATGTTTGTAAACGACTCGTGCTGCTATATATTGATGATAACGATTATATATATATCTATACATATATTATAATTTTAGTATTATGCTGTTGAAAAACAAATGTCTAGTTATATATATATATAGTATATATATCATATTCTTATATATATATTATATTGACTGGTATCTTCATTGTTAATTTTTGCACTGAACTGCTCCTATTACTACTACTACTACTACTACTACTGCCACTGCTCCTACTACTACTACTACTACTACTATTGAGTGTTTTGTGCACCCATACAATACATACATGTGCACACACAAACAAGCATACAGCTACTCTTGCATACATATTCACAGTCAACATACCACTCATACTTATGTGTCATAGCACATACATATATAAACATTGAATAAAAAAAAATATTCATTGCAAAACTAAATCCGTGCACACTCCCTTTTCCCATCATCACATACTCTCCACTCACACACACACACACACACACACACACACACACACACACACACACACACACACACACACACACACACACACACACACACACACACACACACACACACACACACACACACACATCACACATGCACGCACACACTCTGTATATCGCTGCGCCGCGTCTCACACACTCCTGGTTGGCGCTCGGTGTGTGTCTGCAGGTGAACCGTCAGTCTAGCGGGGGCAAGACTCGCCTCTCGGGTGGTGTGCGGACGCTGCAGGGGGTGAGGACAACAGTAGGTACTTAACTCACTCTAGTGGCCCTCACCCACCCCACCCAAGGCTCCGTCACCCAGAGGAAGACCCCAACTCACCTTGTCAGGCCCTTACCCCCTTGATGCCATCCTGTTTGTTGCCCTGAGACCCTGTGAGAGTGTTTGTGTGCTTCTGTGTGTCATGGAAGTAGGACATACAAACTTATTTCTCTGTATTTGTTTCATAAGTATTTCTAATAAATTAACATTTTATTGCTCTTAGTTATGTTGATTGAGGAGTGGATAAAGTAGTGTGTTCTTAATAGTAACACTGCATTGACAACTAGGTTGATAGGAACTTTGGTTGATGTGTGGATGTGTATGGGTTGTTCTGACGCCGGTGGTAGTGAGACACAACTAAGAGTAATGTTTGGGTAGTAGATATAACTATTAATCCACTGAAGACCAGATTAATATTATGTTAGAATGCATTATTTTAAATACCCAATAACTAAGCCATCTAAAAGATGGAGAGAGAGAGAGAGAAGAGAGATGAGAGAGAGAGAGAGAGAGATGAGAGAGAGAGAGAGAGAGGAGAGAGAGACGAGAGAGAGAGAGAGAGAGAGAGAGAGAGAGAGAGAATGTGTGCGTGTGTGCCATTGCAACTCCTCCCTCTTCTTCATGAGGCCATGCTAAGGCTGTACAGGGCAGGGGCCTGGCAAGGGTGAGCCAAGGGTGTCCCAAAGGGTGTGTGTTGCCTGTCCTTCGTGTGGGGCGGGGGCCGGCTGATGATGATGATGAGATGATGATATGCAACACTGGTTCTCAGATGATGATGATGATGATGATGATGATGATGATGAAGATGTTGATCATGTTGATACTTAACCTAATCCTACTTCCTCCCCCTTCCTCCTGCAGCTGACTCCTGGCACCCTCTTCTAGATCTCACAACTGATTGGGGGTCCTGTTAGCCTGTCAGGTGTTTCTGTCAGTCATTCATGGAGAGAAATTAGAGTGCATTACCATTAGTGCATTGCTATCTCTTCCTCTTCCTCCTTCCACATCAAAAAACACTGAGGAAATCATGACCTTTGATGATCTAGATCTTGTTAGTCATTGTCCTCACACAACCATCACATCTCTTGCATGTTAGTCAAGATTGTGTCATTCTCTCTCTCTCTCTCTCTCTCTGCTCTCTCTCTCTCTCCTCTGCTCTCATCTCTCTCTCTCTCTCTCTCTCTCTCTCTCTTCTCTTCTCTCTCTCGTCTCTCTCTCTCTCTCTCTCTCTCTCTCACCAGTTGCAAATATGTAGTTGAAATGGATTTTAATCTCCCTATAACTGACCACCTGTTTAGTTTATAATAAAGCAATGTTTGTCCTGTGGGAACTCCCGCAAGGGTGACCACAGCAAGGAAGACTATTGTGTTAGACTGTCCTGTGAGCTGCTATATGCAGGTGTATAGATTCTGAATATTGATAGGTTGGGGAGAATGTCTTAAGTTCAGAGACGGCGAGACAGGTGTGGAATCTAGAGCCTTAGGAATGAATGCAAGCAGTTTAAAAGTGATTTGAAGCAGTGGAGAGAGTGTATCAGTGTCAAGGAGTATTGCTTGACCATGTGAAGTATGCAGGTAGGCTGTTCTATCCTATATAGTGCAAGATGTAGAAGCATAATGGGCAGTCTGAGGAATGTGTGTGATTTGTATGCATAGGGAACCAGATCATGGAGACAAGGGGAGACTATCAGTACTGAAAGGGAGTTCTTGCCAGTGCTTATACAAATTTCATTGAATTGAAGATAGTGCATAAGGTGAAATTGAAGGCACTGTTCAGTAGCACAAGTTAAGAGTGAATGGGCTAAATCCACAGTTCTCTGTGTGTGTGTTTGTAGTTGTTTAAGATAGACTGATTGTACTTGTGATGTGTGAGAAGTGTAGAGGTTGTCATACTTGGAACACTTGGCCTTTTAAACAAGATGTAGAGGTGGGGATGTGTTGTAAAGAGTGTGCTGAGATAATTATTATAAGTGTTGTGTAAGGACAGTAAAGAGAGCTGTTTTCCTGAGGGGGGGGAGCTAAGGGGAGAAGTCTTAGAATGCATGAATGGGTAGATAGATTGCTCTTCTTACTATCTGTCATTTCCTTCCATTTATGCCCTTTTTTCTTTCTCATTTATGGTTTTCTTATCAACATTTTTTTTTCAGTCATTTTTCCTATTAAGTAATAGCTTAAAAACTCTAACACATTTCCACTATCAGACTTACACAGTATAACTTTTCAAACCTTCATTGATTCTAACTACTCCTTTACTTGCTCAAATAACTGGAATCCCTTTCATACATCATCACACTTACAATCATTCAAATAGGGCTGAGTCTTAGCCACCAAACTGATGACCTCTCCTCTAACCACTGCTAACTTTACAAAACATCACAGTGACCCTCTGGTAATTATTTCCAATCACACCAAGGAGACCAATAACCACTGCATCACTATAAGGCCAAGCAGGATACCCATCAGAATACTCAGGAGATCCATGTCAGGATGTCAGCAATGCACTGTACTACTCTCCCCTACCTTACCTCTTCCTAAACCACCACCACTACCACCACCTTCTCCTCATCCTTTCCCCTCCTCCTACCTGTTCTTCCTTTCCACCTGGTGGTCTTGTCTTACCTGGCATTACTGGATGTATGTGCACAGGTATTTGAATCGCGGTCTGGAGGCCATCCCTCTGAGTGTCGACCTGTGGCTGCACTACCTGGAGTATGTCATGGCGCAGTTCCCAGACGATGAAGCAAAAGTGCGGGCAGAGGTTCGAGCGTGCTGTTGACGCCTGTGGATTGGAGTTCAAGTAAGTCTTGAAGTTGTGGTATTATTAGTGGCTTCAGTAATACTAAGTGTTGGTAGTAGTTTCAGTAATAGTTGTACTAAGAAGAGTAAAGTTCATACATACATATACCAAAGGCTGTCTCCCACAAAATGGTGGGTAGTCTAGATGAGGCACACAACTTTCACACTCATTAACATCACTTGTAGCCCCTTGGCTCCTAACGTAGAAGAAAAAGTACTCCCTGCCCTCACTTTACGGGGGTCAGTCACACAGCTTGGACAGTGAAGAGTAAAAGTAGCAGTAATTACTATAGTAATAACAGTAGTTGTAACCCTTCCAAACCATCACCACCCCAGGTCAGACAAGATGTGGGAATCCTACATCAACTGGGAGAGTGGCGGCAAGCGCTGGAAGAATGTCACCCTTCTGTATGAGCGTCTGCTGGCCACCCCAACCTCCAGATACATCCAGCACTGGCAGCGCTTTCCAGGAACATGTCCGCAAGCACATGCCAAGCGAAGTGATTGGAGTGGAGGAGTTTCTGTCACTGAGGAGGGAGGTGCTGGCTGAGCTGAACCGCTCTGACATCGAGACGCCTGATGAGGCCCCGCCTGGAGTGGAGACGGCACCAGGGGATGACCAGCTGGGCACTAATGTGGTGAGGCACTCATGAACTGTGTGTGAGAGAGAGAGAGAGAGAGAGAGAGAGAGAGAGAGAGAGAGAGAGAGAGAGAGAGAGAGAGAGAATCACACTAACAGTTGCATCCTTCCTTTCCTTAATTAACCTAGCAAAAGAATGACAAACATAGACAGTGAAAGAAACACACAGAAACTCATCTTTCCCCTTCAACCCCACACAGCAAGACGAGGAGACCAAATTGCTACAGAAGAGCATCATCTCAGCCCGCCAGAAGCTACACGAGGCCACAGCATCTGAGGTGAAGTCCCGCTGGAGCTACGAGGATGCCATCAAGCGGCCTTACTTCCACGTCAAGCCTTTGGAGAAGAGTCAGCTGTCGGCCTGGCGCACCTACCTGGACTATGAGGTGAAGCAAGGAGAGGACGCCAGGATCAGGGTGCTCTTTGAACGCTGCCTCATTGCCTGCGCCTTCTATGAGGAGTTCTGGATGAGGGTATGTATGGTGATTGGGGATGGTGTGGATGTGTGTGTGTTGGTGTTACTGTTACTCTTGCTTCTTATACTTGGTTATAGTTTTCATAGTAGTATGTTTCGACTTGTGGTTAGAGCTGAGTAATGTATCTATCTATCTATCCTTACACTGTACATCTTCAGTTCTTTGTAATGCCATATACTTTATAGTTTTGCATGATCTAGACAACTATGAAAATATAGCACATCAGATCATTTTTCCACCATGCTGATCCCACAATCCTTCCATCCACCTCACAGTACATCCGCTACCTGGAGGAGAACGGAGGGACAGAGGAGGAGATCCGCTCAGTGTACCACCGCGCCTGTGTCATCCACCTGAGAGAGAAGTTCCGGCCACACCTTGCTTGGGCAGCCTTTGAGGAGGAGAAAGGTGAGGATTTGCTATTTTAACTAAACTTGATTTGTACACTTCGTTGAGAGGCCACTGTGGTACATTGGGACCATGCTTGATGTGGGGGCCAAGGGGTCCTTAAACTGGAAGAGAGAGAGAGAGAGAGAGAGAGAGAGAGAGAGAGAGAGAGAGAGAGAGAGAGAGAGATATTTACAGAAGTTCAGATTACTGTCTAGCCTAGGTAACCTTCCTCTGGAGTTTGGATAGGCCTGTGAAAAACAAAACCTCAGGCCTCCAGATTTGTGAGTCTTTAACACCAAAAAAAATGATACTTTATTATTGACCATGATTACACCAACTCCAAAACTCTCATCCTAAACCTTCCCAGCCTCTCATCCTTGTTTTACTCTACACCCAGGCAATGCAGACCGGGCCCTACAGATCCTGGAGGGGCTGCAGCAGTGCAATTCCCCGAGCCTGGAGGCATACATGCAGGCGGCCGGGGTGGAGCGGCGGCGGGACAACCAGGCCGGGGCAAGACAGGTGTTTGAACGATGCCTTGTCATCCTTCTTGAAGAGCCAGACAAGAATATTCACTCACATGTCTCTATTAAGTTTGCTCGCTTCCTTACCATGGTGAGTGTGCAAAGTTTGTGGTTTGGGTGCTCTCTCTCTCTCTCTCTCTCTCTCTCTCTCTCTCTCTCTCTCTCTCTCTCTCTCTCTCTCTCTCTCTCTCTCTCTCTCTCTCTCTCTCTCTCTCTCTCTCTCTCTCTCTCTCTCTCTCTCTCTCTCTCTCTTTTATTTGTGCTATTATCTCCCATCCTTCTTACTTCATTGTGCCTTCCATCTTTTAGGTTGCCTCTTTATCATCTCTTCTGGCCTGTATTCTTGAAACATAGTCCTCTTACTTTAGTACTATTTTCAAAGACTGTAGAGATGATTAGTCTTGTTCTTTCTTGTTGGACATCACTGAGGTCATGAAAATGCCCCTAAAACCCAAATTGCTTCCAGTAGGGCCTCTTACAAGTTGCTGAGGTATTGCATGCACCAAAACTCTTAAGTGTATGTCCTCTGCTGTACATTGCTTTTGTATTCATTGCCGTATTGTCAAAAACATTCTCATATGATTGTCGTTCTTTTGCAGTTTTGCCGGGAACATGAGAAGGCTCTTGAGGTGTTGAAGGAAGCACATGAATTTAACAAGGTCTGTGTTACAAGTTGTTGTTGTTGACTTAAGTTGAGTGAGATGATAGAGGTAGTGGGGAAAGGGTGTTTATATGAAATGTATGATTGAGATAAAGATGAGAGAAGTCAAGGAAAAAGTTGTGTGAAACCAGAGTGAGTGAAAACATGTTTTACTGAAAGAAATTTTTACCTTATACAGACTCTATAGAAATTTATATTTGTAGAATTAAGAAGGAAAGAGGAATTTATATTTATACTTGAAGAGACTAGATCTGTCTACATGCATATGAATGACAAAGTTGACCTTTTGAGTGTTGTGGTTTCTAAAGATTATTAAAATGAGCAAGTTTAGAGAGCAAGGAATCACTGATACCAAAATGAGCAACAGAGAACTTCAAACCTCTCATTGGCTATAGTTTTATTTCAATACCTAAGCTCCTGGGGTGCAGTAAGGTGATATTGTGAGGCTATCCCATTGCTAGCCTGGTATATAGATAGTTTCATATCTGTTCACTAAGATAATGCAGATGTAGTACTCTATCATTGGGAGTGAGGGATTTGATAACATCACCCTTCACTTCATCTACAGGAGAACAGCAATGTGGTGTTGGCAATAGTGGACCAGATGTTGCTATTTGACCCTCCACGCATCAATGAGGCGGTGGCAGCACTTAAGGAGGGCATCCACACAGCACCCCAGCCTGGCACTCAGCTCCTCTTTGCTCACCGGCTCTTCCACTTCATGTCAGAGTGTGGCCAGGACCCCGGCAGGTGTGTGTGTGTGGCTTGCAAGGTTCAGTTGTGTAATTATGTGTACATGTGGCTTACAGGATTGATTTATGTGTAGTTATGTGTACATGTTTATTTATGTGAAAAGGGTGCTCTCTCTCTCTCTCTCTCTCTCTCTCTCTCTCTCTCTCTCTCTCTCTCTCTCTCTCTCTCTCTCTCTCTCTCTCTCTCTCCTTCTCATCCTCCCTTCTTCCAATTTTCCATCTCTCTTCTAGGTTGTATTCTTGAAACATGACTCTCAAT
>NC_087187.1:5760000-5795000 GCF_035594125.1 Scylla paramamosain
AATTGACCCCTAGAAAATATGAAGCTAGGCCCGAATGCATTCTATATTCTGACTTGACAATTACTTTAATTAATATTCACAATATCAAAACATCTCCAGTCTGAGTAGTTGTAAAGAAATATTATATGAAATATGGAAAAAGTGTTGGAACCTTTGAGACCACTAAAAACAATGAGAAGTCCACGTATTTCACTTTCCACCAGTAAAAAATAACTTTAAAAAATCTGAACTATTTTTTCAAACAATGCAAACTTAGTTACAAGCTAATATAAAGAAATACAAAATCTAAAAAATGACAAAATCACCACTTTCAACGGGATTAAAAACCATTTCAAAGTCCGCATACTTAACTGAACAGGAACACAAAACATTTTCAAAACCATAAACGATTTTTTGAAGTAATAAAAGCTTCATCAAAGCCTCAAATAAAAGAGCCAAAAACCAGGTTAAGTAAAATTCAGCGTAAAATACACCCTTTATTTACGTAAAAAAAACATCACCAAATTCAACACATTTACTTAACTGAAGCAAGAAAACACCTCTAAAGCAACAAAATATTTTTAGAAACCATAAAAACTTACTATACAACCAAATAAAATCATTCACGAAAAAAAATAAATATATTGGAACAAGCTGGAACAGGCAGCAATCCATCTCGGGGGCCCTCGGCGGGGGACTTCAGTGGAGTAGCCGGCGGCCATGTTGCCTTAATTGCTTATTCATGACACCAAAACAAGTCAATGGCGGATATATCTGATCAGCGGATATGAAGACTAGGCATGTGGCTCCATCTTGTAACATGTTTGGCTTACAATAAGTGAGAGACGAAGCAAATAATGGTTGATAACAGACGCCCTGCCTCTACCTCAGCTGACACCTTGTTTACATATTGACGAATCTTCAACATTTGACAATTTCCAACTGTTTTCAGACTCAGATGTAAACAAAATCTAAAAATAAATAAAGAAACTTCCAAAATACCTAAAAAAAAACGAATAATAAAACCTAAATAGAGTACAATACACTACAGGAAGGAGTAAGGTATGGTGAAGGCAGTAAGGCTGACGATGGGAGGCTGGCACCGCTGGACTCACCTTACGTACTCGTGCCTCGCTGGTGCTGCTTGACGGTGTTCGGTGCAGGGAGAAGCTGCCAAGAATACAGAAACAATGGTTAATAGAGTGAGTGTGGCAAGACTGACCAGCGCTGACCAAAACACTGCAGCCTGCCAGCCTATCACCCGCCCACCCTCCCTCCCAAGCGCCACCTGCCACTGTTCCCACCCCCCACAACCCACACACACACACACACACTAACAAATGCAAAAGTTGACATGTTATCAAATAATAATTCATATAATATAGATATCCTCACTTCTTCACTCCTTTCCCCATTCTACACCTGCTACGTGGTTATGTACAAAAACTTCGCTCACTGTTGTACCGTGCCATAGCAGCAAACACGAACCAGCACAGGATAGGCCTAACTAAAATGCTCCTACTCTCTCACTCTCTCTCATGACTGATTCCAAAGGCCACAAAGATGATTAACAGAGGTTTTCAAGGGTGTTTCTCTTGTTAGTAATGTAGGAATGTTGTTAATTTGTCACTTAAACTGAAAAAAAAAATCCTTTTAAATCTGTGCCATTTCTAATAGAGCCTTTTAAAAGTGTGTTTTTCCTGTCACTGTAGTAGAAATGTTTTATATATATATATATATATATATATATATATATATATATATATATATATATATATATATATATATATATATATATATATATATATATATATATATATATATATATATATAGAAAAAGGGTTATTTGGTTGTCAATTTTGTGTTCAAGGTGGTTCAGTTTTAATTAGTTTCTAATGTGAAATACAAAACAGGGTGACCTTTAGTTATCTGAGGAGCAGGCTGAGGGAAACAAAGAGGAGGTGTATAAGTATAGTATAAGAGTAAAGGATGTTGATGCTTATTTAAAAGGATATCCTGAGAGAGAGAGAGAGAGAGAGAGAGAGAGAGAGAGAGAGAGAGAGAGAGAGAGAGAGAGAGAGTTAACAAGCATCATTCAGACAACATAAAAGCAAAAGAAATTAAGTAAATGGAGAGGGGGAAAACATCCCGTGTCTCCATTGAGTCGTGACCCACAATCAGGAAGGCAGCAGTTGGTGGTGGTCCCATGTCACGCAGCGGCGAAAGTATGGCAGTGTCTAGTAACTTACTTGCACCGCACCTGACAGCTGTTCCAGAAAGTAATAAAATGTAGAGAGGATTCGGTACTCCTGCATGGGACGAAAGAAGTAGGCCATGAGTAGTTTGTTTGCGTGGATAAAGCGAGAACAAAGTGTCTTTATCAGAAACACTACGTCCGTCTGTCAAATGTTGCGTGAGTGGTATGGTTGGGGGTTAATTTTCTTTATTCCTCGTTTTATCAAGCAAAGAGCAAAACAGAATTGTAACTATGTTGTGCGGAATGGAGATAAATATTTCGTTTTATAACTTCAATGAATAAACACTAATTTTCTTGTTATTAAACTAGGAAGAAAAAAAAACATGAAAGAATAGCAGACTGGTTTCTTAAAAAAAAAAAAAAAACTTATTTGATCACGCAGAGAGCAAAGCGAAATTGTTTGTATGCTAAAAATATAAACAAAATAGTTTTTATTGCAATTCCCTTGACCAAACACTTATAATCTTGCTTTTACACTCAGGATAACGTGAAAATGGCAAAAATATCTCACACACATTTGCTGGAAATATTCTCGTTTCGTCATATAAGAAAATGTAAGGGAAAGAAAAGAAATGCTGAAGAATGAGAGGAATGTATGATTTTGTAGATGAAGAGGTTAAACTTGAATGACCCTACTTGCAAATCCGGAAAAAAAAAAAATGAGTAAAAAGAAATCTTAAACACAACTGAAAAAAAAAATCCTTATTTTTTTTGTTATATCACTCTCCCCCCCCAAAAAAAAAATCAGGTTATGCAATTATTGAAAATGTTTTATTTTTTTTTATAGATAGCATGATTGAACACTAATAGTCATGCTTGATGATCCAGGAAATAGGAAAAAAAAAAAAAAACTTGCAAAACTGTTCTCAAGAGAAGCATATTCGGCGCGGCGCTTAGACCTGTCACTCCAGCAGACCACCATGAATTGTCAATAACATCTGGGGCAGCGGCGCCTATCTACTTGTCATATAGCCTCCAGGTGAGCCTCCCTACTTCACACCTTTGCTCAGAAGCGATAACAGATGCCTTACCTTCTCCACAGATTCATTATCCCGCTCTGAGATACGAGATAAGGGAGATATGTCGAGTAATAATGTCCCGCCCACACACACACACACACACACACAGACGCACTCATCAACGTGGCTCTACCATATGCTTCATTATAACTCAAATTCGTGTTTTGCGTGTGTGTACGTGTGGTGAGGTGATAGCGTACGTGTGTATGTGACTGTCCACGCAGCTGTCAGTGTCTGGTAGGGGAGAATTAGTGAGGTTTTATATGTTATATTGCATTTAGCTTGAATACTCTCGCTTCTCATGGAGTAAACTTGATTTTTTTTGTCTGTGATTTCATTTACAGTGCACAAGTTTAGGAGGTAATGCGAGAGCTTTATGGTGTTAATGCCTGAATAAAGTAAATATGGTAAATGTGCTGTTTTATAGCATTTTCTTATGTTTCTTTCCCGATGCATAAGCTTGGTAATGTGATGGGAAAGCCTTAGGGTGTTAGGAAGAGAGGAAGGCAGATATAAGCCATTTAAAATTAACCATTAATAGTACATTCTCAATGAGCTTTGTAAAGTCATGCTAATTGGTTTCTCTTAGTTTCTTGGGCATGGGAGTGAAGGGCTTTGCCTGTCTCCTCTTCTCCGCTTTATTTATTTTTTCTTTTCCATCACCCATCTTCCATCTATTCCATCCCCACCCTCCTACCCTGATGCCTTCCTTATCCTATGGTGTGAGCCATAGCCTTGCTATGGGATGCAAGGCTGCCCTGAGAGCCTAGTTGCAAACTGCCTGAGGGTGCTAAGACTACAACAATCCTAGTATAAATGTCACCTCTACTCACCAAGGGGGCAATAGGTAGTAGACTTTTTACCTCCCTTAATTAACCAGGGTCACTATGCCCAATGATGAGTTACCTTTGAGTAATGGGGCTTTGGGGGTAGCCATACACAATTCCCCCTCCCTGCTCCCAGTTTTCCTGACCCGACTCTGTCTCAACCTACGGCTTCTACACTACCTCCAACCACATGCTCTCCAGCCTCTTGTTGTAATATTGTAACACTAGCTATGATCCTGTACCCAATCTATACCAAACTACACATATACACTTAGCAGGAGAGAAAGATCAGAGAATAAAGAGTTGACAGTTAATGACAGTTAATGTGGCTGAGGCTGGTGAAGGTAAGAGGTGAGAGTGGTTTGTGTGGACAGTCAGATGTCAGTGAAAATGATTTATCAACTGACACTACTGCCACCTGTGATGATGTGAGCCTCACTCACTACCTGGACACCTGTGCTTCCCTCACACTCCCGTACTTGACCTTGAGATGACACAAGTGAATGTGGTATTAATTACCCACTCACAGAACAACAGTGTTACTCATGTGCACTGCTGTGTAAGGGAAGCACATAACACACCTTGGAGTTGCTACCTTGTTAAAATTTGTGTTTAGGCTCATATACTATTTTCAGAAGGCCACACATATGAATAAATGGGTTCTCAAGGGTGTTTCTCCTGTTAATAATGTAGAAACCTTGTCAATCTGTCACTAGAACCATAAAAACACCCTTGTACTGGAGGTGCGAGCAGAAGTGTTTCAGAGTAAGGTTGTATTATATAAATGTGCTACAAATGTATTCCAACTAAAGGCATCATTTTAGTTGTAAGATACCACATTGTCTCTAGTTGAATAATCCATTATCTTGTAAGTAAGAAACTGTTTTGGTAGAGATATGTTAGCATACTACACACTTCAAAACACAGTGGGATATGTAGACCAGTCAGCATGTTCCTGTCCCTCAGAGTTGGTAAATCAGAGTATAGTGATTAATGTATTAGTATTACCCATTATGAATAGCTATGGTACATGATAGTCAGGAGTAATAATGACCAGCACAGTCACCACCACTGATCACCATCCTCTCCTGACAGGCATGGCGGCCGATGACCTCGTGCTGGACATGATCAAGACACACAGCCGCTATGACATGCCTGAGGACATCACAATCTCCTGCCATGATGTCCCTGAGTGCTCTGGCTTCCCAAGGGGGATAATGAGGTCTTCCAGGCCTGTAGAACCCATAAAACCCATAGAAAAGGAGGTAAATGGATCACTCAAAGATGCAAACATGTCAGACTGGCCAGGAGAGCAAACAGAACCAACTGATTGGCCAACAGAAAAATCAGAAATTCCAGATTGGTCTGAACCAAAAAATGGCAACTTTGCAGACTTTAAGGAGACGGCCTTTCTGGACACCTGGGAATGTAATGGCACAGGATGCAACCTTTCTAACGAGGAAAGTCCAGATAACCGCACCACTGATGATGAGGAGCTGAGCAGCCGTGGGATTGGTGAGAAGGATCCGGGGAACAATGTGACTGATCAGAAGGATCTAGGAAATCACTTGATTGGTCAGGACACCATCACAGACAATGCAGCACTTAAGTACAAGGGTGACGGGAAGCCAATCAGAGCTGAGGACGAGTGCCATTGGTCGGCCGGTGGTGGAGGTGGAGGATGACTGGTGGGATGGTGAGGGCCAGCCGACGGGTGAGCGCTGGCCGCCACTGGGTGCCCCGGATGACCGAGCGGAGGATGGATGCTCCTATGACTCCTGGTGAGGAAGATGAAGTTGCTTAGTTGTGTTTTGATTCTTTGGAAATGGTGATAATATTTTATAGTTATTTTTGTCTGATTTGTTTTATTTTATAGTAATGGTGTTTTGCACTCTTATTTTATAAGCTAAGAATACACAATTTTACGAAGCTTCATGGATGCTGTCTTAAAAACCAGTGAGCTGTGTGTTGTGTCTAGCAAAATCTTTAGTCTAAATGTATCTAATTTCATATGATGTAGAGTTAAAATAGACTAATTCAACAAGGAGCCACTCAGATTGTAAAGGTTAATGTTAACTTCTATCTAACTCATTTGATTTAGATATGAATAGATTTGCATTTGAGCATTTAAGTGTATGGGTCCCAATCTTACCTCTGCTTCACTCAGGTATAGGCAGGGTAGGAGCTGTGAGGGTGGCGATGGGGTTGGTGCAGCTGAGAGGGAGCGATTGAGGCAGCTGGAGGAAGAGCAGGACCAACTAAGCAACTCCCTCATGGCTCTCACTTCTCACTTCGCCCAGGTAAGGTGGTGGTGACTGAGTGAAGGTGAGAGGGTATAGTGATGGGTGGTGGTTAGAGGTGTTGAGGGTGGTGGTGACAATGTAATGTGTTAATAGGAGGAAGACAGGAAATTTATCTCTTATTATTTTTGTCTCTTGTTTTCCTGTCTTCCCTTTTTTTGTTTTTTTATTCTTGTCTTCTTTTTCTGGGGTACTATAAATGATGACAGGGGATTTCAAATAATATATTCTTTTTATCTCCTAGCCTGTTTGATTTCTTTACTGTTTTTCTTTGTTTTCTATATTTCTTGCTTTTCATATTGTTATCTCTGTTTCTCTCTTTTCATATCCGTCTGTCCATCTGTCTCCTTAATATTTTGTCTTCTATTTGATTTTTCTTTCCATTATTTTTCCTCCATTTTCTTTCCTTTCTTGTTATGATTGCTCTCTCTCTCTCTCTCTCTCTCTCTCTCTCTCTCTCTCTCTCTCTCTCTCTCTCTCTCTCTCTCTCTCTCTCTCTCTCTCTCTCTCTCTCTCTCTCTCTCTCTCTCTCTCTCTCTCTCTCTCTCTCTCTCTCTCTCTCTCTCTCTCTCTCTCTCTCTCTCTCTCTCTCTCTCTCTCTCTCTCTCTCTCTCTCTCTCTCTCTCTCTCTCTCTCTCTCTCTCTCTCTCTCTCTCTCACCTGCCGTCCCCACACAGGTACAGTTCCGGCTGAAGCAGATTGTACATGCCTCACCTGAGCAGAAAGAGGAACTGCTCTCTCAGCTTGAAGAGTTTGCCAACCGAGGGATTCCTGACATGAGGGCCCCCACTGCTGTCTGCCTGCCGGTGAGTTGCTGTGGTGTGCTGGTCTACTGTTATTGCTGTTGTTGCTGCTACTTCTGTCACTACTACTACTACTACTACTACTACTACTACTACTACTACTACTACTACTACTACTACTACTACTACTACTCTTCCACTGCTACTTCCACTACCACCACCACCATTACTACTACTACTACTACTACTACTACTACTACTACTACTACTACTACTATTTCCATAACTATGAGTACTTATGTTGCTGCTGTTATTGATAATATTACTACTATTACTTTTGTTGTTGATTTTACTACTACTACTACTACTACTACTACTACTACTACTACTACTACTACTACTACTACTATTTTTTTATTATTAGACATAACGGAGAAGGCAGAGTGGGACGAGCGCAAGCACTATAAGTTGCCAGATGACAACCCCCACCCACTCTTGCTACACATATACAGTCTCAGTGTACTTACCTTGCCTGCCACACACAGGGAAAGGAAGGCTCCGAAGGGGACGGGGAGCAGAACGACACCATGAGCACGATGGATAAACAAAAGGAGCTCATCTCACAACTGAAGCAGCAACTTGATGACCTTGAACTCTATGTGTATGAGACTGGCGAGGGCGGCCCACCCCAGGCACAAGTCATGGAGCGGCAAAGGGTCATCATAGGTCAGTGTTTGTTGAGGGACTGGTTAGGGAGTGTGGAGTGTGATGTTCTAGTGTGGTGTGGTGGTGGTTGTACTGTTTGGAGCAGCTTGGTGGTGAAGTGAATGTGAGTGTGGTCTGTATTGTTACTACTACTGCTACTCCTCTCTTTTCACACGTTCTTGTTGAGGTGATTGGTGTTGTCAAGGGTGTTTTGATGATGGTTGTAATAGTGTGATGGACTTTAGTGTATGTTCTTGGGGTTTTTAATTTTTTTTCTTGTGGTAATTTAGGAGGCTTTAATGCATTTTTTTGTGTTTTCAAGGGCATTATTGTGACTAGTGATAGTTTAATAGGCTCTAGAAGTTTTGGAATATTCAAGGGTGTTTTTTGTGATTTTAATGATACTTTAATGGGTTCTAGTGGAAGATATTATGTTTTCAATAGTGCTTTCAGGATTCTAGTGTTACTGTCACTGGTTCATGGAAGGTATTGAGATTTTCAAGGATGTTTTCATGATTATAGTGATAGATAAAAAGAATTCTGTACCTTTGATAGAAAAAAAACTGTGAGATCCAGATTTATCATTGTGGCCTTTGAAAATAGTGCTTGAAGTACCAACACAGCAACAAAACTTTACAGAACAACTGAAGGACCGTCTGAACCTGAACGTTGATGAAATGGACAAACTTACACTGGAAGACTTGAGGCAGCAGGTGGATCGCAACGTGAGAGAGGTGAGGACTTGTGTGGTGGGTGAAAGTAACAGTAGTAGTAGTAATGTTAATAGCAGCTTACACCATTCATGTGGACTTAACAGCATGTCAAGGAGAATGTGGCATGGTGGGAGACATCACAACATTAGTGTCTTGGTAAAATGCCCAGCTTCTTTAATCATGATGGACATTTGTTCAAGACAGCACAGAGAAACACTGGTCTGCAATATCACTTGTTTTGGCATCTTATCTCCTCTACTTTTTAGAGGTTCTAGTGGAAGCTTTTGAGGTTTTCAAGGATGTTTTTTGATCCTACTAATAGTCTAACAAGGATTCTGCACTGATATTGGAAAAAAGATACTTGTGAGAACCTGACTATCTTTCTGGCTTTTGAAAATGGTCCTGATGAGAGTTTAAAGTGTTTTAAGAGTAAGGCCTCTGTTGCCTCACTATAAGAATGTTGTCAGTAATATACACTTGTACAGCTTCCTTCAGCATGCTCTTCTGGTACATCTATATGAGAGACTTAGTGACATGAGCTGTTACTGACTGGATGGGTGGAGGTACAAGCACCCTAGAAAGTATATTAGGATCAGATGGTCTTTATGGATATGACAATGAGGTGCAGTACTGTACACCTCCATGTCAGCATTCAGTCTGTAGGGTCAAATACCAAACCTGGTGTGTGATACAGTTGTCTTTATTTCATAGACAAACTTATAAAAATGAACCATGCACCAGGTTTACAAAGTTTGACCTTACAAATCCTCAGCCAGGGCACTTTTTGTAGCTAAAAGTTTACCCCACCTTCAGATCAAAGTTTGTCCCATAATCACATCAAAGGTTACCCCATATTCACATAAATTTCTCAGTATTGCTGTGGTGTTCTGAAGGAGACTGGTGGTGCATGACAACAATATTTGGGGGCCGCCACAGTGAAGTAGTGGTGGTCGTAGTGATGGCGGTGATGGTGATGGTATCTGTAGCAACTTACAATACTAACTCATTAGCTGTCATGTCTTGCTTTGGAATACTAACATTAGAAAGATGGTCATGCTTGTGGTTGACTAATGGCAATACTAATAATTCTCTCTCTCTCTCTCTCTCTCTCTCTCTCTCTCTCTCTCTCTCTCTCTCTCTCTCTCTCTCTCTCTCTCTCTCTCTCTCTCTCTCTCTCTCTCTCTCTCTCTCTCTCTCTCTCTCTCTCTCTCTCTCTCTCTCTCATCTTTCCAACTCTCAGCTCATCAACCCACTCAAGATGAAAGAACAATTGGTTGCTCAACTGCAGACACAAATTTCAGACTTGGAGAGGTTCATAGATTTCCTGCAGGGTAAGTGGAATGAGAGAGAGAGAGAGAGAGAGAGAGAGAGAGAGAGAGAGAGAGAGAGAGAGAGAGAGAGAGAGAGAGAGAGAGAGAGAGAGAGAGAATGGTTGACTAACTGAATTTGGTACTTTAACAAAGAAGTCATAAGGAATATTGTAATAGGGAGTGAAACCAGAGAACACTGAATAATAAACTGAGAGAGAGAGAGAGAGAGAGAGAGAGAGAGAGAGAGAGAGAGAGAGAGAGAGAGAGAGAGAGAGAGAGAGAGAGAGAGAGAGAGAGAGAGATAAATGAATGAAAATGCGAACACCACACTCAGATACTCACCCTCAATCTTCTCATTCACTAATTCATTATTCATCATCACATTAGTTCCTTTCACTCCATCACCACATTCACCACTAACATTTCCACCCCAGGGGAGGGAGGGGGCGTGAGAGGAGCGCGGCTTCCTCCACGGCCCATGACAAGCCCCCCAAAAGCAGCAGTGAATGGTGGGGACACACGCAATCAGGAGAAGCGATCCAAAGCAGAACAGAGGAAAGAACAACATAAGTCTGAAGCTGAGCAGGTAATAAGAGGGTACATGGGTGATACTACGATAATAATGCTCCATCTCCACCTATCTATATACTACATTGCCAGTCATACACA
Source organism: Scylla paramamosain (assembly GCF_035594125.1). Classification (NCBI taxonomy): domain Eukaryota; kingdom Metazoa; phylum Arthropoda; class Malacostraca; order Decapoda; family Portunidae; genus Scylla; species Scylla paramamosain. The sequence continues at coordinate 5,770,523 of NC_087187.1, forward strand.
AGATGGCTCAAACAAAGCACCACACACTCATACACATATCAATCACACTCTTAGCCCTGTCAGACCTTGGTGATAATGTTGATAGTAACAGTAATGACAATGTAATCTATCTATCTGTCCTACTTATATCTTAATGAGATTACCAGAAAAAAAGATGTACTTAGAGAGTATGAACCATCAACACACATACACACACACATTCATAATAATAATAATAACAATAAAAGTAATTGATAATTATTGTAATAATGTGATAATACTGGCCATTTAATAATAATACTTAAAACTGACATAAAATGGTAAGCTTTCCTTCATTTACTCTCTTTCTTTCTCACAGCTGCGGCGGGAGACAGCCAGTGTGGTGGAGCGTGCCACAACCCTCCTCAACATGCTGTCCTTCGGCTGTGGTGAGAACAGACATGCCAAATTCCGACGCAACACATTAAAGAAGACGCCCCAGGGCAGCCATTATGGGTGAGAGAGAGAGAGAGAGAGAGAGAGAGAGAGAGAGAGAGAGAGAGAGAGAGAGAGAGAGAGAGCATAAGTATTAACCCAGTCCCTGATTTATTTACAGGGGCTGGCACTTCTATGCTTGACAGCTTTTTGCAGCCTCTCTTATTTTCTTGTGTTCCTATGTTTTTATGGATATTCTAACACTATTTTATTTTGTATTCAAATAGATAGAGAGATAGACAGGTTAGTAAGATATGCAGTGGATGGATAGATACATTCACTCATCCACCCATTCATCCACTCAGGGACATCCGTGCTGCTTTGGAGTTGGCAGTAGTGCAGGTGGAGGAGTCAATCCGCCCAGACCCGAGTGGGGACAGCGACCAGACGAGTGACTCAGAGGCAGAGGTGGAGGGTGAGGAGGGGAATTCAGGACTCGGGGCACGGGCGGAGGTGACCATGGCTGTGAGGAAGCACCTGACGCCGGCACTGAGGGACCTGATGCAGCACGGACTGATGCCAGTATGCTTGTGTGCTGCTGTCGTTGTTTTTATTTGTTATTGTTATTATTATAGGAGTTGCCATGGTATAGTGGGACCACGTGCACTTTGGGGCTGAGGGTCCTGGTCACAATCCGAGGGTAGAAAGGGAATCAACTCAGAGTGATGGTTCCCAAATGCCAAATCAAAATCCTTCATGTAGTATACAGGACCTTAGCAGTGTTGGTGTGATCTCATTTCCATATAGATTTGCCCACATACGTGCAAAAAAGGAAAAAGTGTGATTTTGATATAGGCTGACTTACTGGAAATCTTTCACAAACATTCTCTCTTTCTTTCTCTCTGTAGGTGGGACAAAGCCAGTCGTTAGTTCCCTTCCTGAGCTGTCTGCCCCACCCTCCCTCCCACCGTCCCTCCAAGCTGATGCATGCCTGGGACCTCATCCTGCAGTATTACCACCTCAAGAAGGGACACCAGTATAACCGCACACCTGCCAGGAGACTCAGCCAGGTGTGTGTGTGTGTGTGTGTGTGTGTGTGTGTGTGTGTGTGTGTGTGTGTGTGTGTGTGTGTGTGTGTGTGTGTTTTATGGAAGATGAGCATTGGCTAATGGCAACAAAAGGTTAGAAAAAAAAAAATAAATAAGGCCTGTAGAGTGTCAGTCCCTAAACAAGAAAAAAAGGATTATCAAAAACTAGTATAATTGTGTGTGTGTGTGTGTGTGTGTGTGTGTGTGTGTGTGTGTCTGTTTGTATTTTTATGTTGTTAAGTTCATAATGTCCCATCTTTTTTATACTAGTTATCTTGTTTTATGGGGAAATCAATGGATTTTTGTTTGTACTCACCACTTTGCCTGATATAAATGCTTCCATTGATCTATTACTGTATTTAGGAAACCGTATTTTTGTACATCTTAATATTTTGTTTGTATTTTATGTTTTTAAGTTCATAATGTCCCATCTTTTTAATATCAGATTATCATGTTTTCTTTAAATTTGTCTCTGTTTGCCTGGTAATGCATTCCAGTGATTTGTTTTCCTATTTTGGAAACTGTATTTTTGCACTTTATATTTTTTCTCTTGGTAGCTGGTCTTCTTAATGTTTAGTTTCCTGGCTGTCACAGTTCTTCATCAGATGTTTTTTTTTTCCTTTAAACATTTTTACAGCATTATCATATCTCCTTTTTTCTTACCTTTCCTGCAGCATGGGTAGCTAAAACTTCTCTGACCTTTCCTTACACTTTAAAATTCCAAGACCTGGGACCTATTTTGTTTGCTGCTCTTTATTCTGTCATTAGTCTTGTGTGTGTGTGTGTGTGTGTGTGTGTGTTAATAACAATCCCTCCTGCATCTCCACAGAGCTTCAACCTGGAGATCACTGGTGGTAGTGCAGTGACCAACAAACAGTCTCTACTTGGTGTCATTGGCTCCATCATCTCCACTCACACTCCCCTCAAGAGATCCTTTGACTCACATCTCAAGGCCTTTGTATCGTCTGCTCTAAAGTAAGCATGTGTAGCACTCCTCTTCTACTAATCTAGGTATAAGGGTTTTGGTCTTCATCTTATAAGCTCATTATCACAACACATACCTCATGTAGTGGGTGGGATGGGTGGCCACACACTGGGACTGGGTTGCAAGAATACAGTTGTCATATTCAGTGTATCATAAAAGATGAAAAGAGGAGGAAACAGACAGAGGATCCTTCCTGTGGAGTTTTGCTGTCATGTACTGTTTTACTGGCTCACTTATTTCTATGATAAACATACTGGTCTGTGTACACTTTTCACTTGTTATAATAGCTTACTTAGTATCATGAGCAATGGATGTTGGAGTTTATTCATGACTGATATCTTAATTCTTTATAATGAGGAAATTGTGAAGCCTTCTTGTCATTCCAAAAGCCCTTTGTTCCTTGTCCCACCATCCCATGATACTGTTAGTGTGTGTAATTGTTGTGATCTCCCTGCAGCCAGAAGAAGCTGGTAGTGTGGCTGCGGCTAATATTCCGCACGCAGGCACTGATGGAACAGTTCTACCAGCCGTGGAGCTATGCCAGTCTGACAGGTGTGTGGTGGTGTGTAGTGGTGGTACTATTGGCAGCAGTAGCAGTAGTAGTAGTAGTGATAGCAATAGTGGTGATGGTGGTGATGGTGCTTCAAGCTACATCCTCCAATTTTGGATGATTCTTTTGACTTTTATTTTGGGACTGGCACACTCAATGGGCCTTTTTTTCGCTCTTGACTGGTGCTCCGTGTATACATGCTGCTCAAACATGCCTCAACTAGTGAGCTACATGAACATAGTGAGAAACTTGGCAAAAAAATAATAATGCTGCTTGGTATATATTATAAGACATTTATGTTTTCTGGTTATTGACTCTGATTCATGATTATGCATTGCCAGTAGAGAGGAATTTAGCTGAGAGATCAACAGTGGAAGTGTTGTTAAGTGGTGGAGTGGTTAAGTGGAAGAGAGGCAAATCACTGAGAGAGAAAGGAAGGGTGAAATGAGAAGGAATAAGAAAAAAAAGTTACAGAATTCTCTCTCTCTCTCTCTCTCTCTCTCTCTCTCTCTCTCTCTCTCTCTCTCTCTCTCTCTCTCTCTCTCTCTCTCTCTCTCTCTCTCTCTCTCTCTCTCTCTCTCTCTCTCTCTCTCTCTCATCCAAACAACTTCCAGGGTTCGAGGACGCTCTCCGCTCTCTGGATCGACTCACATCCCACAACTTCCGCCTGCCTGTTGACTTGGCTGTCCGTCCATTCCAGAACATGAGGGACGCTTTCTGAGGCGTCCCCCCGGCAGCTGCAGTGGAAGGGACAGAACGAAGGGACAGTATTATTCAATTCATCCTCATGGAAACATATCTTGTCATTCTGCTTCACTGCATGTTTGTGGACTAGGAAGTGATTGTGATGAGTGTGTGATGGTGAAAGGAGGTAGACAAGTACTATATAGAACCACTACATGGAGAACATATCTTGTCAGTTTGCCAATATGCATAGATGTGCCATAAGAGATGTAACAAATACCATTATTGTGTAAGGGAGAGGTTGTTAATGGCTTAACACACACACACACACACACACATACACACACACACACACCAAAAAAAAAACAAAAAAAACAGTAATACACTGAAAGTTGGAAACATAGATGACATAATAACCAAATACAACATAATACATCATCATACATTGTTGCTGAGAGTTTGAATGGTAAGAGTTAGCAAAGGTACTAATGTACTAATTTAGGTGTGTTGTGTGAAAGGAAATTGCAAGGAACAAGTGCCTGTATGTAGTGAGTGCAGGACTGAGAGTGTTTAGTAAAGGAGCAGAGCCACATCCAGATGGCATGCATACAGGTGTTGAGTGACACAACTTTCTGAGAGCAACAGAAAATATAAGGAAGCCTGTTGACATTGAAGGTGCAGGTTTAATTTGGTTCTTTAAGAGGCAGCTGTGGATGAGTAGTGATTGGCACCAAGCTTAGCTCTGCAGTGGATAAGTCCAGTGAGGTAATCTTGTCTATGGCCTTTGTATGTACTTTCTAAAGTAAGCTCTTGTAACGGTTCCACTGCTGCTCTGGATATATGCTTTTCTATCCTTATTTGTCTTCTCACACCTCTTCTTAATTCCTCACTATGCTGTAATCATGGGTGTTGTGTGCCTCCATTATGTTTCCACTTGTCATCAATCCCATAGTTGTGTGGGCACCAACGAGACTTGTTGTGAGTGATGGAGGAATCCATGACTTTCTGATCATGGTGGGCCTGGGTGTGGGTAGCCATGAACTGTTGACTTAAGTGCTGTGGTACTGAGATGTCTCACTCTGATGGGCCATTGAGCAGGTTGTTGCTGATATGACCATAGCACTTGTTCTTAATGCCTGAGCTTGCTGTGGTCACAGTCATCCCAATATCTCCCAGCTGTCCTCCAAGATATTTGGCTGCTGCCCCCTAGTACTGTATCATGGGCATCCCCATGGGGGAGCTCCTAGGAGCAGGCATCTGATATGCTGATCTGGATTTGGCCCTGTGGAAGGTACATGTGTTTTAACTGAGTATATGGAAAATTTTGAAGGAAAGTGAGGAAAGAATGTTGAAATTGACAGATGGGTGTGTATTTATTAATTAATTTATTTATCTGTTTATTAGACAATGTGAAAAGAAATTATGTACCTTATGTTCTGTACACTGCAAGAAAGACATTTGAATATGAGGTGAGTGATACTGAGGCAGCACCCTAACTTTGTGGCCAAGCTGTGTGTGATGAAATGACAGATGGCTGGCATGGGAACCTTCTTGGGTAAGCTGGTGTGAACGACCCTCCACACTAATCTGCTAGGCTTCAGTGGCACTTCTGGCCTGCTCTAGTTGCAGTTGTCACTGTGTCCTTCAGTTTGTCTATGAAATCCTTGTCCATTAGCACCAGGAACTGATCCAACATTGCATGGACTGTATTAGACTTTCCTGAAGAGCCACTCATCCACCATAAATCTGATGTCTCATGCCACCCAGCTGTCACCTCCTCTCCTCATAGACTTGGTCACAAGGTTACACTATTTCCAGGGGATGGCATGGTGCCACTCACCTAGCAGGAAATCCAGGTGAAGTTAAGGTGTCCTCACTGTCACTTGTGTCAAAATGTTCTTGCAGTGAACAGAGAGAGAGAGAGAGAGAGCAAGCATATACTGGTCATTTCTCTCTCCTACACATCACAAAACTATCAGCCACACTCCTGCTGATACCAATAACCCAAACCTGTGCACCATTTTACATAACCACTTCCTGGGTGTTCTGCCACTACCTATTGGTACCTGCCACACACAGGAGAGAGGCTGTCAGTTTCCAGGTGAGACTTAGAGTACTCTGTGTTCCTGTGTGCATTTTATTACATTTGATGGTGACCTGTAAGTTTAGATTTGTTTAACATTTGTGTTAGAGAGAGAGAGAGAGAGAGAGAGAGAGAGAGAGAGAGAGAGAGAGAGAGAGAGAGAGAGAGAGAGAGAGAGAGTTTTACCAGTAGATAGTGTAATACAGAGAGATCCGCTAAGTGTGTACAATTAATAGGGAAAGATTATCCACTTTTCTTGATATGTACATTACCAAACCAAGACTAACAACTAAATGCTGGTGTTTGGTCTGCTGTGAGGGGAAGGTTGTCATCTGAAATATGGGATCTTTCACTGTCATTATAATCAGTGTCATTTAGTGCAGTGACTATTCATGTGTTTTATGTGATTTTTTTTTTGGTGGGGTGTTAATTATTGTCTTGAGATCATCACTTGCAGACCCTTTCAGTAAGTTTACAGTTTCTACCACTTGGAAAATTTGTCTTATTCTCAGTTTGTTCACTATAAGTCAACTTCACACCATTGTGCATTGTCTGCTCTTGAATTGGAAAATAACTTAACAGATTGGGACATTTTAGTGCCATATAAATATTTGCATTATTTCAGTTGCATGTTTTCTCAGCTGCTGCTCCTTGTCATGTTGAGATGTACTTGAAATAGAAACGTTTATTTTGGCACTGAAAGTACTGGACAGTTGTGGCTGAAGATTTCAATTTCTTCAGTATTTTATTGTCTTTTAGTCTTGTATTTACAGTTCATAATTAACTTCAAAGTACAAAACTGAGCAAAGTATTAGCAGGTTGAGTCAGGTTGTTTAAGAAAGATCTGTACCATTAGAATTGTTGGAAAGGCAAAAGAACAGTAGATACAAAAGATTTACATGTATATGGCTTTCATTAAGATGTGTTATGCCACCAACTATTACGTTAGGAAACCTTTTCAAGTATCATATTTGTATAGTTAGAGGGTGACAGAGAGAGGGAGAGCTCCTGAAGAGTTAATGGTCTCTCTCTAGCAGATAGCAGTGCACACTTGAGAGGTCTCTCTGTACTACACACTGTACACTTCCACTATAACCAAGGGAGGATCAAAGCCAGTATAGACTTCTTGGTATCTCATGTACTTGACACTGAAGTAACACTGTATTTCACTGTCTGGCAGATACATTTGTGTGACGCGAGTGTAAAGTTATGCAGCCAATGTGACTTCTGTCATCAGCCCATTTCTTGTATACATTTGTGTATAAAATATACAGTAGACTAATGCAAGATTACTGGAGTTGTTTATGAAGACTGACTTTGCTTGAGAGAGAGAAAGAGAAACACTGTTAACAAAGGAATTCTTATTTACAAACACCAGCACAGGAGGTAGTGTAGTGTGATACATGACAAGTTCTCGTCGCTACAGACAATCTCCTCGGTCCTCACTCTCCTCAGAAATGTTTCCTAGCAACTTTATACAACATGAACCCTAACAGTTCTATTCCTAGGAGGATGAATTCTATTTTATTTAATTATTTACTAATTAACTGTGAATTTGAACTTTATCTGCATCATCAAGTGGCCAATTCAGTCACTGGGTGTATTTACTTAGGTGAATGGCAAGAGGAACCTGAACTGTCATTTTAAGTTAGTATTTATTTTTGGGTTGAAAGGCCTAATTATTTTTTTTCCTGCATGGGTGTATCTCAGCTCATTGGCTTGGCTCCCCTGGCCGGGCTGATGCTGAGGTCAGTATCACAATGGGTGAGGCAGTGTGGGTGATGGCCAGCCTCAGGTTTTGCTGTCCTGAGTGGCCTCCTGATGCTGCTGCTTTTGTTTGGCTGCCACAACATCCTCCAGCTCTTTGTCCAGCCGCTCCTTAGCACGAAACACCTGCAGCAAACGGGAAAGGAAGAAGAAAGGTCATCATTGCCACAGCACTAAAGCCATGCTTGAAGAGAGTCATTACTATACCAAAAACTAATCATACAAGAACTTTATTTTTCTTTCCATTCTCTTTAAAATAACTTGAGTCTATCACAATCACTTGATCTGCAAACATAATCTGATAATCTTACATAATCTGATAACAGTGATTCTCAACCAATCATAAGAGTTAATAATGAGGGAAAACAATTAATGCTGAGGGAATAAGTGTGCCAGGTTACTCAAGGCCAAGACAGTGCACCCACCTTGCTCTGGACGTAGAAAGATCCTCCCTTACTCTTGTCATTGATGTTGAACAAATACTCATAATTCTTCTGGATCTTCTCCTCGTTCAGTTCCTCTATGTTCAGGATTTGCTTGGCCTCCTCTAGTGTCATGCCCAGCTTCTGATTGGCTGCTGAATGCCGTGCCCCAGCTGCCCCGCCCCCTGCCCTCTGTGCTGCCTGCTGGCTTGCTGCAGAAGAGTACCACTTTCACTTTTAACACTTTGTAGCATAGGTAAATCAGGTAACAGAAGTGTGTAAATGTGCTCTAGAGTTGTACGAGGGATCTGTCTTTTACATTTTTAATAACATTAACAAGACTGAATTACAACAGAAATCACACAGAGGCTAAGAGGTGAGCTGGCAGGCAGACTCACCTGCTATCTCCTGCTTCAAGGCTTTGGCGAAGGCACGGCCAACCACCTGCATGCCGGCAATCACCACCTGAGCTAAGTGTTTGGCCTGCAACACAACACATGATGGTTACACACTTTAGGATAAGATTACTTCAAATCCTTTTTTCTTTTTTTTTTTATGTAGAAGGGGTACTGACTAAGGGCAACAAAACTGAAAAACTGCCCACTGAAGTGCTGGTCCCCGAAGAGAGTTGAAAACTAGTAAAAAATTACAGGATAAGTGTCTTGAAACCTCTCTTTTTCATTGAAAGAGTTCAAGTCATAGGATGGTGGAAATATCTGTTTATTACACACACACACACACACACACACCTACCCTATAACTCTTGGCTCTATGCATTCAGAGATCGCAAATAAGATATATAAACTAGAGTGAGCAATGAAAACAGTAAAACGGGAAAAAATAAAGTAAATGTATGGAGTGCCTTCATCTTACATAATAATCCCACCCATTCCAACACAAGGAGCTGGTCATAATACGGGGCAGAAATTAGAAACTGCTTCCGGTGCCTTACCATTGCAGTGTGAATGAGTCCAGCTGACAGGCCAGATGAGAGCCCCGCGTGACGCAACACTCGATCAGCTGCTCCTTGCCGGCCACGCTGTAGAGATGTCTGCCTCTATATCATCGCCACTCCTGTACTTAATTTAGTTTCACACAGGTCCTTCTCTCCCCCCTACTTATCCCTGGTCGTCGTTTCCCCCCCTCAGTTTGTGCTGATGTCTTGGTCTTGATGTTTTGAGGGCTGCGATGCAATGTTGTTGTTGATCTTGTTGAGGTAGGGCAACCCAGACCAAGACCTTCTCTGCTCCTGTTTTAACCCAGACTGAAATCCAGTTTTAATTTATCTTTTATGTATGAGGAATACTAGCCTAAATAAGAAAAAAATGAAGAAAAATCCTTCTGATTATTCCAGTCCCTAAAGAGTATGGCAAAAAGTTTACTCAAAATTGGGGTAGTATGTAAAACCATTTACAATATTCATATGCCCTATCTGGTAACATTACCACACCTTATAGATAGAGTTACCCTCTTTGTAATTTTTGGGTAAATAATAAATAAAGTACCTGACGTAAATATTAACTATCTATATATGATATGCCAAATGTCTGTAGTCCCTTATATACCAATACAATTTTAACAGTATATGCGTCAACAAAACTGCATCAAATAGGTTACAGAGTTTTTATAAGTATTTAAATGAGGTTACAAGTACATAAAGGTGTGTGAGTAGCAAATGTTTATATACAGAGTGTGTAGGCTCGTGGGTGTGTGATGGGTGCGTCCCGTCCCCGTCCTCTCTTCATTGGTTATTATTGGACCTAACAGCCAATTATCTTACATGTTCTTTGCTGCAGGCCGGTCCCGGAGGTTCCCCAGGTGACGGCAGCACACAATACAAGGTCCGGCGAGGAGGAGTGATGGGGCGGTGCTGAGACTCGCTCCCTGAGGTGGGTCTGGCTGCTATTTCCGCTGCCTATAATAAGGTATTTCAACAACGCTTTCATCACGAGGGGATAAGGCGGCAGTGTGGCGGCCTGGCAGACCTTCCCTGGGTGTGTGGTGAGTGCAGGGGCGCCTGGTGTGGAGCTGTGGTGTCTGGGGCAGTTGGGAAGTGTTCTGAGTCAACACGGTTACAACACTGACTTCACGCTGTCGGTGATGCTGATATTGGGAAAAGTTTGGTGTTTTTGATACTTTTAGTCCGTGGTCTGAGGGACATTTCTCCATATATTTTTATTTATCAAGTATGATATTTACACCAAGGATTGTCGGAAGTGTTCTGTTTTGCCGCCACCAGGTCTCCCTCACAAACCTAGGGAACGACGTTATAAATGTAGCTTGAGGGGTGCAGGGGTGTGAGGCTCCTTCATCTGGGCAGTGGGAACTAGAACATAAATTTTACTCTCTCAGAAATTTGTTTATGTAGATCTTGTATAGTTAATTCCTTCATGTACCAGGTAGAGAATAAACAAATAATCCATTCCTTAAGGAGGGGAGCATAGAGACTTGGGTTAAGCATAACTGTCCCACAGGGTAGAGTGCTTTGAGTCCCACCACCACCACCACCACCACCACCACCACCACCACCACCAGCATGAGGTCCCCTTCCTCCAGTGCAGGCATCACCAAGTCCTGGGTGGAGTTTATGTTGACAGACTATGAGAGCCGGAAGATTCCTTCCACCACTGTCACTGTCAACAAATTCACCATCAAGAATGGTAGGTGTTGGTGTGTCATAGACTGACTGGGAAAATAAAATCTTATCATTATGATGCCTCAGCTCATGTGCCATCAGATACAGGCAAGTCTTGTTTGATATGTAAATAATGTATATTGTGAGAATTTATTGTATATAGTTGCAGTTTTATGTGCATTGGTCTGAAAATTCAAAGTATATTCAAGATGCATTGCTTATCAAGGTTATTAATACTTTGTTGCTGGAACTGTTGTGATTGCTGTTATTCTTCATTAATTTCTCACACCTTGCAGCCACCAAGCCTGGGGAAAGCTTCAATGCAGAGCTCATTCTGCTGGACGTGGAGGCGTTGCTCAGCAGTGATGGCCAGTCAGCTGACATAAGGCAGAACAAGGAGTATCACCTGGTGGTCAAGTTCCTGACCAAAGACCCTCTGACGTGTGAGGTGATCAAACGGTGTGGCTACCACATCAAGGAACTCAAGATGTACTCGGAGGTGGTGAGGGAACTCAATGATTTCCAGGCCACTCATGCTAGTGACAAGTACAGACTCTTCTTGCCTGAGTTCATCTATGGCAAGTGTACAGAAAAGGAGTACGTGCTGGTCATGGAGAACGTGAAGGTGTTGGGTTACGAGACCAACCCCAAGCAGGAAGGCCTCAGCTTTGAGCACGCCATGGTGGCTGTGGATCACGTGGCACGCCTCCATGCCGTCTCCTACTCCTATGACAAGACACACAACTTCCTAGAGAAGTTCCCGTGCTTCCAGTTCAGCACCGCCATTAGCACCTTCTTCAAGCCAGTGGTGTGGGCCTCCCTGGCCAATGTGATCACCTTCCTCAAGAGCCAGAAGATGTATGAAGACATGGTGAAGAAGCTGGAGACGGGGCGCACCACACTGCCTGTCAAGTTTGCTGCGCTGTGGGACGACCAGACCAGGCACCGCTTCCTGGCCCTCACCCATGGGGACTTCTGGAACAGCAACCTGATGTACCGCCACGATGAGAGTCACAACATAGAGTCCCTCAAACTGATTGACTGGCAGATTGCACAGTGGAACAATCCCGTGTTTGACCTCCACTATCTGCTTAACACCTCCACCTCCTTTGAGATGCGGAGGGACCATGCAGAAGAGATCCTGCGGCACTACCACACCACCTTCACCACTGCCACCAGCACCATGGGCACACCCGTCCCCAACTGGAACTATGAGCAGTTTAAGGCAGAGTTTGAGCGGACGTCCCTGGTGGGGTTCCTGATGGGGATGTGCCTGATCCAGGGCACGCTGAGCAAAGCTGGGGAGAACATCAACCGTGGGGGCTCGGCTTGCTGTCCCTCCTCCTGCTGGCTGACAGACAAGATCAAGTCGGGCTTTGCCAAGGTGGTGGTGTCCCTGGCCTTCAAGCCATCTTCCTCTTACATCATGCGTGCCAGCATCAAAAAAGTTCTGAGTCCCATTGGCCAGGAACTGGTGGAGGGCAGCAATGAGTTGCTCAACAGCAGGCTGCTAGATCTGCTGTTGGAGGCTGATGAGAAGGGTGTGCTGGATGTACTGAGTCTGTAGAAGGCACCAGCAGGTCAGGTGTGCCCAGCTGTCATGGGCAGGTCAGACCCATACAGGCACTGCAGGTAGGTCTTCACAGGTGCAATAGGTAGGTCATTTACAATGGTGCCACAGGTAGATCAGGTCTGTGGAGGCAGTACATGTGATCTTGGTCTGTCAGCACCACACAGGTCAGGTCTTCAGGGGACTCGACTGATAGATCAGGTTCACACGTGCAGTAGGTCAGGAGTATAGGTGTTTACAGAGGCATCATGGGTAGATAATTTCCACAGAGATGCCACAGGTAGGTAATTTATACAGAGGAATCATAGGTAGGTCAAGTTGACAGTGATAGGTCAAGCTCACATAGGCCCCACAGGTACCCCTGGCTACTTCCTGCTGGCCTCGGCTTCCAGTCTGTCTGTCTGCCTAGGATAATTACACAAGTTCAAATGAAGCTTCTTGGCAAGGAAAGATGACTATTTTTGTACATAAACTCCATCCTTTAGGTGTGTGGGAAGACAGTGGTTGTGTAGACTTTTTTGTAAGGCATCTTTGCTCTTTTTAATGTGTTCATCTGCTTCTCAGGCTTTTAGCTGTGGCTTTTCCTCACCTGGCCACTCTAAGTAATATTGAAAGATGTTCTCTCTGGGGCATAATCAACTTTTATGGTTTAAAAAGAAAGGTTTCAGCATATATAGAGGATATTTTTGCTAGGTGGCTTAGTGAATGGTTTCAAGTTATTTAGTAAAGAAGTAATATTTGTGATGACGTAATAATTGAAATGATGATGACCACAGCAATGTAGTATTAATTACAATAGTAATAACAACACTCACTGAAGTGCCTCATTTGGGTTTTGTGAAGTCATATTTTTGTGCCTAGTGTAAGACAGTGTTGTGATCTGGATCCCGGGGCCTGCTTCACTCAACTAGATACTGCGCCTCACACACCTCATTCTTACTTTTTACAGTGTACTCTTTGTTGAAATTTTACAAATATATTCAAACAATTTGTTTTAAGCAGGAATATTTTATGTTGAGCTGGTGATGTGTATTATGGACAGTGGGAGGCTTGTGCTGGTGTGCTGGCCTGGAGGGCAGTGATGGTGGTGGTGATGGGTGACAGCCCTACCAGCCAATACCTTCACCATTGGTTATATTTTAAAAATTTGTTGTGTTCAAATTACCAAAGGAATGCCAGATGACAAATTGAGAATTGTGTAGTATTACTAGATTTTTGAGAATGTGAATTTTAGGTAATTTTATACATGAATCAGTACATGCAGAGTACTGGCACATTCAGTGAGCTAGGGAGTGATGAGTGTGGCAGCATGACCACCCCTCACCCCGGACTGTGGTGGGTGTCGGCACAGACAACCAGGCTTGGGGAGAGGGCAAGGTGGTGGATGCATTCCTATTTTCACAACCTTCCTGTAACTGCTGCTGATGCTGCCACCGTGTCACAGTGACCTCTCAGTGTGCAGCGGTGACTCCTGGACTGATGATTCGTGGTGTTTTATGCAATATTTCCTATAGTGAGGGAGGCCTCTTGCAGGTATCATGGGATAGTAACTTTTACTGTGTGTGTGTGTGTGTGTGTGTGTGTGTGTGTGTGTGTGTGTGTGTGTGTGTGTGTGTGTGTGTGTGTGTGTGTGTGTGTGTGTGTGTGTGTGTGTGTGCATGCATGCATGCATGCATGTGTGCTACTCACCAGAAAGTGGGAAGGTTGAGTTGTCTCACAGTTGGATTGTCACTCACCTTCCTCACCTTAATGGGAAGTAACCAGAGCATCTACACAGACTTCCAGAGTATTGCATAATGTAGGAGAAAAATGAAACCAAGCTATGCTACTTAACATTTTTTACTCCTATGGCAATTATATATTTGTAACCATGATCAGAAATGCAATGTCCATCAAGATGGTGAGCTGCTGTGCATGTCACCTAGCCTGAGGTGCTGACCCTCATGCTGCACGCGTTTCCTCCGCTGTCTGGGTTGAAGCAGTGATGGTCACCAGTGTTTCACTCACCTGGGTTGCTTCCTTGCTACAAATTAACTTGTGATGAAAGCACAGCACGGCACAGCATGGCACAGCAGCGCCACACCTTTGATGGAAGCTGGTATGTGTTTATGTGTCACACAGATGTTCTCAGATGCCTTCCTCAGATGTTTGTTGCTAAAATATTTTCCTGTGTCATAAGTATGTATGTATTTGCTTTATATGTTTGTTGGATGAGCTGTTCTCATAAGCCAAAGGCACAAAGCTTAACTGAAGCACAAAGCAAAGTTTTAAATGTCTAAGCACTGCATTTTTCAAATAATCTATTTTCCTAACTAACATAAGGGTATTGATATTCCTATAGGCAAACTTGTAGTTTTCATTCTTGTGACATGCTATTTATGTGATGCACTTTTGGGTCAAGCTTTACTAAGCAGCCTCCTGGTGAGTGTTGTTGTGCCTGTCAGTCGTGTCATGTCACTGAGTGATTGATGGGTGTCATACCACTAACCCTTTAGAAAGTGCCACCTCCTTGTCTGCTCTTCACCCACTTGTTGGGCCTCCTCACCTTGCTTACTGTTCATTGTTTGTGTTTAATGTTGAGTGTTAAGTGTGTGTGTGTGTGTGTGTGTGTGTGTGTGTGTGTGTGTGTGTGTGTGTGTGTGTGCAGATGGACTGGTGCTGATGTGGTATGAGGTGGATGGGGTGCTGAGTGCATCTTGTAAGGCAGCAGTGGGAGGCAGCATGGAGAGGCAGTGGTGTGCATTGGCCCAGGCTGAACCATGACAGTGTTGAGGGACTTGGGTGATGAGTGTCTGGGCATGATGTAAGGTGTTGAAATGGTACTGGTAATGTGAAAGACTTGGTGTGTGTGTGTGTGTGTGTGCTGGTGTCCACAAACTAGTGAAGGAAGAATAATCACCAGTGCCTTACTGAGAGTTGCTTGCACGTATATTTATGTATGAACAAGTTGAGTCTATGATATATATTATGATATATATTCTATGTGTTGTTAGAAAAATAGAGTATTTAATATATTTGTATAATTTATAGTTTACACTGTCAGAAAGGTGTTGGGTATGTGTATGTGTGTGTGCGTGTGTGTGTGTATGTGTATATGTCTATATGATGTGATGCAGGTGGGTGAGGTTGCAAGTGTGTGGATGAAGGAAGCACAGTAATATATGAATAATTATATGTTCTTGTTCTGTTATAAAGACTTCTTGTTGTTTGATTAATGCACTGAAGTGATCTGTTAGCTTGCCACTGAGACGTGTGGGACAGATGGGGCAGAGAAGGTGTGAGGAGTGCGTCTGCGTGTCTGGCAGGTGGATGTGAATTGACTGTGTTCATATGTCTTCACTGATCAATGTTTTATTTGTCATCCTGAGTCATTGTAATGTGAGGCAGGATGTTACAGTGTTAACTAATGGGGATATTAAGAAAGAAAAAATTCTTGACTTGAGCAACTGCAAGAAACAGTTATACAGGTGTGGAATCATGCAAGACTTATTATTATTATTATTATTATTATTATTATTATTATTATTATTATTATTATTATTATTATTATTATTATTATTATTATTGGTGTTGTTGATGTTACTGCCATTATTGCCATATGTTACTGATTGATTTGTGTTCTGTGAGACATGTACAAACAGGGCAACACTTCCATGTGCAGAGTTAATACAGCTCAGGAAGATGGTTAGTGTGTGTGTGTGTGTTGAGGGAATGAGTTGAAGTAAAGTATTAGCAGTGTATAAAGCACAAAGCAGTTTTGCCACTCTACATATTCAGCTCAGGATTTTGTGTGAGAAAGAGAGAGAGAGAGAGAGAGAGAGAGAGAGAGAGAGAGAGAGAGAGAGAGAGAGAGAGAGAGAGAGAGACTAGTGCTAAAGCCGTTATGTGCAGCTCAAAAATGAAAGAGGTACAGATAAAGGGATGTATTGATATTATGAATAGAAAACTTTGCAAGAATGAATAAGTGAGTGAACAATGATGATTTAGAGATACTTGATTGATTTTGTGTATGATAAAGGGCTGTGTGTGTGTGTGTGTGTGTGTGTGTGTGTGTGTGTGTGTGTGTGTGTGTGTGTGTGTGTGTGTGTGTGTGTGTGTGTGTGTGTGTGTGTGTGTGTGTGTTAAGACAGGTCTATTGTGTCTTTTCTTTGTCTGATGCTGATTTTTCATGCTGTTTTATCTGCATTTTATATTTTTATAGTCTTTTAATGTGTGTGTGTGTGTGTGTATGTGTGTACACCAAATTCCTATACTTAGTACTACTTAACTTCATGCTATTTAACCTGAGTACCAGGTCTTAAGAAGTTGCCCTCTTCCTTGCAACCCATAAAAAAAAGTGTACTTGAAATCTTGGTTTTTCTTGATCTAAAGAAAAGAAAACTATGAATTAAAAGTAAAAAAATCATGATTGAATTTCACAGCTGTAAGTTAGTGAATTGTGGAGAGAGAGAGAGAGAGAGAGAGAGAGAGAGAGAGAGAGAGAGAGAGAGAGAGAGAGAGAGTAAACGTGGTAATGATGAAGCATGAAAATTAATTGTCAGTAATGGAAAAGTGACGAGAGAGTGAAGGTGGTGTCTGCCTTCGCTGTGCAAGTGGTAATAATAAATGTGACTATTGTACGGGACTTGATTCTTCTCCTGCCACTGTAGATGTAAATGCAAGCCATGTTGTGGAGGACCATTGTGGCTTGTGATGGTAACCAATTATTGCAAGATATTAAGGTGTATATATGAAGATGTGTTGTACATAAGAACATAATAGAAGCTGCAAGGAGCCATCAGGCCTACACGTGTCAATCCCTGTAAGAAATACACCTTATTTCCACCTATCATCCCCATCCATAAATTTGTCTAATCTTTTAAAGCTTCCTAATGACTCGGCACTAACAACCTGGCTATTGAGTCCATTAAATTCGTATAACACTGCATTTGAAAACCAATTAATTCCTTTCTCCATCTTGAATCTAACTGAAGCAAGCTTAAGAACCCGAACTACCCATCCCTTCGTTCCTCCGTTTCGACCAGTCATGCGCAAACTGCACGGGAAGTCGGAAGTATTTCGCCTAAGTTTCTTTGATGGGTATGTGTATCTTAAATTTGTCCCATTTAGTAGGCTTGCACCAGTGATTACAAAGTTGGTGAGCCGTCATAGTCCAAAATATCTGTACCTTTAGTGCGCTACTAAGCAACAAAGCTTGATAAATCCTGGTCCAGATTCTAGTGTTGGTAAGCTGTAGTGCCGAAGAAAAACACCTCGGTACTTACTACACCATTGTTACGCACCACACCACCATGCCACATCTTCCCACCCTAACTTCTACTCACCAGTACACCCTGACATACACTATTCTTATACCCTGACCATACTTAAATCCAACATAGTGGTGGTGTGGCTTTCATTCTTTAATTTCTCTGCTACATCTCTTCCGTTCCACCTTCCTTGACTGCCCTCTGAAGGAAGGCCGTGAGTCCTCTCCACCAGCATCTTGATTGTATATATGATTATACCGATTTATTAAGTCACACACAGCTAAACAAGACAGTAAATAAATCTATAAAATTCGACACAAATCTCTCTCTCTTTCTCTCTCTCTCTCTCTCTCTGGATGGATGGATGGACCGAAAACAGGTGGATGTAATGTGTGTGTGTGTGTGTGTGTGTGCGCGCGCGCACCTGCTAGTGATGACACACACACACACACACACACACACACACACCTGCTCTCTCACCTGTCTTTCCTCCCATACTTAACCTGCCTCGCCTAACACCCGAACTCTCTCACGATGGCGCCTCTTTGCTCCTCCTCCTCCTCATTCTTCTGCCACTCTTGTTCCTGCCTTTCTTCCCCACGTTCACACAATAATACATTACACAGTACTCTTACTAGTTGGCATTCTCGTTAATTCGTAAGTCCTACATTACCTGGTATCCTCGGAACATATTATCAAACACATCAAGGTCTTTGAACAGGCTTCAGTAGAAGTGGTACGTTCATAATAATTTAATGTGCTTTGGTGGACATCATTGAGGTTTTCAAGGTATTTTAATGCTTCTAGCTATAACTTAACTAGTTTTTGATGGAAGTGTTTTAAAGAGGTTTTCATTATTCTAGCGATAGTTTTACTTGCCAAATTGGAAGTTATTGGGGGTTTTAAGGGTAACCGTAATAGAAGTTAATGGGGTTCTTAAGGGAATTCTTCCAATTATACTTTGTAAGAGCCTCTAGTGGAAGTTATTGGGGTTTCCAAGGATGTTTTCATGACTCCAGTGATAGTTTAACGAAGATTCTACATCACCAATGAAAAATAAATAAATAAATAAAAACACCCATGAGAACCTGACTGCAGTAATCTCCGTAGCATCTGAAGAGTAATGCTGAGAGAACGAAGCGCTTCAGGATAAAGAGCCTCGTATTGCCTGTCTCCTTCCCGCCACCCACCAGACATGTGGCGGTGAAACAACCACTGACAGATGGTATGCGGCAAGATTTGCTCTCACCGCTCTCTTATCTCTCAAGCTCCTTTGTGTAGAGTACTGAACTCTCTCTCTCTCTCTCTCTCTCTCTCTCTCTCTCTCTCTCTCTCTCTCTCTCTCTCTCTCTCTCTCTCTCTCTTTCGTGTCCCTTCTCACCTTCTCTCATCCTCCCCGCTCCTTCTTTCCTCACCCTTGTAAATAAGCAAGGTAAAATAATAATAATAATAATAATACGCACAGGATGGTTATATATTTTCAACTTTTGGATTTAAGAAGCTAGTACATTCCGGTTGGTAATATTAGCTCTCTGTGGAATCATCAGTTACTATAGCGGGGTTTGCAAAGATAGCATAAGTAAATGAGACAAAGAAAAAAAAATGAAGATAAAGTAAGTAAACAATTAGATCTAAGAATAACTGAATAAATGAATGAGTGAATTAATAGATTAATAAATAAATAATCAAACAGAAAGTTCATTATACACTATTATTAAGAGATTAATGGTGATTCCTCTAACGATCTCTATTTGCCGACCAAAGCTGACACAACTCCATAGCACCCAGACACGCCCCAACACTAATACACTTCACTACACCCTGACACCCTAACACATAATGAAGCACCCTACAACACACCCTAACACATAAAAGTACACCTATTAACACACCGTAACATACCCTGACACGCCATAATACACCCTAACACACCCTAACGAACCCGGATACATACTAACATAAGAGAACACATTAAAAAAACACCTTTAAACACACCATAACATTATGATACACCTTAACACACCCTAACGTATCTCAACACACCCTGCTCCTATCACCCTAACCACCATGACATTTAAATCACCTGGTGGCCGTATTCTGAAACGCTTTACTCTCTCTCTCTCTCTCTCTCTCTCTCTCACCGCAACTATTTTCAAAAGGCCACAGAGATGACTAGCCGGGTTCCCACGCGTGTTTCTCCTGTTCATAAGGCAGAAATCTCATTAATCTATCACTGGAACCACAAAAAGCGCATTTAGAACCCGTGTAGCTTAATCTAGAGCAACTGGAATGAACGTAATAGTGCGGCGCAGAAGTGTTTCAAAATATGATCCCTGTGGCATCCTGCAGGGCGAGGACAAGGGGTTAGTGTTATCTAGGAGGCCTGTGGACACTCGCTTCTAGTTAGCACCGGCCCGTCTCTCTACCCCGCCGCCCTATGTGTGATAAGATAGTGCCAACATACCTCCAGGCACACGTACGAGAGAGAGAGAGAGAGAGAGAGAGAGAGAGAGAGAGAGAGAGAGAGAGAGAGAGAGAGAGAGATCCGTTTTCTACAAGTATATTTGATTGTGTTTTTGTTTATTTTAATTTATATTTATAGTAGCGTCAGTCAGCTTGCTAATCTATCTATCTATCTATCTATCTATCTATTTTGTATATGCGATTGGATTCTCCTGCTTTCTTTCGAGTTTGTCAATCGGATTTAATTCACCGTATCGTCACTCATTTGTTTTGTGTGCTGAGTACATTGTTTGTGGAATGCTTATCACTGGATTGCACAAAGAAAGGAAAAGAAAGAAGAGGGGGAAGAAGGGGAGGAGGGGAGAGAGGGAGCGGAGACAGTAAAGGTGTGGATGGAGAGAGAGAGAGAGAGAGAGAGAGAGAGAGAGAGAGAGAGAGAGAGAGAGAGAGAGAGAGAGAGAGAGAGAGAGGAGCAGGGTAGAGATAAAGACAATGTTGTAACAGGTGGATGCATTGTGAATTAGTTATCAGTCACGCCTCTATATAAACACAGTTATCATCACCGCAGCCACAGTGCCTCGCTTCTTCCACCAGATCCACGCGGGAGCTGTTTTGAGCCACTCTCCTGCCTCGGGTGCGTCTCGGCGCGCCCAGGTAACTCCCAGTGCCCAGGTACAGTGCAAGAGAGAGGATGACACTTATTGGTAATTAATGTTGGTAAGGCTCAACACACACACACACGCACACATACACACACACACACACACACTCTCTCTCTCTCTCTCTCTCTCTCTCTCTCTCTCTCTCTCTCTCTCTCTCTCTCTCTCTCTCCAACAATTTCTACCAGAGCTTGTTAAAATCCCTCTAGAAGTATGAAATTCTTATAACTTCCACTAGAGCCTGTTGAACTATCATTAGAAGCATGGAAACTCACTTGAAAACTCCCATAACTTCTACTAAACCCTGTGAAATTAGCAGTAGAAGCATGAAAACATAATTGAAAATCCCAGTAATTTCCTTTAGAGCCTGTTAGAAGTCGAGATAAGACGCTGAAGTGTGTGAGAATACAGTGTTGGCAATTGGCATGATTACTGGACGGAGATGAACAAGTAAAGCGTAACGCAGAAATAACGCAAAATCAATCGCCATTCCCTCAGTCGCCTGAACCATTCGGTCAAATTATATGAAGCATTGATTTGTTCGCCTGGCTCAGTCGACTGCGGGCTGGTCTGTCTCCACACGCCGCGCAACCTCAGCTATCCATCAGTGATTATCAAGCTTTCCTCAGGCATCGGAGAATTCCTTTTCATAACCCAGGAACAACAACCTGAAGAACATAAAAAAGTACTATATAAAATGTGGATGAAAAGAGGAAACAAAAGAAGACAAATGATACAATAAAACATCAAGCAAAACCAGAAGAATAATTAAGGAGATGTCGATACAAAAACTGTAGCTCCGCATCTGCATCTTCATCTACATTTATCTCTCAGTTTAATGGTTGATGTATTTTCACTGATTATGTTGTTGCGTGACATTATAGTGCATTGGGTTAGGCACGGTCCGGTTAGGTTAGATTAATTTTGAAAGGAGCAGGAAAGGAAGGATAAGAAAGAACATGAAATAAATCGGTGAACAGGCGGGTGTGAGGGCCGGAGCTGCGCCGCGTCCCCCGTCAGCGTTCTGTCCCGCTGTCTCTCAAGTACTTCGAATGAAATCTACATTTATAGTTTGTTCGTTTTACTTGGGATGCTTAGGGTCGGCAAGGCTGCAGAGAGAGAGAGAGAGAGAGAGAGAGAGAGAGAGAGAGAGAGAGAGAGAGAGAGAGATTTTGCTCGCGTCTTGTAGCCTAATATTCTTAATGTAATCATGTTTCTCGATTTTCTATAATTTCTATTTATTTCTTTTTATAAATTAGTTTTCCATTCTGTAGACTTTTTCTATTTATCTCATTTATCTACTTATTTTTTTTGGTTTGCAAGATGTGAATGTTTACAGTGCCATTGTAATTAGTGACTGAAAAAAAAAAAAACTTAAAATTTCTCTCGTTCAGTTCTATAAATGGTTTCTTACGTTCCAGAACATTATAATTTATGTAACGTGCCACAGTTGTTTGGGAGAAATGGAAACGTAACCAATCACTTAGCTTATGTAACAATTACACAACCACACGTGTTCGAGCCTCTGAGAGATGCTCAAACCAGAGTCGGAGAGAGTTCATGAGCTCAGTTCGCGGAAATACTTTGAAGGGTGAGGGTGTTCGCGTGTGTGCCGCTGGGAGTCCCTTATTACGAAGTGTTCCTCCACCTGTGCGTCTCGGGAGCTTTGTGAAAGCGTGAGTACTTGGGTTGTTGTGTGTGTGTGTGTGTGAGAGAGAGAGAGAGAGAGAGAGAGAGAGAGAGAGTTTTCTTTTCTGTATCCATTGCCACCACCACCACCACCACCACAACTACTACCACTACTACTACTACTACCACTACTACTACTACTACTACTACTACTACTACTATTACTACTACTACCACCACCACTACCATTATTACTTTCATTGTTATGTATCATAATGAGTGTCACATCCCTCACTGTTACCGCGACTCACCATCGTCTCGCCACTACAGCGCATCACCAAGCAGTGCTGCAGTGGTGTGCCGGGACGCAGCACCCCGCACTGCCCGGGGCGTGGCACAGGTGAAGGGACAGCTGATGAGTACTTGGCCTGAGTAACACGAGAGTAGAGTGATGAGAAGGCAAATGAGTTAATTGCCAGGTGACACTGAGGCAAGACAAAGGAACACAGTCAGAACATTGAATCTTTAATGAGAACAAATGCACATAGTGAGATATAATGATACCAAGCCTGTGGCAGTACTAGGGTGGTCGGCTGCTGGGCTCACTCGCGTAATACATAACAATACTCGGGATTCTCACAGCGAAGTAGCAGCCAGTTGACCTCCACAACACTATATATAAGAATGATTATAACCACGGTGCGCCCCGGGGCCGCCGACATCCCCACCGGCCCCGGCAGGTGGGGAAGACAGGGAGGGGAGGGGAAGACGGCTTGTTACCACTGACTTACCCCTCATCCTTCCCTGCCCTCCCCGCCGCTCCTCCCCACTTGGCCCACGCCAGCCTGAGGGATGCACCGTCCCAGCCTCGCCCCGGACTCCTGCCAGTGGTTGTCAGGGGCAGGGGGAGGGGTAGGGAGGGCAGCGGTGGTCCTTCAGGGTAGGCGGCGCCGTGCCTTGCGGGGGAGGAGGTGGGCCGTGGGTGAGGGGCGGGGCGCATCCCCGCACGCCTTGCCTGTGGAGCGGCGAGGCGCACGAGGAGGCCGCCCGGGGGCGAGCTGAAGGCTCTGTTGCTCCCGAACCGCTTGTCCCCTTGGTCGATGGGAGCAGGAGAGCCTTCGCCTTAACGCTACTCAAGGGCCACGTATAAACAGAATGGTTTGGACCTGCTTGTTAATAATAGTCTACGCCGCTCCCTGCGCGGGGCGGCACGCACACGTATGGATTGCACGCAACTCATTCATCACTCAGTAAGGAACAAATCAGGCGAATGCTGCTACAAGGAACCTACCATTTTTTTTGTCCTCCTTTCTCACACGTGTCGTCGGCGCGGCCGTGAGGCTCCGAGCCGGCGGCGGGGTTCAAACTATGACTCACTCACCTGCATGTGTCGAGGTAATAAAAACTTGGCAGTAAACAAAATACCTAAACGTTTCCGATCGCGAGCATCATCCACACCCAAGATCACATTGCCCGCCATTTTCGTTAGCTGGGCCGCGCCCCATGTCACCTCGCTGGACGCGCGAACACACACACACACACACACACACACACACACACTCTACATTCACGAGCACAACACGTACACGGACTACATCATCTACAAGCGGACGTCCGTGGTCGGGTCGCCGGTGAAGGCCGCGTCAGCGTCTCCGCCGTCATGTGCTATAATCGTGTTTGTCCTCCTCGCGGTGATGGCGGCGGCGCTCGCTGAGCCGCGGGCGGCGCCGACCACGGGCGTGGCGGTTGATGAGCGAGGTGTGATGAAAGGCGCGGCGCAGGCGTGGCCGAAGGCCCCAGGCCTCGCGGGCCGCAGGTCAGCAGTGAACCAGCACACGTTGAGGCCCGGCGTGGGCCACTAGGGGTCCCTGGCGCGGCGTCGTTCGTTCGTTCGACGTGTTCCTGTCTCCGGCACGGTCTTGTCAAGGGACACAGGCGTGAGACTCACTTGCTATGATAACGAGTCGGAGCTCCCGTGTGGTGGTGGTCGGGTCGTAACAAGGCGGGGATGACCGGCTGCACCTCGGGACGCTAACAACCAATGCTAGGGCTGGTCGGCGGCGGGGCCGCTGCGACAGGTAGGCTGAGGCTCGCAGCAGGCAGCTGGCGTCACCCTGGAGCGCCGCCAGCCACCTCTGCGGCACCAGCCCGCCTGCCCGACGCTCTGATCTGCTGCTGGCCTTACTCCTCTTCTTCCTCCTCCTCCTCCTCCTCTTCATCTTCCTCCTCCTCTTCCTCCTCCTCTTCCTCCTCCTCCTCCTCCTCCTCTTCTTCCTCTTCTTCTTCGTCCTCTGCGGGGGA
>NC_087187.1:5797500-5835000 GCF_035594125.1 Scylla paramamosain
ATATATATATATATATATATATATATATATATATATATATATATATATATATATATATATATATATATATATATATATATATATATATATATATATATATATAATATATATATATATATAAAGAGAGAGAGAGAGAGAGAGAGAGAGAGAGAGAGAGAGAGAGAGAGAGAGAGAGAGAGAGAGAGAGAGAGAGAGAGAGAGAGAGAGAGAGGGGAGAAGAGAGAAACTCACCTTCCTGTGGTGGCTGCTTGGGCTGTGGAGAGAAAAAAAATACATATTAGTAAATAACATGATTGTCTTGTTAAGTTTCTACTCCTCCTCCTCCTCCTCCTGCATCTCTACTTTTTTCTTCACTTTATTCCTCCTCCATCTCCTCCTCCTCTTATAATGTCTGATACGAGTTGCTAGCACTACAATTACTACTACTACTACTACTACTACTACTACTACTAGTATTAGTGGTAATTACTAATATTGCTTTGCTTCTGCTGATACCGTAACTCCATCTTCTTACTACTACTACTACTTCTACTACTACTACTACAGCTGTGCACACCCTATCAAAGAAAACGGAGCAACAGTGGATGGGGTGGAGGTCGCTAGTTCTAGAAAGACACCCGGAACGGAACGGAAGGCACGGAACATGATAACATAATAACAAAAGAACAGAATACGAGAACCCAATAGACCTACACGCGACAAGAGAATAAGACCGTGGACGTGAGAGCGAAGGAGTACGTACTTCTACACCGAGGGACTGGAAGTTTGTGGGAGAGGGACAGTGTGATTGAGGGAGGAGTGAGAGCTGTCAAGGTGAGAAGGGAGAGTAGTGAAAGAAGAGGAATGAGGAAGGAAAGGTGTTGAGGGTGAAATGGGGAGGGAATTTTAGGGGAGATTACGTAGATAGGGAAGGGCAATACTGGGTGACAGTTTATTGGGGAGGAAGGGAGGGAGACGTGAGGGAGAGAACATGGAAGGGAAAGGAGGGGAGAGGAGGGGATAAAATACTGGGTGACAGGTTGGGGAGGGAGACGTGAGGGAGAGAACATGGTGGAAGGGAAGGGAGGGGAGGGGAGGGAAGGGAGGGGAGAATTACCTAGTTCGTACTTTACTCCCTGTGCTCCTGCCCCTCCACCACCACCACCTCGCTCCTGCTGCTGCTGCTGCTGCTGTGCATAACTTGAGTCACCTGCTGCTGCTGCACTTGAGTCATCTCCATGCTCTGAATCTGCTGCACGCTGCTGCTGCTACTGCTGCTGAAGTGCTGCTCGGTGTGCTGGGAGGTGCTGCTGGCTGCCACCGCCACGTGCTGCACCTCACCACTCACCTGCTGAGTCTGCTGAGCCACCACCTGCCTGCTGCTGAGCTCGGCGGTGGCGTGACCTGTCACCTGCTGGCTCACGGTCCCAGCCTGCACTTGGCCCAGCCCCCAGTGGCCTGCAGACTGTAGCCGCGCCTTCGTCAGTGTGTGTGCATACATGCATGTGTGTGTGTGTGTGTGTGTGTGTGTGTGGGACAGTATTATGATGGAAGTACGGCATGAAGAAAGCGCGAATGAATGAAGGAAGGAAGGAAGGAAGGAAGGAAGGAAGGAAGGAAGGAAGGAAGAACGGGGAGAAGAAAGTGCGAAGGAAGGAAGGATAGTGAACGAACAAGAAATGAGAAACAGTGGTACGGAAGAAAACGATAAAAAAAGGAAGGAAGAATGAAAGTAGAATGAAAACACAATGAACCGTGACAGACAGTGCGTTAGGAGGGAAGAGGAAGAAGATGAAGAAAGGATGAAAGAAGAACAGAAATCAATGAAAGTGGAGTCAGAGGAGGAAAAGTAAAGAAAAACAGAAAGACACGAGACGGGGAAGAAAAAGAGGAACAATAAGAAGCATGGGAAGAGGAAAGAGAGAGAAGAGAAGGAAAAGAAGGAAAAGAAAATGATAAAACGAGAGAGAGAGAGAGAGAGAGAGAGAGAGAGAGAGAGAGAGAGAGAGAGAGAGAGAGAGAGAGAGAGAGAGGAAAATGTCAGCAGTTGAAACAGCAGAATTAGAACAAGTAGTAGTAGTAGTAGTAGTAGTAGTAGTAGTAGTAGTAGTAGTAGTAGTAGCAGCAGCAGTAGTAGTGGCTATAGTAGTGGTAGCAGTAGTAATAGTAGTAATAGTGTAGACATTATATTCAGCATAAAGAAAGACTTACAAAGCAAAAACAAGAATAATAGTAATAGTAATAGTAGATTAATTAACAATACAAAAATAAGATAAAGCCAGAATAAAAAAACAAACAAACAAACAAATGAACAAAACAGATCAAGAAAACTCAGACAAAATGAACACAACCTCAACAAGCCACGAATTAATCTTGTTAGGTTAGGCAGACCACGTTCTTAGTATTACAATTTGAAAGTCAAAAGATCAAAAGAAAATAAATAGTAAAGCTCAAGTTAGCTACTAAAATATAAAGGAGAGGATATTGAAGTGTTAGCGTGATTAGTATGGTAGAGTAACGTGTCTGGGCGTGTTTGGACGTATGTGTGGTTCGTCTGTGTCTGGGCGTGTGCGGGAGTGGCGTGGCCTGTCTGGGCGTGTGGGCGTGGCGTGGCGTGGCGTGGCGTGGCGTGGGGTTCCTCTTATCCTACACTCACCGAATCAAAGCCTCTGGGCGTGGGAATTTCCGAGCCGATGGGCACAGGCTGCGGCAGATTAATGAGAGGCTCTACCTGGTTGGGCTTGCCGCCGGCCATGGGCGCTGGGATGCCGCCACCTGCCCTCCACGGCGCGTTGGGTTGGGCTGTGCGGGCTTGGGGGCTCCCGCGGCGTTGGGGTCCCTGGGGTTGAAGCCGAACTGCCTGATGTCCGTGCTGCGGGGAGGAGGAGGAGGTGGTGAGCGTGTGGGTCATGTACTGAAACACTCCACGATGCTTCCTGACTACTTTTAATACGCCGTACATGAAGGGACTTAGGTTTTTACGGTTCTAGTGACAGATTGACAAGATCTTCACATTGTTGACTGGAGAACCACTCTCGAGAATACGGCCAATCATCTCTGTGGCCTTGGAAAATAGTGGTGGGGAGAGACCAGAGTGTTTTTGGATGCGGGTCTGTGACAGGTGGAGGTAGTTCCCCTATAGAAAAGATGGGGAGTTGAGACGGGGTAAGATGAATGAGGGCCAGGGAGAAAGGGAGCGTGTGCACGGGGAAGAGGTGTGCACGGGGAAGAGAACACAAAGCTGCGGTGTCACTTACGGCATGGGGCTGCCGTCTTCAGTGCCGATGGAGACGAGGGCGGGGCAGTGGCCGTAGCCGTAGCCCTTGGGTCCGTGCCTCTTGGCGTAGCACAGCTTGCAGTAGATCTCGCCGTCAGGAGCGTCGCAGGAGGTCATGGAGTCCAGGGGGCGGTGGCACTCGCAGCAGTTGTAGCAGGCCTTGTGCCACTCCTGTGGGAGGGAGAGGTGCGGGTGAGAGGAGACCTGGAGGCAGCTGAGAACAGTGATGAGAAGCACCAGGCAGGGGCAGGTTTGGCGCAGCACGCTGTGGCCTGCATGACGGCTCTTTGACAACAGATCTCAAGTTCAGATCTCAAGGTCAGAAAGAAAGGCAGGACAAGTGAGTGTTACAGCTCCACGGCTGGCAGTGCTAAGTGACTCACTACTCAACAGAACATTTTGGGCTTCCTGAAGCGAGACAGGGAATGGCTGGTGGTACGGCTGCGGCAACACCTGAGCGGGAAGGGATGAGGTACTCACGCGGCCTCTGCAGGGCATGGACTCAGCCTGGAACACGGCGCCGGAGCAGCGGGGGCAGCGTGGCTGGCCCTCCTTGGCGCGGATCTTGGTCACGTCCAGCACTGTGAAGGCCGCGTTCTTCACGTTCGACTCCATCCCCTCGTCACACCTGCACGAACGGGAGGAGGTGTGAGGTGTGTGTCTCGGGGCCACTCCTGACTCACAGACTCACACCCCATACACACACACACACTCTCTCTCTCTCTCTCCCTTTCTCTCTCTCTCTCTCTCCTCTCTCTCTCTCTCTCTCTCTCTCTCTCTCTCTCTCTCTCTCTCTCTCTCTCTCTCTCTCTCTCTCTCTCTCTTTCTCTCTCTCTCTCTCAGTAATGGTGCAGGCGTCGCCACTCACGCGATGTTCTCGGCGGTCAGCACGCCACCAGCGCCAGAGGCGAAGCCGTAGCCCTTGGGTCCGTACTTCTTGGCATAGCACAGTTTGCAGTAAATGTCGCCGTCAGGGCCGTCACACAGCACCATGGAGTCGAGGGGACGGAAACACTCGCGGCAGCTGTAGCACCGCTTGTGCCACCTCTGTGGGGGAGACGCGGCTGGTTACTAGGAGGAGAGAGGAGGAGACAACAGAGACCAGAAGTATGGGATGTCCCTCACTAAGCAGAGGACAGGAAAGCAAGGGGGAGGTGGAAGTACCGATTTTCGTGTAGTGCCCCTAGGGACAGCATCTTTCTGGGAGTAGGGGCACGGGGCACTGCACGGAACAAAAATACGAAGTGGCAATATGGTGGACAGGTGATCAACACAAGGGTCACACAGGAATAGAAGGTCATGACACGCAGGTCATGTAATGTTAGCAGCGAGGATGACACGTGTAGTGGTAGTTACCTTGTTCCTGGAAAGCATCTCTTCGGCGGAGAAGACCTTGCCGCCGCAACGAGGGCAGCCCTGGCCAGGGGCGGCGGGGATGGACGTGGTGTCGATGGCACCAGAGGATGGGTTGATGCCCTTGAGCGCCTCGCCGCCGCTGTGGAGACAAAGGGCAAGGAGCGTTACGAGGCTGACCTGGCTTGACTCACCAAGGACACCCGTGTTCCTGGTGTTACGTGCGTGAGAGCACAAAGCACAGCGTACTTCCCCCTATAAAAGTGACAATAATAACAGCAGCACCATCAGCAGCAGCGGCGGCACTACTCACGGGATGTTCTCAGCGGTGAGCACGCCGCCGCTTCCAGCAGCGAAGCCGTAGCCCTTGGGTCCGTACTTCTTGGCGTAGCACAGCTTGCAGTAGATCTCGTCGTCGGGGGCGTCACAGCCCACCATAGAGTCGAGGGGCCTGTGGCAGTGGCAGCAGTTGTAGCAGCTCTTGTGCCAGCTGCGGCCACGGGCGTGCATCTCCTCAGCCATGAACACCTTGCCGCCGCAGCGAGGACACCCGGTGCCCTCCGCGGCCTTGATCTTCTTCACATCCAGCCGGGCCCTGTCGCCCTGGCTCACCACCTGCGCGCCGCCCCTGCAATACGAGTACATACATAAACCACCTTGATCCACGAGCACTGCACCAGCTCTCCTGGGGCTGTGCTCTTTGGCCACGGCCTCTGTAACAACTCAGTTACTGCTTGTTGCTGTGCATCCCTGTGCGGTACTTACACGATGTTCTCGGCAGTCAGCACGCCGCCACCGCCAGCGGCGAAGCCGTAGCCCTTGGGTCCGTACTTCTTGGCGTAGCACAGCTTGCAGTACACCTCGCCGTCGGGGGAATCGCAGCCCACCATGGAGTCCAGGGGGCGGTGGCAGTGGCAGCAGTTGTAGCATCGCTTGTGGAAGGACTGCCGGCAGGGGAGGAACATGAGACGACGGTGGGAGGGGAGTGCCCGGTGGCGGGATGGAAACCAGGAAGATTACAAAAGAATACAAATAACAACAAAGATTAGGTCCTAGGTAGCTTGTTTTGTTTCACTACTCCTGCGTGCCTGGCGTCACCTCAGCACTCCAGCCAGCACGGCAACACTCACCCTGCCCTTGGCGTTGATCTCCTCAGCCATGAACACCTTGCCTCCGCAGCGAGGGCAGCCCTGGCCCTCCTCAGCCCTGATCTTGCTCACGTCCAGCACGGCAGAGCCCGGGTTGACGCCAGACATGGTCTCGCCGCCCCTGCAACACACACCTTGTGATTCACCTGCCGCTTCGCCCCTCGCGCTTCCTCTCCCCCCTCCCTTGTGTGTGGTGCTGGTGAGGGTGAGGCACATGCCCGGCCACCCCCGCCATCCCTGCTGAGTGGTTGGTTACTGGCCCACCGCCGCGACCTGATCGTCTGAACTGTCAAAGGCTCGACATACTATTCTGTGTGACTCCTCAAGGCGTGCAAGGGCGGCACGCGTGCCGCAGTCACACGCCAGCCTGTTGCTGCACTGAGGGCGCTGAGTTACTTACGGAATGTTCTCGGCCGTGAGGACGCCGCCGCCGCCCGCAGCGAAGCCGTAGCCCTTGGGTCCGTACTTCTTGGCGTAGCACAGCTTGCAGTACACCTCGCCGTCAGCGCCGTCGCAGTGGGTCATGGAGTCGAGGGGCCTCTTGCACACCCTGCACTTGAAGCACTTCTTGTGGAAAGGCTGCGGGGACGGGAGGGGAGGGCGTCAGTGGCGCGGCGGGACGAAGGCGTTGAGGTGAGGGAGATGCGGGTGTTGTCATGCAATGCCTCGCTTCTCCCATTGATAAGCATTGTAATAGGGAATATACAAGATATACAGTCTAAGACAGTTCCATCCCCCCTTTCTCTCTCTCTCTCTCTCTCTCTCTCTCTCTCTGCCTCACCCTGTCCTTGGCCATCATCATCTCGGCGCTGAAGACGCGGCCGCCGCAGCGAGGGCAGGGCGTCTCCCCCTCCAGCACGGGCAGCACGGCATCGGGGTTGCCGTGAGGCCTGACCAGGGGCGCACTGCGGTGGGGAAGGGGGGTTATTGTGGTGGTGGTGGTGGTGGCGGTGGTGGAGGTGGCGAGGGGTGTCGGTACTGGTATTAGTGATGGTGGTGAGTGAGGTTGTGTGGTGACTTGTGTTGGTGTTAAGTGGTGGCAGTTGTGGTGGTGAGGGATGACGTGGTGAAGTGATGCTGGGTGGCTGTAGTGATGGTGAGGATGGTTATGGTGACAGTGCGTGATGGTGGTGATTTTTTTGTGGTGAGGGGTGATATTGAAATGTAACGTATGTGTTGAGAGTTATGGTGATGTAGTGAAGTGATGCTAGTTTGTGGTGATGGTGACAGTAAGTGATGGTGACAGGGTATGGTTACGGTAGGTGATGGTGGATGGCGTGTGGTGGCGGGATAGTGATGAAGGGCTGCTGCAGTGATGGTGGGTGCCTTTGATTGTGGAAGAGATAGTGACAGTAATGGTGACAGTGAAGTGAAGTGGCTGAGATACCGTAGTAGAAGTAGTTATAGTATTAGTAATGTAGTATAGTGATGTATAATGTGAAAATAATGATAATAACAACAGTGAAATAGAGCAAGAACCTCATAACACTACCAAACACTGACCACTATACAAAACAATGAGAAAAATAAGATAATGAACTTTAACTTATGAATTGAAAAGATGGTACAGAAAGAGATTGATGTACAGAAATACTGAACTCTCTGTTGCTTACTTTACACCTACAGTTAGTGAAAGTTACCGTGTTGATGCTAAAAGGAACTGTCAGAGTTTCCATTGTACCTTTGTCAGTGGATTAAGCACATCGTTAGTTAGGTTAGTAAAAGAAAGTAAGCAGAAAAAAATAAATAGCATGAATGGTGTCATGCTAGAGAGAGAGAGAGAGAGAGAGAGAGAGAGAGAGAGAGAGAGAGAGAGAGAGAGAGAGAGAGAGAGAGAGAGAGAGCATAGACAAAACTAGAACTAGGAACAAGAAAAAAAACAACAACTAAAACTAAGAACTGTATAAAAATTGAACTAGGAATAAGAAGAATAAAAAAAAGAACTAGGGACTGGAAGAAAAAGAACTAGAGACACGAAGAAAACGAACTAAAACTGAAAAAAAGGAAAAAGAAAACGAAGTAAGGGCATGAAGAACAAGAACTATATAGAGACATGAAGAAAACTACAACTAAGAACTGGAAAAAAAAGAAGAGAAAAAAAATAGCACTGCCGAAGAAAACGAACTACAAAAAGGAAGAAAACTAAAGCTAAGAACAGAAAGAAAACTGGAACTAGAGTGAGGTTTGAAGACGCAGGCGCAACATTCCCATTAGTAGTGAGACAAACGTACGAGTCCGGATCACACTGCAAGGTTCCCCCGCCGTGGCCGAAGCCATAGCCCTTGGGACCAAACCTCTTGCCGTAACACACTGGCGGGGAGAGCAGAGGCGAGGTTAGTGACAGCCCCTCACAGCACGCCGCCGGGACCAGAGGCAGCAGGTGGAGGTCAGGAGGATTTCAGTACACCTGTTATGTCTGTGTACTGGCGCCCTCTTGATCTCCACCTCCTCCCACTGTCCCTGTGTTATGTTGTGCTAAGCTGGTGTAGCCCACAGACACGCACAGGTTGATAAAGAGGCATTCATTCATTCATACCTTCACACACAGACAAACGTACACACCGGCAGGCAGATAGATAGGTATAGACGCTCAGTCATTCATGAATTCGCAAATTGATAAACACATTGACAGATAGATAGATAAGTAGGTAGATAAATAAATGAGATACACACACACACACACACACACACACACACACACACACACACACACACACACACACACACACACACACACACACACACACAAAAAAAAAAAAAAAAAAAAAAAAAAACTCTCAGAAGCCTGCGAAGCAAAACAAATCAACAATATATAAAACAATGTTAGCAGAATAAAAAGGTTTGAAACACAACCCCCAAAAAATCATAAACAACAACAACAATAACCATCAACACTGAACGTGGCGCTCAAAATAAACAGAAGACTTGCGAGTTAATCAGTCAAACAGCATCATCGAGTTATCAGTTATTTCATTGCGCCTTGTTAATTCCTTGCGCTTTTGTTAATTGATGGTGCCGTGTTAATTCCTGGCGCCTTGTTAATTTCGGCACGGGGAAGCGCGAGGCGGTCAGGTGCTTGAAGCTTGCAGGTGAGCCTCTCTCCGCCACTTACGAGTCTTCATAACCGCAGGTGAGGGTGCCGGCGCCTGAACCGAACCCGTAACCCTTGGGACCGAATGCCTTGCCGTAGCAGACTGTACAGGGCGAGAGGCACCGTCAGGAGAGAGAGGTAGAAGCGCCGTCAGTAGAGGAGGGTGTGCATTGATAAAGTAACCAGGCGACACATACACACACACACACACACACACACACACACACACACACACACACACACACACACACACACACAGGAAAGGTATATTAAATGTTTCGCAATTTATTTTTTCTTTTTAATTAGTGGAGAAGAGTGTTATGCTATGAGAGAGAGAGAGAGAGAGAGAGAGAGAGAGAGAGAGAGAGAGAGAGAGAGAGAGAGAGAGAGAGAGAGAGAGAGAGAGAGAGAGAGGCGAATGTATATAGAGAAAAAAGGAAAAATAAGTGAAAAATGGGAGGGAAAAGGGGAGAAGAATGAGGGAGGGAGAGAAAGAGGGAGGAAAGGGAGGGAGGTGAGGCCGGATGGAGACCAAATATGGCGTGAAGAAAACGGTGTGTGTTACTCTTCTGCCAGCCAACCAGGAAACACACACACACACACACACACTATGCTATTTTCCTATCAACATCATTATCATCATCATAGTCATCATCATCATCATCTTCTTCTTCTTCTTCATCTTCTTCTTCTTCTTCTTCAGTCATTCACTATCATTATTTTAGTTTATCACCATCATCATCACCTTCACTATTACTGCTGCCTTCACCACCATTATCACCATTTTCTTTGGCACATTCATTATCACCACCACCATCACCACCACCAGCATTATCATCACCAACACAGCACCACCTCCTCCTACATAGCTATTGTCTTTCATTGTACGCTCATCACCATCACACACACACACACACACACACACACACACACACACACACACACACAATAAAAGAATAAAAACTCTCACGTTGTAACTGAACAAATCAACTTTTTTCTTTTTTCTTTTTACTCCTAAAGAAAATAAAAACAAAACAGAAGGATGTGAACATATAGTGCGGGTTTTTCCTTTCTTTTCTTTCTTTTTTTGTCGACCTTCAAAACAATTTCTTTCATACCTTGCACCTCTACATATGTTTCAGGAGGAGGAGGAGGAGGAGGAGGAGGAGGAAGAGGAGAGGAGGGTAGCAGTGATGTAAGGAAAGCTGAAACAAGTGAGAGAGAGAGAGAGAGAGAGAGAGAGAGAGAGAGAGAGAGAGAGAGAGAGAGAGAGAGAGAGAGAGAGAGAGAGAGAGAGAGGAAGGTGGGTACCTCTATAAATACAACTCAAGAAGAGGGTTGCCCGCTGCTCTTGGCTTAACATACCCACTGCCACAATACGGAAGTGCCCCCCACTCCTCCTCCTCCTCCTCTTCCTCCTCCTCCTTCTCCTTCTCCTCCTCCTCCTACTGCTACTACTACTACTACTACTACTACTACTACTACTACTACTACTACTACTACTACTATTTTTCTTTACAATTCTATTTCATTTTTTCTTCATCGTCCTTTTTTTTTCTACCTCTTCTACCTATTCCTTCATATACTCTTCCTCCTCCTCCTTCTCCTCCTCTTCCTCTTCTCCCTCTTCTTCTCTCAACCTCTTCTACTTGTATTGTAATTCTTGTACCTTTCATCCTCCTCCTATTTTTCTTTCCTATTCTCTTTCCATATTCTTTTCCTTCTCGTCTCTCTACATCCTAATTTTCTATTCACTCTTTTCATGTACTCATCCTCCTCTTACTTCTATTTTTTTTTTATCTTATTCTGTTTGAATGTTATCTTCCTGTTCTTCCTTCCTGATTTTCTGTTAATTTCTTTTATATATTCCTCTTCCTCGTATCTGTCTATCCTATTCTATTTTCTTCCTCCTAATTTTCTACTTATTTTTTTCGTATACGTCTCCTCCTCCTCATCCTCCTCCTCCTCCTCCTTCTCGTAACCCTTCTCTCTCTCTCTACATCACAACACAGACTTCTAACTTGAGTATTCATTGCAAGACCAGATTTATTTTCATGTCCCAGTTAGGCACCAGTAGGAGAGGCCGGTCAGGAAGAGCCTTGGTACCAGATTATCAAGTCAACCTCTCTGCTTCCTCTCTCACTTTAAAATGAACAATAACAAGAGGGAGTTTATGAATGAGTGATACATTTTTTTTTTCACGATAAGGTTTTCACATTTTTTTTCACGATAAAGTTCACATTATCATTTTTTTTCACGATAAGGTTTTCACATTTTTTTTTTCACGATAAGGTTCACATTTTTTTTTTCACGATAAGGTTCACATTTTTTTTCACAAGGTTCACATTTCTTTTCACGATAAGGTTCTTATTTTTTCTCACGATAAGGTTCACATCTTTTTTTTCACGATAAGGTTCATGAGAGTGGGCTGTTTTGATAATACCATGCTTACTCTTCTTTTTTATTCTTTTTTACGTAAGATGGGCTTTAGCATAACGCAGCAAAAGTTATATATATAGAGAGAGAAAAAGGCTCATTGAAGACACCATTTCCAATAAAGTGCAAGAAGAATCAACCAAAATTGAAAAATAGTCTTGGAACCTCCTTTTTAGAAGAGTTAAGTTTATTCTCCCACATAGGCAAACCCTGGAACCCTCTCACTACAGAACTACGAAAAAAAAATAAAAAAATAAATAGTAGTAGGAAAAGAAGAGTGCGCTGAGGCAAAGAACTACTGAAAAAAAAAAAAAAGATTGTAGCAGGAAAAGAAGAGTGCGCTAGGCTACAGAACAATTGCGGTGAAAATATATGCTTTGATTTGACTTTCTTAATGATGAAGGCCGAAAAACTCCCTTCCTGTGACTTGAACCTTTACGAGAGGGAAGTATGAAGTAATCCCAGGAACTTCAAGAGTAATTAAGCTAAATATTCTCTAACTCCTTTCTACTGAACGTCTTTGAGAATGGCGATTTAACGAACTTTTTTTTTTATTGTTTTCCTCATTCTTTCGTGCTCTTGGCTTCTCTCCTTGTCTCCCCCACACGGAAGACTAATGGTAGGTACTTGGGCATATACAGGAAGACTAATAGGTCTCCTGGTATGCGCTCTTCCTTTGTATTCCTTTGTGTTCCTCTTCCACGACTAATAGATCTGGTATGTGTTCATCCTTTGTATTCTTT
Source organism: Scylla paramamosain (assembly GCF_035594125.1). Classification (NCBI taxonomy): domain Eukaryota; kingdom Metazoa; phylum Arthropoda; class Malacostraca; order Decapoda; family Portunidae; genus Scylla; species Scylla paramamosain. The sequence continues at coordinate 5,809,528 of NC_087187.1, forward strand.
TGTGTTCCTTCTCTTCCACGATTAATAGGCCTTCTGGTATGTGCGCTTTCTTTGTATTCCTTTGTGTTCCTTCTCTTCCACGACTAATAGGCCTTCTGGTATGTGCGCTTTCTTTGTATTCCTTTGTGTTTCTTCTCTTCCACGACCAATATACCTTCTGGTATGTGCGTTTTCTTTGTATTCCTTTGTGTTCCTTCTCTTCCACGACCACGTACCCGTTCATCAGTCCCTGTCAACTAATATTACCGTGTGTGTGTGTGTGTGTGTGTGTGTGTGTGTGTGTGTATATGTGGTGGACACTGGCCTCGTTCAGCACTTGGCACTGTCTTGTTCCTGGCACTCATACTATCCCGGTACTCTGTCGGTATGTCTGTCTGTCTGTTTGTCTTTTTTCTTTGTTACTTTCTTCACTTTCTTTCTCTTTCTTTCCTTTTATCCTTTACTTTCTCTGTCTTATTTTTCCTTTGTCTCAACTTTCTTCTTCTTACGTTCCTTCTTATCCTTTCCCTTCTGTGTCTGTCTTTTTTTTGTTAGTTCCTTTATTTTCTTTCTCTTCTTTTCTCTTCCTATCCTATTCCTTCTTTTTTCCTTTCTCTCACCTCCAGTGCCTTCCTTCCCCACTTCCTCTGTTCGCTTTCTGTTATCCTTCTTTCATTTCTTTTTCCTTGTTGTTCCTTTCTTTTTTGTCTTCCCTTTTCTCTTTCCATCATCTTCTCTTTACCTTCTCTTCTTATTCCTTATCCACACTCTCTTCCTTCTTTCCTCGCTATATTTCTTCATGCATTCTCTCTCTCTCTCTCTCTCTCTCTCTCTCTCTCTCTCTCTCTCTCTCTCTCTCTCTCTCTCTCTCTCTCTCTCTCTCTCTCTCTCTCTCTCTCTCATTTCACCCTATCCTCTTCTTTCCTCGATCACTCAATCAATTAACTTCACCCTAGTCTATCTTTCATTCATCAGTCAAACTTTAATATCACTTCACCCTGGTCTGTTCCTCCCGTTAATCAAACAGTGAATCAGTTACTTTCACCCTAGCATGACCTCACCTCATCCTGCTCTCTTCCCCCCTTCGCCAATCAAACTCCACCCTAACAACGTAACCTAACCTCACCCTAGTCTGTCACATTTAAGCAATTAATCAAATTTCACTCTAATATAACCTCAATCTCACTTTTATCTATCCCTCGTTAATAAATCACTCATCTTTCACCCTAACATGACTTCAGCTCATCCAGTCAGACTTTCAGCTTCACCTCTCCTTACCCTGTACAGCCCTCAGCTTCACCCTAACCTGAGCTAACCTAACCTCACCTCACCCAACAGTTAGCTCCTCAGTTTCACTCTAACGTAACCTAACTTAACCTAACCTAATTTAACTTCACTCTATGGTCTTCTCGTGCCCCTTAGCTCACCTTTGCAGTACACCTCCTTGTCGGGGCCGTCGCAGTGCACCACGGAGTCCAGGGGCTTGCGGCAGCTCTTGCAGTTGAAGCAGGAGCGATGGTAGATCTGAAGGAAGGAGCGTGTGATGGGGAGGCTGGCTACGTGAAATTGGTTAGCTTAGGTTAGGTTAGGGAGCATTTTCTGAAACATTTCTTTTTTTCTTTTTTTTACGGTTCCAGTGACTGATTAACAAGATTTCTGCATTGTTAAAGGAAGAAACACGCTTGTCCATATTCTGAAACACTTCTGCGCCGCTCCTTCACTACTTTTAAAGGCTCTAATTGAAGCTACACGGGTTTTTAAAGAGGTTTCTACGGTTCCAGTGACAGATCAAGATTTCTCCACTATTAAAAGGAGAAGCAGTCTTGAGAACCTGGCTAATCATCTCTGTGGCCTTTGAAAATAGTCGTGGTGAGAGAGCAATGTGTTTCTAGGTTAGGTTAGGTTATACTTGTGAATGTAGACACGTGTTTTCTCTCTCTCTCTCTCTCTCTCTCTCTCTCTCTCTCTCTCTCTCTCTCTCTCTCTCTCTCTCTCTCTCTCTCTCTCTCTCTCTCTCTCTTCCTCTCATTCTCTCTTCCCTTCCCTGTCTTTGCCTCCCCTTTTTCCCATCTCTCCTCCTGTCTCTTCCGTCTCCTTTCTTTCCTCCTCCTCTTCTCTCTCATTTTCTTTCAGTCCCTGTTTTCTCCTTCCTCTCCTTCCGTCCCTCCTCCTTCTGTCTCCTCCTTCCTTCTGTCTCCTCCTCTCTTCTTTCTCTCCCTCTCTCTCTCTTCCTTTTTCCTGTTTTCTGTCTTTTCTCTTGTCCTCTTCCCGTCTTTATCTTCTCTCGTTTCTCTTGTCTCTTTCTCCCTTTCCTTTCTCTTTTCCTTTCTCTCCTTTACTGGTCCATCTCTTCCTGTCTCCACCTGCTCCCTCTCTCTTTCTTTTTTATTCCTCTCCTTTTATTTCTTCCCGTCTTCTCCTTCCCATCTTTCTTCTCTCTTTTCCTCCCATCCCCCTCTTCCCTTTCCTCCCCTTCCTCCGCCAAACACCTTCCATCGTCAGTATACTTCACAATCATTCACTCTCACTTCACCGCTCACTGCCAACTCTCCCTCAGTCTCCCCTCTCTCTGTTCCTTCTCCCTGATCTACACTCTCCTTGGCTATCCCCCTTCTCTCTCTCTCTAAACACTATTTTCTGTCTTTCTCCCCCTCTTCTTTACAAATACTCTCCCTTACTCCCTTCCTTCTTTCCCTAAACAATCACTCTCCATCCCTTCTTCTCATCCGTATATTTGAAATTCCTCTAAGTTTTGATAATCTAAAAAACTCGCCAGGTCCTCTTTATGAAACCTCTTGAAATCGCTAAGAGATCATCCAATTCCTCTTAAAAACTCTTTTGGAAACCTCTTGAACCCCTTGTGTTTCCCTTAGATTGCCCTGAAACCCACTGTAACGTATGCAGTACCTCTTAATTAAACTCCTTGAAACCTTCCCCTGCCGTGAAACTTATTGAATTCAAACCTATCCTTTGAAACACAATGAAAACCTTTTGAAACCCTTTGAAAACCCTTTGAAACCCCTTTGAAAATTATTGAAAAGACTTGAAAAACTTGAAAACCCTTTGAAACCCTTGGAAAACTTTGAAACCCCTTGAAGCCGTAGGAAGACCCTTGAAAACCCTTTGAAACTCCTTGAAAACACTTTAAAACACTCTGAAAATCTTTAAAACCCATTGAAACCCCTTGAAAACCTTTGAAACTCTTGAAAATCTTTGAAATCCATTGAAAACTCTTCGAAACCCACTGAAACTCTTTGAAACCCCTTGAAAACCGCTTATAAACTCTTAAAACCCTTTGAAACCCATTCAAACTCCTATAAAGCCCCATTCAGCGCCTCCTGCAGTACATACCTTGCCCTTGGCCAGCATCTCCTCAGCGGCGAACACCTTTCCCCCGCAGCGAGGACAGCCTTCCCCGGGTTTGGCTTGTGGGGGCTTGTAAGGCTTAACATAGTCGTCCCGCCCGTATCTGGAGACAAGCCCAGAGGTGGTGGTGACCGTGGTGGTGAGGAAGGGTGGTGGTGGTGGTGGTGGTAGTGGTGGTGGTGGTTTCTTGGTGAGGCATAACGAAAGTCTGTCTCTTTTTGATTCTCTCTCTCTCTCTCTCTCTCTCTCTCTCTCTCTCTCCTCTCTCTCTCTCTCTCTCTCTCTCTCTCTCTCTCTCTCTCTCTCTCTCTCTCTCTCCCTCTGCCTCAAGTTATGTTTCCATCTTCTTGAGCTGCTAAATTTTGTTTCTGTTTATCTATAATTTCTTTTTTTTCTTTTCTTTCTTACATTTTTCTTGTTCCATTTCATTTTTCAGAGACATTGTTGTAAGTTTAGTCTTTTCTCTCTTTTTCTCATAAAGTCATTTTGAGGTTCCTTTTTTTATGTTGCATGTGGGTGTGCGGTTGTGGTGAGTGGTGTGTGACGTGGTGTGTGGTGGTGACGTGTGCGAGTGGTGTGTAATGGCGTGGTGGTGGCGTGTGTTGGATGACGTGATGATGATGGTGTGTGGTAGTGTGTGGTATGTGTTGGTGGTGATGGTGATGATGGTGATGAGTGCTGGGAATATAGTGATATGTGGTGGTGTATGGATCGGGTAGATGTACGGTGGTGTGTGGTGATGTGAGGTGGTGTGGTGTTAACATATGTGGCTGGGTAAGAGAATGTGGGAAAGTGTAGTGAAATGATGTGTGGTGGTGTGTTATGAGCCGTGATGAGTGGTGATGCAATAGTATGTAGCAATGTACTGTAAGGGGTGGTGATGCGATGGTGTGTGATGGAGACTGGTAGTGATGATGATAAGTGTAATGGTGTGTGGTGATTGGTGTGTGAAAGTTTGTCACTTGTATAGTGTAGTGAATGCTGTCTGTCTGTCTGTCTGTCCAAGCAGCTCATATATAAACAGGTGAGCATCATCATTCATCACATTATCTTCTGTTGTCTCTGTTCTCTCTTTACTTCACCTCTACTTATATTTTCCTCTTTATTCATGACCTCTTATTTAGGACGACCAGCCTTCACTCGTGTTGGCTCATGTGTGTGTGTGTGTGTGTTACTTACGTACACGTCAGCAGACTGTGTGTGTGTGTGTGTGTGTGTGTGTGGTCATCAGGTGTAGGTGTGGCTAAGGTATGACAGTGTACAGGTATGGCTAAGGTGTGGCAGTGCACAGATGTGGCTAAGGTGTGGCAGTGAACAGGTGTGGCAGTGTACAGGTGTGGTAGTGCACAAGTGTGGCAGTGCACAGGTGTGGCGGTATACAGGTGTGGCTAAGGTGTGGCAGTGCACAGGTGTGGCTAAGGTGTGGCAGTGCACAGGTGTGGCTAGGGTGTGGAAGTGTACAGGTGTGGCTAAGGTGTGGCAGTGTACAGGTGTGGCAGTGTACATGTGTGGTAGTGCACAAGTGTGACAGTGCACAGGTGTGGCAGTGTACAGGTGTGGCAATGTACAGGTGTGGCAGTGTACAGGTGTGGCAGTGTACAGGTGTGGCTAAGGTGTGGCAGTGTACAGGTGTGGCAGTGTACATGTGTGGTAGTGTACAGATGTTGCTGTGTTCACGTGTTGCAGTGTACAGGTGTGGCAGTGTACAGGTGTGGCAATGCACTGGAGTGGCAGTGTACAGATGTGGCTGTGTACAGGTGTGGCAGTTTGCAGGCGTGGCAGTGTACAGGTGTGGCAGTGTTCAGGTGTGGCAGTGTTCAGAAGTGGCAGTTTACAGGTGTGGCAGTGTACATGTGTGGCAGTGTACAGGTGTGGTAATGTACAGGTGTGGCAGTGTACAGGTGTGGCAGTGTACAGGTGTGGCAGTGTACAGGCGTGGCAGTGTACAGGTGTGGCAGTGTGCAGGCGTGGCAGTGCACAGGCGTGGCAGTGTTTAGGCGTGGCATTGTACAGGTGTGGCTAAGGTGTGGCAGTGTTCAGGTGTGGCAGTGTACAGGTGTGGCTAAGGTGTGGCAGTGTTCAGGTGTGGCATTGTATAGGTGTAGCAGTGTACAGGTGTGGCAGTGTTCAGGTGTGGCAGTGTATAGGTGTGGCAGTGTACAGGTGTGGCAAAAGTGCGGCATGTTTACGGGTGTGGCTAAGGTGTGGCAGTGTACAGGTGTGGCAGTGTTTAGACGTGGCAGTGTACAAGTGTGGCTAAGGTGTGGCAGTGTATATGTGTGGCAGTGTTCAGGTGTGGCAGTGTACAGGTGTGGCAGTGTTTAGACGTGGCAGTGTACAGGTGTGGCTAAGGTGTGGCAGTGTATATGTGTGGCAGTGTTCAGGTGTGGCAGTGTACAGGTGTGGGTGGTGAGCCTGAGTGGGAGTCGCTGGCGTCACCTTTGCTCTCTGAACTCTGAGGTGTTGCGTCTTGAAGGTGGAAACATAACAGGTAGGCGCGAGGAGGCTACTCTATCAGTGAGGGACTGAATGTGGTGGGGGTGATAACAACAACAACGACAACAACATGATGGGCCTGGCCTGCAATAGAGTCCTTGCAACAATTATGGTCTCATTCCTTGAATCAGAATATTGTTAATGGCTTTAAGTTCTCTTTTTTATAAAATTTTAGCTATTTACATCTTTAAAGTTCAATCAGAGGTTAGAGGGCGTTCTCCTGTTTAGAGGGTGAGTGGCGGCGGCTGCCTCACCGCCTGAAGCTGTTACCTTTCCACCTTCGTCTGGGACTACTGACACAACACCTCTGCTTCCCAGTCAGACTAGAGAGCTAAGCGGCGCCGGTGTGGCTTTAGGTCATGCACAGGAGGAAGTTTACAGTGTGTGTGTGTGTGGCGCGGTGGGGGCGAGGGGAGGGGGGCACCTCCCCCGCCACACTCAGACCATTCAGTCAGTGGTGGAAGGAAAAACCCAAAAATGAATTTCATTGTGGCGTATATTTCCTATAAAAATATTCCAGAATTACATTAGGAACGTTGACAGCGCGTATAAAAATAGTTAGCACTATAAGCAAAAAAATAAAGCTTTAGCATTGCAAAAAAAAAGAATAAATAAACATAATAAGCGTAGCGGGTGACTAGAACCCAATGTGAGCGGCACGTGAAGGGCGACGCCCCGTGTGGCCGACGGGTGCTCAGGGAGGGGTTAGGCTCCCCTTGAGATCAGCGAGACTCGGTCGCCACCCACCAGGTTAGTGAGCGTAGCGAGAAGCACTGAATCGTGTTCGTTCCTCCCGAGGCAGGCGGCGCGGCGCCCCCGTGTGAGGCCCGCGGGGTGACGCAGCCGCAGCCGCGTTCCCCGCGGTCCGAACGGAATGGGCGCCGCCACCGCTCCTCAGGAGTCGTTTCGGAAATAAGCGTCAACAGCAGTAAAGAGGCGAGTTCGAAGCCATTAGCAGCGAGGTGAAGCGAGCAGCGTGAGGCGTGAGGCGTGGTGCGCGAGGCGTCTGGACGAGAGCTGGAGGCGGAGAGCGTGTCTGCCAATAACCTTTGATTTATTCAGGCTTCGAACTTTATGATCCTAATAGTGTGTTATTTTTTTATGGTGTTAATTTTATCCTGTGGTGCGCTGGAGTTGCCGTGGCGCTGGAGACAGTGAAGGACAGTGACAGACAGTGATGCCTGAGTGAGGCTCAGGAGAGAGAGAGAGCAATGAATTTTGATGTAGGTCTCCATGGCGACGGCAGTCATCCGGCCACTACCTATGATCCTTGTGCTAATGGTTGAGCTCTACGCTTTGAGTTTCATGACTGGATATTGAGGCGTAGGAGAGCGATTACTCCTTTCTGTGGGGAGGAAGGGGGAACACTCGTCAGTGGCCTGAAGCTTCCTGGAGCTGCAGTATTATATCAGAAAGGGAAACTTCCCAACTGGTTATTGTAGGTTAGGCAGGAACGAAAGTTGACTTGGCCGACGTGTGGGTGGGAGGGGCCGCCGCCGCCACCACCACCGCCGCCCTGGCGCCGGGACCTTACCTACCCAAAGCCCTCACAGGTAACCAATTGAGAAGTTTCGCTTTGTAGTTATTAACACACCTACATGGCTATTGATTACAGGTGAGAAAGGCCCTCTATCCTCTGATTAAGAGGGAATTAATTAAATAAAACGGAATCGATAATAAAGTGATGATAATAATAAAATAGTAATAGTAATAATAATAATAGTAATGATAAAAGATGATGATGGTCATAAGTTAAGAAAATGAGAAGTAGATAATAAAGGAAGGAGACATAATGGCGAACGTAAAGATGCGTGAAGTGTTTGCAGGTTAGGCTCGTTGTGGTGACGCCGCCATGATGCACTACATCGTGACGCGCCCTGAGTGTGTCCGCAGCGGCCCAAGGGAGCATGACTGTGTGTGTGTGTGTGTGTGTGTGTGTGTGTGTGTGTGATGTGAGGGGCACCATGGAAGGCCGTGGCGGGATTGGATGGGGTGGAGTCAGCACCCTTGCGGCCTGTCTGGGACACACTCTCTCCAACACCACACTGCATGACGGTATGGGGCATCGGGGGGTGGGAGAGAAGGGAAAGCTGGGAAGGCCTCACGTCACCCCCTCCCCCCAACCACTACACTCAGCGGCACGGCCTGTTGGGTGACGTGGACGTGGCTGAGTGACAGGGGAGGAAGGGGAGGGTGTGTGTGATGGCTCGTGGCCAGCTGGTGACCCCAGGCAACCGGCCCGATGACCCTAGTTTGTGCCACAAGGCAGGTGCCGGGCCACGCCGTGCCTCGCTTGGCCCTGGGGCGAGGGCGAGGGAGTGCGGGAAAACTTACTGTTCGAATTGAGAGCCGGTGTCCATGCTGAGCCCGGCAGCGCCACCGCCGAAGCCGTAGCCCTTGGGGCCAAACTTGCGGCCGTGGCAGGTCTTGCAGTAGAGCACATTCTCGTGCAGGTTGCAATTGGTGGAGTCCAGCATCTTATTGCACATGCCTGGAGGAGACAGGAGAGGCGGCCATTGAGCCCCGGGCCACTAGTGCTACAAGGGTGCTAGTGCTACGGGGATGCTAGTGCTACAAGGGTGCTGGTGCTACAGGGGTGTTAATGCTCCAGGGGGTGCTAGTGCTATAGGGGTGTTTATGCTACAGGGATGCTAGGGCTGTGAGAAAGTCTTAGGGGGGTTAGTATTATCAAGTAGTGGTTGGCAGTGGACTAGGGTGCTACAGACTGATACTAGTATACTAAGGTGATTGTTGGGAAGGTGACAAGTACCAGATATCTTTCTAGTAGCAGAGAGATGTGCCAGTACTAGGGAACTGTTTGTATTAAGGAGCCTGTAGTGCTTGGTTGACACCTGATATCTAACATTTCTAGAAGTGCAAGCACCGCGGATGTGTGTGCGAGTACTTGTAAGAGATGATGCTGAAAACTGGGCAGTGTTGCTATTTGGGGTGTCAATAGTAGGAGATGACTAGTGAAATAGGTCTTATATTCCTAGGCACGGGTATTAACAGATACCAGAGACAGTTTAATAATAGAAAAGAAACTTGAGGACTAAGCTATCATGAATGCAAGATGTGTGGATATAATGGAAGACTAATATTGTGGGATGTGCAAATACTATGAGTGTATGCATGGTGTAGTGCTAGGAGGGGCAGTGCTAGGCGGGTACTTACTGCACTTGTAGCATTCCTTGTGGAAGGAGATATCGCCCACCACTCGGGCCTCGGCGTGGTACACGGACTTGCCGCATTTTGGGCACTTGGGAGTGGGAGGAGCCTTGAATGGCATGGCTGTGGCGACTGTCCTGCGGGGGAGACACCATTCAGCACGCTGTACACACACACACACACACACACACACACACACACACACACACACACACACACACACACACACACACACACACCATTGATACTCGTAAACATACTTTTACTCCCATTTCCATGTGCAGTGATTTTCGACAAAAAAAAAAAGTTAATTAGTACATTGAAACAGAATTGAAAGCAAATGTAATTTCTGATGTGTTGTAATGGAAATGAGAATAACAATAACGTTACACTTGGAAATACAAAAAAAAAAAAAAATTGTAGTGCAGCCTTCCGGCGCCGGCAACACAGAGGAGCCCGCAGTGTGCAGCCGAGATTTTGTGCTCGGGATATTGAGGCGAACTTAGGAACTCCGCCCGCCCCGCCGCCTGGGTGTAAACGCCGCGCCGCCAGGCAGGTGGGCGCTGCACGGAGAGGTGCTGACTTCCTCACTTTTTAGTGACGTCGTCATCAGCGGCTTCAGATTTGTCCACTCGGAACCGCTGTGCCTGCTGTCGGTGCTGTGCGGCAGGAGACACAGCGTTGCTATGCTCATACCATGCGAGGCTCAACGCTGCCCGGCACAGTGTCCAGTGACTCGTAGGTTATGTGCTGCCCACAGCCTCAGCACTGGCTGACCGTCCCCGCAGCCCAGGGCTTGTGTGTGTGTATGTGTGTGTGTGTGTGTGTGTGTGTGTGTGTGTGTGTGTGTGTGTGTGTGTATGCTAGCATGTGTTGGGTGGTGGTGCAGGCGGAAGGAATGCCTTCCTGGTGGCCGGCAGGGCGGGCTGGGCAGGGCGGGGCTGGGCAGGGCGGGCCACCCGGTCAATCACGCAGGCCACACGCGTCATCCTGCTTGTCTTCGCCGCTCACGGAACTGCTGCCAAAGTGCATTAGTTTACATTTGCCTTCTTCGAGGCTGATATTGTGGTGAGCGGGCAGCGGTGGGGCGGGGCGGGGCAGGATCTGGCCAATATCCAGATGACAGGTAATTTTGGCTGCGGGGCACCGTCCAGTAATAGCCGGGCTCGCCATCAGTGCCAAAATTTCACCTGCCCAAGCCTGCCTCTCGTGCTTCTCACGCACCCCTGCACCCCCGGCCCCGCGAGGCCGAAGTGCCCTCCCGCGCTGGGGGGAGGCTGGGCGAAAGGGAAGGCCTCGTGCTTGCTGGTATTACGTGGCCTTTACCGCTGCATTGAGAAAGAGAGAGAGAGAGAGAGAGAGAGAGAGAGAGAGAGAGAGAGAGAGAGAGAGAGAGAGAGAGAGAGAGAGAGAGAGAGAGAGAGAGAGAAGGCAGCGTGTAGCTTGTTTTCAGCACAACGAAACAAGAGAGTAAGGCGGCCAGCGGCTAAGTCTGTTCACCAGATCTTGCCTGTTCTTGTCTGGGCTCCACCAATGGGAGTCACGGGGCACCAATGGCACACAGAAGACTCTCGGCTCTCTCTCGTGACAACACAGCACCACCACCAAGCACACCACTCTTTCCACAACCTGCCTTTGTCGGCGTGAGCTGTACACTGGCTGCTGGTGAGGCTGTGCAGGATTCTTATAGGGCAGGGATACCCACGCCCACCTCACCCACACGCCCGGGATACGCCCACTCGTCACCCGCTGCAAGCACGCACCTTGGAACCCACGTGAAGGTTGCGGGTGATTAATCCCCTAAGGCTTAAAGTTTGGCCGAATTAGTCAAAGTCTGAGTAAAAATATTGGTATAATTTAGCTCTTATTTGTTCCCAGCAAAGAACAAGGGCAGAAGCTATGAGTGAAAATAAGCAGGTGATGTAGTTTGCTTAACTATTATCTGGTTGGTCCTCTTGAAGAACAGTGGCCGTATAAGGAGTACGAGGGGAAACAAGCAGGTAACACTATCTGCCTTACTACCTGCTTGTCACCTTTGAATGAAAAGAATAAGTATGTCAAATAGAAGCTAAAAATAACCAGGTAGTATAATCTTAACTACTATCAGATCAGTCCTCTTGAAAGCTGGCCCGAATAGGGAATGTAGGGAAAATAAACATTTGTTCCTATCTGCTTATGTGGCCAAATATAGAAACCAACGAGGGGAAATCAACGTGTGGTGTCATGAGTTTATAATCCAGTGAACAGTGCCAGAAAGCTGAGGTATCGAGGTGAAGGTCGCTCTGCCTTATGTACGAAAGTTGGCTATGAGAGCAGCGCGGCCTCAAGTGCTTCCAAGGCAGCCTGCGCGTCGTTCATTCTCTCGCTTCATGAATTAGTCGAGGCGGAGGTCATTCCCCTCGTGTTTTGTTTTAGATCTCAAGGTTGCCTCTTTTCGCTTTCAATCTGTCTGCCTTGGTGGTATAATTATACGAGGTTCAATTGGCTTCAGAAACCACGTGGTGTCTACTGGTTTCAAGGCCAGTCTGTCAAGTCTCTCTTTCTTTTCGGTCTATTACTGCTTTGTGAGTTAAGAGATATTTTTTGTCGGGAAGGTTCAAGTCACGCTGTGATTTCTCTTTTTGCTCTCTTGTCGCCTGGTACCTCTAAGAAACGCTGGGAATCTGAGAGCCTCAACTCTCTCTCTCTCTCTCTCTCTCTCTCTCTCTCTCTCTCTCTCTCTCTCTCTCTCTCTCTCTCTCTCTCTCTCTCCGCCTCCCGCACTGCTTGCCGGCCAGGTGACACGTCATCACCTCGCGGCGCCGCCATCGAGGCGTGAGAGTGTGGCCTGCAACGGCTGGAGCATCGGGAGGGAGGCGCGAAGCTTGGCTGCTCGTGTTGGTGCTTCAGTCACAAAGACGCTTGAGTGAAGCACCGAGACTGCGTTACTTCACCGCTATATTCCAAGCAGCAAACCTTCAGCAGCAGCAGCATTTTGTACAGCGATCGGTGCTTCCCTCTCGAGGCTTGGCACTTCAAGGTTACTTTCCTTTGACTTGCAAGGTGCAGGTAACTGGCACCGTCTACTGAGCAGCTGTGACGTGGCCAGGTGCAGCCTGTAGAGTCCACGAGCTACGACAGGCCGTTTGCTATCTCTCCCTGATTTACTTGGTGACACACACACACACACACACACACATACACACACACACCCTATAACTACTTACATCCAAAGCGCTTTAATAAGCTTTCAAAAAGGCGTTCATGAATCCCCATAAGCATGTGTGTGAGCGTGTATGCAGTGTTTGGTACTCCACGAGTGGATGTCAAGAGTGAATGTGGTCATGTAAACGTGCATGAATACGCGGTGGGGTGTGGGCGTGCACGGGCGAGGGGACAGCCGGTGCGGAACTTTTCCATCCTTGGGAAGACGAGTGGGGCGTTCACAGGAATGGATCGTCACTGGTTACTCCTTAAGAGGTGACAACGGCGGCGCTTTGACGGGCGACTCGAGTGAATAGTGAGGGGAGGGATGCGTGAAGGGCAAAGCCTGCACGGGACACATCCTGCGGGATGTGAGGGCGGCAGCGCCTGGCCTCATCCCTGTGGACACTTCCTGCGTGCTGCGTGCCGGTATCCGTGAGCACAGTCGCAAGTCCCAAGAACACAACACTGTAAGCACTAAGTCCACTCCACCCGTGGCCTGGACACTGGTGGCGGGCGTCCTACCTTCACACGGGCTACACGGGCCGGGAGCTGCTCTCTCGTCCTCGGATGGACACTGCCTCTCGACTCCTCGCCTTATTACGATTGAGGACCAAGTGAGCGCCGCTCCACATTTTCTTGGGTGACGCCGCCGCCCGCCAACGCTCGAAATACCACCGTGCACACGGCACCATGCCCTCGGCGAGAGTGTCGTGTGCAAGCCACCTCGAGAACGGGGCGAGCAGTGGGCGACGACCCACGCCCCGCCCCCCGCAGGGCAGAGCCAGGCCTGCCCTGCCCCGCCCCCCGTAGGGCCGAGCCAGGCGTGCGCCGCCCCGCCCCGCACCGCCAACGCCTGCGATCGCCCGCCGCGGCTAATATTATGAACGATGTCATGTGGCGGGCAGTTATGGGGTCTGTGCCTTGCGTGACCCGACCCGACCTCGCCTTACCTGACCCGACCCGATCCTGCCACTCACTACCCACCCCGCACCACGCAACCCTACCCGACCCTCCCACTCCCTCCCACACCCCGCTGGCCTGCCATTACCAGAGTCATCCCAACCTGTGCCTGCCGCCGCCTCTCATGTTACCCTCCAGTACACACACACACACACACACACACACACACGCAGTACAGGTGTTATTACGGCAGGAGTGCGTGGCCTGGCCTCCCTCCCTGCAGTACGTCACCAGGTTTCGTCACCAGCGCATTACCTCATGATCAGCTGGGAGTCGCGCCTCCTAGCTCCCATGCTGCTGCTGCTGATATTGTTATAATAATAATAATAATAATAATAATAGTAATAATAATAAAAAATAGTAATAATAATAATAATAATAATAATAATATTAATAATAATAATTATAATAATAATAATAATTACTATTATTATCATTATTAATAATATCATCATAATCACCAGTATCATCATATTTACTTCTGTTGTGATTGTAAAACTACTGTGATTTTTATTGATGTCGTTGTTGTCGTTCTTTATGTTGTTGTTGTTGTTGTTGTTGTTATTGCTGCTGCTGTTGTTCTTTTTCTACTACTACTACTACTACTACTACTACTACTACTACTACTACTACTACTACTACTACTATTATTATTACCACCACCACCACCACCCCACGACGACCACCACCACCACTGCCACCACCACCCCCTCCCCCAACACCTATTTACTCAACACGGTCCTCTCACTCCTGCCCATAACTCCTCTCAGATCTCAGCATATTAGGTAACGTAAATTTTCTGCTCCAGCTATTCACTTTATCAGTTCCCAGCGGTGATGTTGCGACCACTTCTCCCCCACAGTTATTTTTAATCCCTTGGCGTGAACCCTCTGTGGAAACATATATATAGAAAAAAAATTAGTCCCTCTACTCTTTGTATACTGTCTTTAATTAATCCCATGAAAGGCAGTGAGTGGGCTGGCTGGCTGGCTGGATGGCTGCCTGGGTGGATGAGTGGGTGGTGGGTAGAAGTAGGTGACGCAGGTGGGTAGATAGTAAGTAGGTTGGAGGCTGGGTAGGTAGATGAGTAGGTATGCAAATAAATAGGTTTGTTAGGCATGTGCGTAGATATGTAGGAAATAGGTTGGTAGGCTGAGATATAGGAAGATAGGTGGATAAGTAGATAATTAAACATATAGGACGAAAAATAGATAGAAAGATAAAAAGATTGATTGACTGATAAGTAAATAAATAAATAGACAAATAAATAAATAGTTCAATTAAAAGAATAAATAAATAAACAGATAAATTGATTATTAGATCGACCGACTGATAAGCAAGTAGACAAATAAATCGACAGATAGACAAATAGATAGAGAAGTAAACAACTGAATAAATAAACAAATAGGCAGAAAGATACATACTTGGATTAATTCAGAAATATTTTATTGTCTACTAAAATATTTATTACAATTAGGAAACATGGTTGTCTGCATTACAGGAACAAATAAAAATAACAGGTACCTTTTTTTGCATTTTGTGTCCTCTTTCATTCTCAATCTGTATACAAAACGTGACCATTGGAAAGGGAGAAAAGGAAGAGGAGAGCTAGGAGGATGAAAAGAAGGAGGAGTAGGAGGAGGAATAGGAAGAGGAGTAGAGGTAGTAGGAGTAAGAGGAGGAGGAGGAGGATGAGGAGGAGGAAAAAGAAAAGAAGAAGAAGAAGAAGAAGAAGAAGAAGAAGAAAGAAAGAAATAAAGAAAAGAAGAAGAGGAAGAACAACAACAACAAAAAGAAAAAGAAGGACAAAAAGAAGAGCGTAATATTACTTAAGTACACTACATGAAAGAATAATAATAAGTTCAAAGTAGTAGAAGAAGAAGAAGAAGAAGAAGAAGAAGAAGAAGAAGAAGAAGAAGAAGAAGAAGAAGAAGAGGATGATGTCATTTCAATACACTCAAAAACTTTATATACCTGTTGCGTTTCAGATGATGTACATTTATAGGCAAGATTAGACTGCGCTCCATTACAGTGTGTCAGGGATGAAGAGAGTCACGAGGGAGGCAACACGTGGGAGGAGGAGGAGGAGGAGGAGGAGGAGGAGGAGGAGGAGGAGGAGGAGACAGGAGAAAGAGGAGGAGGAGGAGGGGTGTGTGGAGCAGTAAAGAGTTCAATTGAATCGCCGTAAATCACAGGTGAGTCACAAGTAAGGGTGAGCGGCAGGTGCACGGCCCACCTGAGCGGAGTGTGGCGGTGAGGGTTGCTGTCACGCCGCGTCGCTTCTGGCTCGTGTTCTTAAGCGCTTTGGCCTTCCATAAGGACTGCTTTCAAAGGCCACGGCGGCGATTACTCGGGTTTTTCATGATGTTTCTCTCCCTTGACGATGCAGAGTCCTTACTAAACTATCACCAGAATCACGAAAACAGCCGTAAAAACCTGAGTAACTTGCACTACAGCCTGAGAAAAGTAGAAGTGTGACGCCCAAACGTGTCACTCTGTAAGGGGTGACCGAGGAGAGCGCGTGTGCCGCCCTAGCCTGGGAACTCTGATGAATGTATTGGAAAGAGTGAAAACGCTTGAGCTGTTTATCACGGGAATCGAACCCACTAACATTATGACTGCCAGCACGCCCCTCTGATCCTGCTGCAGACCTGACGTAACCCGCACAGTATGATTAAAAGATGAAGCGGGTGCGTAATATCCCTTGAGAGGAGATTATCAAAGCTTTTAAATTTACATTCGTTAGAGAGGCGTCGAGTAAAGGGGATCTGATGGAGGTATTTGAGTGGTATAAGAGATGCAGCAAGGGTGGTGCAGGCAAGATTTTTACTGTTAATATAAGATAGGACAAGAAGTAACAGATTCGAGCTTGATAGAGGTAGATTAAAAAAAGAGATAGAAATAGGTTAACGAAATTTGTGGTGGATGATAGGAATAGACTCGGTAACCAGGCTGTTCTTGCAGCGTCAATAGATAAAACAAGAAGTAGCTTAGTCTTACATTACGTGGTTAACTTCTTATTTTGTTTTATTATTTTATATTATTTATTTGTTTATTTATTTATTTTTTTGTAAAGGAACTAAGCAAAATACAGGATTTATTATTTTTTAGGTGTATTTCATTTCTTCCAAAACTACAATGGGAACAAAAGGAAGTGAAAAAAAAAAAACGCAGAACATTTCCATAATGAAACAACTAAAACATCATTGAAAGAAAAAAAAGGGAAGAAAAGCTAATATATATATATATATATATATATATATATATATATATATATATATATATATATATATATATATATATATATATATATATATATATATATATATATATATATATATATATATATATATATATATATATATATATATATATATATATATATATATAAACAATCAGAAATCAGTAAAATGAACCTTCATATTTTTTACATTTTTAATTATACATGATATCAAAACTCCTCCTCCTCCTCCTCCTCGTCCTCCTCCTCCTCCTTTTCCTCCTCCTCCTCTACTCTTTACCTCCCAATTCCCTAGTTTGGCCCGAAAGTGCAGCTGTTCCGCCCACATAACAAGGAATCAGGTGTGTGTGTGTGTGTGTGTGTGCGTGTAGGAGGTCTAAGTCACATTCTCTTGGTGATATGACGATGTGTAGTAGTAGTAGTAGTAGTAGTAGTAGTAGTAGTAGTAGGAGGAGGAGGAGGAGGAGGAGGAGGAGGAGAAGGAGAAGGAGGAGGAGGAGGAATGAGTAGATAGTGAGAGTAAGAGGAATTATGAGAGTATCGAGTCAAGGATGAGAGAGAGAGAGAGAGAGAGAGAGAGAGAGAGAGAGAGAGAGAGAGAGAGAGAGAGAGAGAGAGAGAGAGAGAGAGAGGATTTACAAGGTTAAAGGTAAAAAATAGATAAAGACTCATTCGTTGTCTTTAATTAATGTTGTCTTACGATTTTGTTAACAAGACGTTGTTGTTGCTGTTCTTCTTCTTCGTCTTAATCCCGAGTGTGGTTGGCCAAACATAACTTCTTCTTCTTCTTCTTCTTCTTCTTCTTCTTCTTCTTCTTCTTCTTCTTCTTCTTCTTCTTCTTCTTCTTCTTCTTCTTCTTCTTCTTCTTCTTCTTTTTCTTCTTCTTCTTCTTCTTTCTACTACTACTACTACTATTACTACTACTACTACTGTTACTACTACTACTACTACTACTACTACTACTACTACTACTACTACTACTACTACTACTACTACTACTACTACTACTACTTCTATTATTACTACTACCACTACTACTAGTACTACTACTACTACTACTACTACTACTACTACTACCACTACTACTACAACAACCACTACCTACACCACCACCTACATCACCACCACTATTATCATTATTATTTCTTTTACCATCATTTCCATTATCACCACCACCACCAGGCAGCCTCACTCACCCACACACACCTGGCGGTCGCATGTCACCCTTGAGTCAGCATGAAGGCACGACCAGGTGACGCAACTGTTGGCGTGACACTAACACCCCCTTTGGCCTCGCACCTGCCGCGTCCCAACCACCTGGACAAAGGACAGCGTGGGAGGAGTGAGTAAGAGTACTAAAAGAAGATCAGGTGGATGGAAACCTGACAAATAAGGAAGGTGTTGGTGAATAGAGGGACAGAGTGGATCATATGGATGGAAAAAGTGGAATGGAGCGAATAGAAGGATTAAAAGTAGATGAGGTGGGATGAAATTTGGTATATTAAGAAGATCCTTGTGGTTAAGTGGAATGGAGTGAATAGAGAGAGCGAAAGTGGATCAGGTGGAGGGAAGCAAAAGGAAAATAACATATTGGGAAGGTGTTAGTGGTATAATGCAAGATAATACATCGATATAAGGAAGGAAGGAAGGAAGGGAAGGTACTAAGAGACACGTAGAGATCGTAGTGAAGATGTCCTGTGAATTAATATTGTACGAGAAGAAACTACGTAGGGAGAACGGGATGAAGAGAAACACGAGCATGATAAAAAAATAAAAATAAATAAAAAATAAAAGACAAGGATAAAAAAAAGTGGTTGGATAGTAATAGTAACAATAATGATAATAATAAAGGAGAATGAGAAAGAGAAGAGCAGGAGAGGCAGAACACAAAAAAAAGGATTAGAATAAGCAGGAGATAGATAAAAAAGGAAGGAAAAGGAAAGAAAGAACAGGATGGAGTAGAAAAAAAAACTGGAGGCTAGAGGAAACAGAAGGATAGAAAGAAAGCACGAGAAAGAAAAATGAAGATAAGAAGAAAAATGAGGAAAGGATAGAAAAATAGGAAAATAATACAGAAACACAATAAATATAGAAAAAAAAAAACAGGACAGTATTTGAAACAACGGAGAAGAAAGAGAAGAAGAAAGAAGAAGAAGAGGAGGAGGAGGAAAAAGGAAGAGAAGAACGAGCAGGAGATAAGAAGGAAGAGAGATTTAGAGGCAACAGGAATGCGCAAATTAATCAAGTTAGGAAAGGGAAGCGAGAGAAATGGAGAGATGGGAAGGAGATGATGGGTGGAGAAAAGAGTGGACAGGTGGAAGTGGTTAGGGAGGAGAGGTGATGGGGAAGGTATGGGATAGAAGTTCTGGCAAAGAGTTAAAGGGTAATGGATGTATAGGGGAAGATAAGGTGGTGATGGTGGTGGTGGTGGTGGTAGTGGTGGTGGTGGAAATGATTAGTATGTATATTTGTCTGTGTTATTGTGGAAGAGTGTGTTTGTGTGTTTGTCTGTGTGTCTGTATATATATTATCTGTTTGTTTATCTTTTTGTTTGTTTGTGTGTGTGTGTGTGTGTGTGTGTGTGTGTGTGTGTGTGTGTGTGTGTGTGTGTGCGCGCTTATTGTTTTGTTCAGTTTTCGTTTTTGTTTTTCTTGACTTTTCTCCTCGTTTCTTCATCTCTCTCTCTCTCTCTCTCTCTCTCTCTCTCTCTCTCTCTCTCTCTCTCTCTCTCTCTCTCTCTCTCTCTCTCTTTCTTCTTTCCTCCCACCGACTGTCTTCTCTCTTATCCTCTTTCTCCCTTTCCTTTCCGTTCTTTTTCTTTTTCTTTTAATTTTCTTTCCTCTTCACTCCTCTCTCCTCCTCTCCTCTCCTCTCCTCTCCTCTCCTCTCCTCTCCTCACGCAGTCACCACCACCACCACCACCACCACCCCCTGCTATTCGTCATAAACCTAAATAACACCACCTACTGTATGTCACAAAAATAAATAAGGACCAAACTAACTGCCTTACATCATCACCAGTCACCACCAGTCATCACCAGTCATCACC
Source organism: Scylla paramamosain (assembly GCF_035594125.1). Taxonomy (NCBI): domain Eukaryota; kingdom Metazoa; phylum Arthropoda; class Malacostraca; order Decapoda; family Portunidae; genus Scylla; species Scylla paramamosain. The sequence continues at coordinate 5,828,973 of NC_087187.1, forward strand.
AGTCACCACCAGTCATCACCAGTTATCACCAGCCAGTATCAGCACTATCAGTCATCACCAGTCATCACCAGTCACCACCAGTCATCACCAATCTCCACCAGTCACCACCAGTCACCACCAGTCATCACCAGTCACCACCAGTCACCACCAGTCATCACCAGTCATCACCAGTCACCACCAGTCATCACCAGTCACCACCAGTCATCACCAGTCACCACCAGTCATCACCAGTCACCACCAGTCACCACCAGTCATCACCAGTCACCACCAGTCACCACCAGTCACCACCAGTCATCACCATTCACCACCAGTCACCACCAGTCACCACCAGTCATCACCAGTCATCACCAGTCATCACCATTCACCACCAGTCATCACCAGTCACCACCAGTCATCACCATTCACCACCAGTCATCACCAGTCACCACCAGTCACTACCAGTCACTACCAGTCATCACCAATCTCCACCAGTCATCACCAGTCACCACCAGTCATCACCATTCACCACCAGTCATCACCAGTCACCACCAGTCACTATCAGGCACCACCAGTCATCACCAGTCACCACCAGTCACCCACCAGTCACTATCAGTCACTGTCAGTCACCATCAGTCATCACCATTCACCACCAGTCATCACCAGTCATCACCAATCACCACGAGTCATCACCATTCATCACCAATCACCACGACCACCATGACTTTCATCCCTCATCACACCACCACCACCACCACCACTACTACCACTACCACCACCACCACCACCAGGGCATCAGTGGGCATGGTGTTAAATCTGGACTCTTGTAAGACCTATTCTTAGATCATTTATTTAGCGATCGTCTCCTCGAAGCTCCCAGACGCCTTTATTTGGGGCAGGGGGCCGCGCGGGGGTGGGGGAGAGAGAGGGGGGAAAGGGGGCAGGAGAGGGAGGGAGGGGAGATAAAAGTGAGGGAGGGAGGGAGGGAGGGAGGAAAGAAGGGGTGTGTAAATTGGTTCCTTTAGACGCTTCTCTCAGCTTCTCTCTCTCTCTCTCTCTCTCTCTCTCTCTCTCTCTCTCTCTCTCTCTCTCTCTCTCTCTCTCTCTCTCTCTCAGCTTCAGTCAACTAGATTTCTGGCTTTATTTTTCCTCTTTGTAACTTGCCTGTGTCTCTCATACGGTACTCCTCCTCCTCCTCCTCCTCCTCCTCCTCCTTCTTCTCCTCCTCCTCCTCCTCCTCCTTTTCAAACAGTCATGCAAGAAACTGAAATTTGTCTGTTCCTGTCTCGTTATTCTAGTAGTAATTTGTATACATCCTCCTCCTCCTCCTCTTCTTCTTCTTCTTCTTCTTCTTCTTCTTCTTCTTCTTCTTCCCCGTTTCCTGTTGCTCTTCTTGACCTTCTGCTTGTTTTTCTTCCTCCTCCTCCTCTTCTGGCTCCCAAATCACCTTCATTATCTCCCTCTTCCTCTTCCTTCTTTTCCATCACTTCCGCTCCATTTCCTTCTCCTCTTCCTCCTCTTTCCATCTCAGTCTTATTCCTCATCTTCTTCCTTCTTCCCCATCCTTCTCTCCCTCTCCTCCCTCCCTTCTCCCCTCTTCTATTTACTCTCCTTGCCTCTCCCCGCTCTTCCTCCCCTCCCCCCCCCCTCCTCCTGTGGATAATCTGTTCGTGGAAGTTATAACGAGAGAGAGAGAGAGAGAGAGAGAGAGAGAGAGAGAGAGAGAGAGAGAGAGAGAGAGAGAGAGAGAGAGAGAGAGAGAGAGAGAGAGAGAGCAGTTAATTATATAAATACATATGTACCGGTGTATTCTCTTGAGTAGAAATAGTAGCTAAAAATGACAGAAAATAGTAAAAAATAGGAAATTAAAAGCTGAATTAATTACACACGTGAATAAAATGAATAGGTGAGTAATTTTAATGAGTAGATGAATGAAAATAACCAGTACATGAGTAAGGATTAGCCTGTATGGGTAAGAATTATTATACTCACCTTGGTTACTTGAATGTGGGTGAATGTATCGCCATGTGAAGGTGGTGAAGTGAGTAAAGAAAAATAAGATGAGTAAACTGATGAATGAGTGAAAAAAAAAGTAAATGTACGTGAATGAATCTACCTGCAAAACTGAAACAATAATATTCACTTGATATATAATGAGTAAAATAATGAATAAAAAAAAGCGAGACGTACTTGAACGGATGAATTAACCTACCTGTAAGAATTAAACGAGAACACTCATCTTGATATATATTTCCTTCACGTGGATGAGTAAAATCACCCATGTACAGATGAATGAATGAATGAGCGAGTGAGTGGGTGAGTGAGATAAATGAACAGACGAGGAAGACAAAATACAAGTACTCGATACCTTGAACTGACGCAGGTGAAAAATAACGTACAGAGAGTAACTAAGTGAATAAATGCTCTAGTGAACCAAATGAATAGATGAGTAAAATAATAAAGACGAAATGGTTAATAAATCTACATGCAGGAGGAAAAATAAAAGACAAATACTTAATGACTTAACGTGGGTGAAAATAATGGAGGATATGCAGGTGGTGGGTGGGTGAGGGTGAAAATGTATCGTTGCCTTGAGGGGGAGGGAAGGGAAGGGAAGGTCTGGGGAGGAGCGGCTGCAGGTGAAGGCCTTTGATGTGTGTGTGTTTGTGGGTGTGTTTATCATTAGCGCGATCTAGATAAGGCCTGAAGACTGCCGGGGCTAAGATGATGAGCCTCGCCGGGGAAAGATGTATTGGGAGGCAAAAGAACAATAAAAACAACAACAATGGGACCGCTGAATTATTCTCCTCTACTACTACTACTACTACTACTACTACTACTACTACCACCCATACATTTCCCTCACTTCAATGGTCCCCTCACGACCCATTCCTCACACGCACTCTACCGCGCACCATTAATACTTATCCACCTTTATTTCCCCCCCCCCTCCACCACCACCACAGTTTTAACCACTAACCACCTGTGGATTTTTTTCTTCCAATGTGGCACAACACTTAAGTGCTCTCCTTTTCTCCCCTTCATTCTCCCTCTCTTCCTCTTCCTCCTTCTCCTCCTCCTCGTCCTCTCTTCTCTCCCTCCTTCCCCTATGTCTCTCCTATTAATGTGTCCAAAAGTGTGCCGGGAGTAACACTTTCTCCTTATTTTCGTAGTGTTAGTCATCCTCTCTTTCTGTCTGTCTGAGTGTCGTGTCAGTATATCTGCCTGCTTGTCTGTGTGCGTGTGTGTTCGTTTGTCTGTCGTCAATGTTCCGTGTGTATTTTTCAGTCTCTTTCTGTCCGTCTATTGTTTTATTTGTCTATTTTGGCTTTTCTGTCCGTCTGTCTGTCTTTTACTACATTCTGCCTCCCCCCCTCTCTCTCTCTCTCTGTCTCTCTCTTTCTCTCTCTCTCTCTCTCTCTCTCTCTGAAGGAGGAGAGGGAACTAAATATGGAGAAATGAAAAGGGTAATAAAGGCAGGGAATGGGAGAGGTTAATTTGATCTAACACCTTACTCAAGATGGGTTTGCAAGAAATAGGCCAAAGACTGGGAAAGTGAAGGAGTAGAGCAGAGTACTAGAGGTGGAATGGGAATAAGGAGATTATTCCACCCATATTGCATAACCAAATATTCTCTTATATAATTAATTGACGAATGGGAAAGAAATAGAGTATCGTGTACAGACAGAGATCAGCTGACCACGTGTTTATGCTCACCAGCTGACCGTATGTAAACAGAAAGAGGAGGATCGTGAGCAAACACGTGTGAGTACCACGTGCTTGTGTTCATCAGCTGGTGATGATGTAAACAAGAGTCAGCTGATCGTGTGTGTTAGATCGTTTCGTGTATCAGTGGACTGTGACGTGTGGTTGTGATGTTGTTGTTGTTGTTGTTGTTGTTATTGTTGTTGTTGTTGTTGTTGTTGTTGCTGTTGTTGTTGTTGTTCTGTCTGTCATTGTTTGTCTGTCTGTCTCTCTGTGTGTGTTTTTTATTGTCTTAATTTGTTTTTTGTTCTTGTTTTCCTTCCCCCCCTCTCTCTCTCTCTCTCTCTCTCTCTCTCTCTCTCTCTCTCTCTCTCTCTCTCTCTCTCTCTCTCTCTCTGCCTTCCCTCACGTGATATCGCCGCACCTTTCTTTTCTTTCCTGGCTCGCTATATATTCTGTCCTATCTCTTAACTATTGCGTTTCGTCGTGGTATTATTAGCCCCTCCTCTTCTCACGCCTGGCACTCTCAATAATGCTCCCTCAGTGTACCTAAATAATTATATCCCATCCTCTACCTGTATTTAGATGACCTTTACATTATAGTATTCGTTGTTTGCATGTTGGTACCCGTGGCTGACTGGCTGGCTGGCTGGCTGGGAGGTAGTGGTGGTGGTGGTAGTAGTAGCAGTAGTAGTAGTAATATAGTAGTAGTAAAAGTACTTGTCACTGCTACTATTAACTTTAACTACTACTACTACTACTACTACTACTGTCATTACTGATACTGCTGTGATAATAAATAAAAGACATAGGAAAAGGGAAGAGGAGGAGGAGGAGGAGGAGGAGGAGGAGGAGGATGATCACCAGTACTCAAAAGACCACAAACAACCTCGTAAAGGCCAACATGACTGCTGCTGTTTGTTTTTTCCTTTGTGTTTCTTTAAGTATCGATTCGCCTCACACACACACACACACACACACACACACACACACACACTTATGAAACCTTTATTTACTTGTTTATTGTGCCGTGTAAGGAAAGAGAGAGACAGAGAGAGAGAGAGAGAGAGAGAGAGAGAGAGAGAGAGAGAGAGAGAGAGAGAGAGAGAGAGAGAGAGAGAGAGAGAGAGAGAGAGAGAGAGAGGCGGGAGGAACGAAAGAGAAGTAGGTGAATGGGAGGGGAATAGTAAAGGGAGGAGGAAGGGAAACAAGAGGAAATGAAGAGGAGGGTTAAGTAAGAATATGGAAAGGAAGAGAATAGGAGGAAAGTTAAAAGGGAGGAAAGAGGAAATTAGGAAGAAATAAAAGGAGAGTGAACAAGAGGAGTGAATGGAAGAAGAAAAGGAACAGGAATAAATGAAGGAAAGAATACTGAAAGGGTTAGAAAGAAAGAAGATACGAGAGGAAAAGAGGAAAGGGAGAGGAAAAGGGAAGCGAAGGAACTGAGGAGATGAAAGGAGAATGAAGAGGGAAGAGATGATAAGGGCAATGATGATGATGGACTGACAAACGTAACAACAGCAACAACAACAACAACAACAACAACAACAACAAGGAGGACAGAGGAACCATAAGACGCAGATTGAGGGAGTGCGATGAAGGGTGACGGCATCAGAGGAGAGGAGTAGGGGAGGCAGGTGCGAGGGGCGAGGTGCGAGGGGCGAGGGCAAGCAGCGAGGCGTAGGTAACACAAATCAGACCAGATAAACCAGTGTGGAGAGCGAGACCCATATTAGTGTGTGAGGGACGCGAAGATGCAGTGGGAAGGCGATTGATTTCCCGAAGTGATAATAGCTGTAGATGTGTACTACTTCCTGGGGCACCTGCCAGGACGAGCACCAACAGCAGGGGGCGCAGCAGCAGGAGCAACAGCAGGAGAAAGCGATAATAGACAAAGAACGACAAAACAGCAACAAATCTCATTGACACGTTATATAATTCACGGAAAAATAGTAAGTGTTGGTGTTTTCGTGAGGAGAGGAAGCCAGGTGGTGTGTGGTAGTGGGAACAGGTGTGTGTGTGTGTGTGTGTGTGTGTGTGTGTGTGTGTGGCATCTTCACAGCCCAAGTGTTGCCTTCTCGCCTTCACTTGTTGCTGGTGCCTTGCGTTCTGTCTATATACGAGCACTCATTATGTCTTCATCTATATCCTGTACTTTCATTACAACAACATAAGAGGAGGCGCAGGAAGCCAGCAAGCCCATGTGGCACCCCCTGCTGCCTAACTATTTCATGTCTCACAAACTCGTGTCGTCTTATTCCTGGTATCCTCCCCAGATGTTTATTAGGATATCAAGACATTGAGCTTAAGTTTGAATGTTATTTTGCTCTTCCCTTCCACACACACT
>NC_087187.1:5840000-5845000 GCF_035594125.1 Scylla paramamosain
AAAATTAGAAGAGAGGCGGAAGGAGGTAATTTTTTTTCCTTTCTAGGCTCTAAGAATATTTAAGAGACAAGGAGAGGAATGACAAGAATAAGAGTCTGAAAATGTCTGAACATGAGAAATGTGAGAGAAATTAGACTAATTATCTTTTTTCTAAGCTTCAGGAATATTTAGGAGACAAGAACAAGAATAATAGCCTAAATATGTTTGAGTATGAGAAAGCTTTGTGTAGCGACGAGGGCGAAGTTTATCATCTTTGTGTCGCATCAGTGCAGGGTACGTGGAGTTCACCCCCTCAGGCCAGTATCCAAGCCTTGCTCCCTCGCTATGACTATCTTCCAAGGCCATAGAGACGATTAAGCAGGTTCTCAAGACAGCTTCTCCTGTTGATAATGTAGAAATCTTGTTAATCTGTCCGAGGGCCCTTGTCTAAAAATGCGTTGCTTTCTCACCACAACTAATTTCAAAAGCCAGAGATGATTAGCAAGGTTTTCAAGAGTGTTTCCCTCTGTTGATAATGTAGAAATCTCGTTTATCTCTGAAGGAAGAACAGTATTCAGAAATGCTTTGCTCTCTCAAGACTGTTTCCAAAAGCCACAGAGATGATCAGCTAGATTCTCAAGATTCTCCTATTGATAATGTAGAAATCTTGTTAATCTGTGTAAAGGCTCGTGTCTAGAAACTCTGCTCTCTCACCACGACTATTTTCCAAGGCCACAGAGACCACTAAGCGGGTTCTCAAGTGTTTCTCCTATCGATAATGTAGAAATCTCATTAATCTCTCACTAGAATCGTAAAAACACTCTTGAAAGCCCGTTTAACATCAAGTAGTGCCTTTGAAAGGTAGTGGAGGTGCGGCGCAGAAGTGTTTCAGAATATGGGGGTGTCCGGGCGGTGAGGAGCTGTAGGTGGTCTCGCTGCGGGAGGTGCGGCGAGGACAAGGGCACTTGGAGGAGGAAGAAGAGGAGGGGGAAGAGGAAGAGAAGGAGGAGGAGGAGGAGGAGGAGGAGGAGGAGGAGGAGGAGGAGGAGGAGGAGGAGGAAAGGAGAATAATATCTGAGAGTATTAGAGATGATGTGAGTAAGGGAGGGAGGGAGGGAGGGCATTAGGATCAGGTCGCCAATAATACCTCTTTTTCCTCCCACACCCTTGCCACTTTTAACGCGTGTGTCACCTTCTGCGGCACTCAGAGGGCGTGTACAGGTGTGTGTGTCTGTGTGTATGTGTGTGTGTGTGTGTGTGTGTGTGTGTGTGTGTGTGTGTGTGGGCGAGGGTAAGGACAGGTGGGCTGCTCTCTGTTCCCTGGCGTTTATAAGACGGGGTGGGGCAGGGTGGGGTGGGGTGGGGTGGGATGAGGTGGTGGGCTAGGGGGAGGGAGGCCTGGTGGTGCAGTGTGTATTTTAAAACCATGACGAAGGCGTGAGAAACGGCACTTGGTGATTTTCCTCTGGTACACACACGCACACACACACACACACACACACACACACACACACACACACACACACACACACACACACACACACACACACCCAGCAATAAGAGGTCACTCCCTCGCCACAACGAAGAAAAAAATTTTCTTTCCTTGCTTGCACGCAGAAAAATGCCCCTCCCCCCTTTGTGTGCAGCGGGAGGGAGGGAGGGAGGGGGAGCGAGTGCGTGCGCGTGTATGTGCGCTTCTATTTAAGGGTGGTGACTCGTGTGTGGGCGTAAGGGCGGCGGCGGTGGGGCGGCGGCAGCACCTGGCGGTGCGTGTCTGAGTCAGGGGGACGTGCCTTGCCGCTGATGCCGCGGCCCTTCAACCCCTCAGCCCCACAGGTCAGCCTTGCCTCCGCCAGCCCGCCACTCCCACAGCCACACGTCCCGGCAGCCCTGCACTCAAAGTCCCGTGTTCCAGACCCTTGTTTATCAGCCCTACGGTACTGCAGCCCCACGTCACCAGCTCCTCGTCTCAGCAGCCTCAATAGTGCCACAGTTACACGTCCCAACAGCTCCGCTCTCCCATAACCCCGTGTTCCAGCCCCTCGCCAATCACCCCTACGATACTGCAGCCCCACGACACCAGCTTCTCGTCTCAGGAGCCTCTACAGGGCCACAACTACACGTATGAACAGTCCTACATACTCAAAGCCTCGTCTTCCAGCCCCTCGTCAACAGTTCCTTGTCTCAACCCCAAAGCCTCGCGTCTCAGCTGCACCACGCCCCCCGCAGCCTCGTGGTCAAGCACTTCACTGTCATCCTTCATCAGTAGCACGGCAGATCCAATGTGCCGCAGCCCTGGGTCACCACAGCCTGCAGGTCAGCGTGGTGTAGGGGCTGAAGCGTGGTGATGAGTGATGACTTACCTGAGAGTGGTGATAGCAGGGCTTAGTGTGACCTAGCATTTGCCTGACGACGCCCACCACTATCACCACAACCACGACCACCACCACCCTCATTTCCAGACACAAGGATCAAGACGTCTTTCCCAACCAAGATTCTGAAGGAGGATTACGATTACCTTCTCTCTTTTATGCCCTGGATTTTTCCTTACGTGTACAGGATGCTTGTTGCGTTCCTCCCTCGTTCCCTCCCTCTCAGAAGCACCTCTTGTCCTCTGTGCTTGTCTGTATCACGCTGCCCCTGTCCCCTGTCCCTTTTCCTGCCCCTGTCCCTGCCCCTGCCCCTCTTCCTACCCCTGCCCCTCTTCCTATCCTCTCCTCATTCCTCCCAAGCACTCTTTTGTACGTCTGTTTTGATGCTTTGCCTTAAGAACTGTCCCCTGTCATCCTGCCACCCTGTCACCCTGCCCTTCTGCCTCCCTACATCTCTGCTCCTGATCTACATCTTCCTGTAGGTTAGGTTTGGGTAGTTCAAGTTGGGTTAATTAAGGTTGGGTGAATTTAGGTTATATTTGATAAAGTCAGGTTAGATTAGGTTGGTTTAATTTAGGTCAAGTTAGGTTAGGTTAGGTTGTGTCATGTTAAGTTAGGTTAGGGTAGGTTAAGTTAGTTTAATTTAGGTAAGGTTAGGTTAAGTTAGGTTAGGTTAAGTTAGGTTAGATCAGGTTAGGTTAAGTTGGGTCAGGTTGGGTTAGGTTAGATTAAATTAGTTTAATTTAGGTAAGATTAGGTTAAGTTAGGTTAGGTAAGGTCAGATTAGGTACGGCTAATTTAATTTAGGTAAGATTAGGTTAGATTAAGTTAGGTTAGGTCTCAGATACACATTTGCCTTGCTTATCACAATGACCAGATGTCACTAAACAGATGCAGATGATCTAGCCGGGTACAGCCTTACTAGGCAGGTCCGCCATGACAGGTATCAGACCAAATGCGTCCTGAGCCAAGATATCAAAGTCAACGTAGTGAAGTATTGGCTTCCCCACAGCTGTGACCCTCGCATTCCCGCGCCGGCCGCCACACCTGACAGAGATGAGTGGCGAAGGGGAGGGAGGACTTTCTCTCTCGTGGTGGACTCAAAGGTCCGTGTTCTGAAACGGTCTGCTCTCTCACCACGACAGTTTTCTAAGGCCGCAGAGCTGACTGGCCGGGTTCTCAAGACTGTTTCTCCTTTTAAAAATGTAAAAATCTTGTCAATCTGTTACTAGAACCGTAAAAGCACCCTTAAAAACGCTTTGCTCTTTCACCACGCTTATTTTCAAAGACCATAGAGATGATTAAGCAGGTTCTCAAGACTGTTCTTCCTTTAAAAAAAAGAAAATGTAGAAATCTTGTTAATCCGCTACCAGAACCGTAAAGAACATTCTTAATAACCTCGTGCAGCTTCAACGAGAGCCTTTGGAAAGTAGTGGAGGTGCGGCGCAGAGTTGTTTTAGAGTATAGTCTATAAACAGAGTGATGGTGATGAATGCCATGCGCGGTATTGGTTAACCCGCTGACCCACGCATTCTCGCACCGGCCCCCACAGCTGACAGAGATGAGTGAAGGTCATGGATGCCATCGTCTTGCAGCGCAGTTAAATACACACGTGGTTCTTAAGTGGAGCGGTAGATGGATGGAATAGACTCAGTAATTAGACTGTTAGTGCTGAGTCAGTAGGGAGCTTTACAAGATTAGACAAGTTTATTGATAGGGGCGATAGATGATAAATAGGTATGTTTTTTAAAGGAACTGGAATGAACTTTATGGAACTTAACTGGAATGAATCTTAGTTAATGCTGAGTCAGTAGTGAGCTTTATAAGATTAGACATGTTTATGAATAGGAATGATCGGTGGAAACAGATAGGCATGTTTTAAAAGGACTGCAATGGTCTCAGTAATCAGACTATTAATACTGATATAATAGTGAGCTTTAACTAACTTAACCTATCTAACCTATCATAACCTAACATAACATAACCTAACCTAACCTATCTAACCTGACATAAACTAACCTGACCTAACCTAACCTATCTAACCTAACCTAACTTAACCTAACCTAACCTAACCAAACCTAACCTATCTAACATAACATAAACTAACCTGACTTAACCTAACCAAACCTAACCTAACCTAACCTAACCAAACCTAACCTAACCTAACTTAACCTAACCAAACCTAACTTAACCTAATCTAACCAAACCTAACCTAACCTAACCTAACCTAACCTAACTTAACCTAACCAAACCTAACCTAACCTAACCTAACCAAACCTAACCTAACCTAACCTAACCTAACCAAACCTAACTTAACCTAACCTAACCTAACCTAACCTAACCTAACCTAACCTAACCTAACCTAACTTAACCTAACCAAACCTAACCTAACCTAACCTAACCTAACCTAACCTAACTTAACCTATCTAACCTAACCTAACCTAACCTAACCTAACCTAAACCTAACCTAACGTCTAACCTAACCTAACCTTAAGAGAAAGACAAATTTACGATGAGTTGAAATAAGTAGGCATGTTTTACTCGTACACAGGGAGTGCCACGTGTAGGTCTGATGGCGTCCTGCAGCTTTCCTTATCTTCTTATATTCTCACAAGCTGATGACGATGATGACGATGGTGATGACGAAAG
>NC_087187.1:5850000-5905000 GCF_035594125.1 Scylla paramamosain
TAATACACCAAGAAATGCACCCTGTAGTACACGTAATAGCTAAAAATATACATACACGTCACAGATATACATAGCTACACCTTCAAGAATACTTAGTAAGGCCAGAAATACACATTGAAACACGCGTAATAGTTAAAAATGCACACAAATTACAAATATACACAGCTTCACCCTCAGATATACTTAATAAACTTATAAACAGTTCTGGTCGCCTAAACAATCTAATTTACCAACACGTAATAATATATACGTAAGTACATGCTATATTAATTTATCATATACAGAAGAGAAGGAGGTTTAATGAATCCGGAGGCAGTGTATGTAATAAATCAGCAGTTTTGTACAGGTGAGGCCATAAGTCTTGTCACCTGTGCTCACTTCCCCTGATCTGCTGACAGTCTTCCTAACACAACCTGACAATTAGTAGAGTCTCTCCAGGCCAGACAACTTGAGATTGAAGGAGAGGAAACTCAGTAGGAATGAAAGAGGTATGTTTACTGGTACCTCACTTCCTCACCACGCTATGTGATTTGAGACTGAAGGAGAGGAAACACAGTGAGAATGAGAGAGGTATGTTTACTCGTACCTCACTCTTTTTCAACGGCGCATGTACAAGCTCCAAATAAAGGCAACCTAGCAACCTGTCCCCAAGCCACCTGAGTGAAGGAACCCCACCACGCACACTGCTAACCCACCTTGTACAATACCGCACTTGCCACGCCACACCACATAAGGCGCCGCTGCTGCATAATGGTGATGGTGGAGGTGGTGGTTGTGGTGGTTGTTTAAAATAGGCCTTCGCTCACCTGTTCTCTAGCGCACACTGTGGTGGAGGTGGAGTTTTTAAGTGGAGACGCTAATGTGGCGTGCGTTCAGAGCGTGCAACGAAGTGAGGCGCGGCAGGTGTGTGTGTGTGTGTGTGTGTGTGTGTAGGGTGTATCACAGGCAGTTAAGTGTCCGTTTTACTTGAAGTATTTAAGGCAGTGCTGTCATCGCTAGTGCTGTTAATTTATTAACCTCCACCTGCGCTGTTCCTTTTTGCTCAATACCACCACTACCACCAGCACCACCACCACCACCACCACCGCCAAAATAATTTACCACCCGTCTGTCAATGGTCTCTGTTTATTGCCGTCCCATCAATACCTGCGGCCACACTATGTTACTGTTAGTGGTTGTTTCATGCCACATTGATGGATAAAAGGAAGCTCCACATAAGGACTGCCACGTGGGATTTTTTTTTTCTCCTTCTTCTTCTTCTTCTCCTTCTTCTTCTTCTTCTTCTTCTTCTTCTTCTCCAGCTTCCATTGTGTTCCTATGTTCTACGTGTATGTTTGGTTAGTGCAGGTTAGTGTGGGGAAACTGAACAGTCTTAAATGAACAGCTTGTGTAGTCAGGTATTGGAGGATCCTTTGTTCTTTAAATTGAAGGTCTGTCGCTGTTTTGAATTTTTTTTTTTTTTGCTGTTTTGATTTTTTTTATTGCTGTCTTGATTTTTTTTCATTTTTTATTTTAGTTCTTTTTATGCTGTTTTGAATTTTATTTTTTTTTATTTTATTTATCTTTATTTTTTAGTGTTTTAAATGTTCTTTTTTTTGTTCACTGTTTTGAATTTTAGATTTTTTTCCGGTTTATTTTTATTTATTTATTTTTTTTCTGTTTTGAGTTTTAGGTCTTTTGCTGTTAAAATCTTAGGTATTTTGCTGCTAAAATTTAAGGACTTTTCTTGGTGTAAGTAAATTTTAGCTCTTTTGCTGTTTTGAACTTTGGGTCTTTTCTTGCTTTGATTTTTAGATATCTTTCTTTTTTCTTTTTTTTTTTTTAATTTTAGGTATGTTGTTGTTTTGAATTAAAGTTATTTTGCTATTAAAATTTAAGGTCTATCCCTGCTTTGAATTTCAGGTCTTTTGCTATTTCATATTTGGTTCTTTTGCTCTTTTGAATTTTTATTTTTATTTTCTTTTCTTTTTTTTTTCTTTGGCTGTTTCGAATGGAAGATCTGTCTCTGTTAAGATTTAAAGTCTGTCTCTTTTTTGAAATTAAAAGTCTCATGCTGTTTCGAACTGAAGGTCTGTACTTACTCCGAATCAAAGGCCTGTCTCTGTCCTCCTTGTTTGAAATCGCTTATCAGAACACAATCACGTACGTAACTTTCACCACCACCACCACCTCCACCACCACCACCACCACCACCACCAAAGCCACCAACGCCACCACCACCAACGCCACCACCACCACCACCACCACCACCACCACCAACACCACCACTACTACTACCACCACTACCACCACCACTACTACCACCACTACCTCACTACCCCCAATTCTAACCCAGCAACATCCCTAGCCTCCAATCCACTCCGTGACTTGATCCGAGCACTAAAATTACCATATGAGGGAGTGAGTAAGGCCTCTCTCTCTCTCTCTCTCTCTCTCTCTCTCTCTCTCTCTCTCTCTCTCTCTCTCTCTCTCTCTCTCTCTCTCTCTCTCTCTCTCTCTCTCTCTCTTACATATGGTGGCCCACTTGGTTCTTCTGATTCATATCTATTTAGAGAGAGAGAGAGAGAGAGAGAGAGAGAGAGAGAGAGAGAGAGAGAGAGAGAGAGAGAGAGAGAGAGAGAGAGAGAGAGAGAGAGAATATTCAACATGAGGAAGTAGCAAAGACCTTTTTCTCTCACGACCAAAGATGCCGTCAAGTTCAGAATTAGTTTTAGGAGGAGGAGGAGGAGGAGGAGGAGGAGGAGGAGGAGGAGGAGACAGGGTGGTAAAGTGGAGGAGAATCTGGGAGGACGTTTGAAGGTGTGAAGAGTGGGGATGAGAGAGAGAGAGAGAGAGAGAGAGAGAGAGAGAGAGAGAGAGAGAGAGAGAGAGAGAGAGAGAGAGAGAGAGAGAGAGAGACTGAAAACAAAGTGAGAGGAGGGAAGAAGGAAGCAGGAAAGAGAAAGAGGAGCGAGAGGAAAGGTAAAAGAAGAAGAGAGAAGATAAAAAGGAAGAGAAGAGAAAGAGAAAGGAGAGCGAAGGAAGAGGAGGATAAGAAGAGGAAGGAGATGAGAGATAGAAGGAAGGAAGAGGGAAAAAGAGAGGGAAGGAAAGGGTAAGAAGGGGGGAAAGAAGAAGAGGAAGAGGGGAGGAAGAAGAAGAAAAGGAAAAGAAGAAAACTCTCCTTATTTGGTGATGACGTGGTGATGGTGGTGATGGTGGTGGTAGTGGTGGTAGTGGTAGTGATGGTAGGTAATGGTGATGGTGATGGTGATGGGCACATAGGCTAGGTTTTTAGTTGAGGTGATGGTGATGGTGGTGTTGATGGTGGTAATGGTGATGGTGATGGTGGTGGTGAAGGTGGTGGTGATTGTGGTAATGGTGATGTTGGTGGTGATGGTGGTGATGGAGGTGGTGGTGGTAGTAATGGAGATGGTGGTGATGGTAGTCTTTGTTGTGATTTCATTGATATGGATAAGATTAACTATTCTCTCCTCCTCCTCCTCCTCCTCCTCTTCTTGTTCTTGTTCTTGTTCTTGTTCTCCTCCTCCTCCTCCTCCTTCTCCTCCTCCTCCTCCTCCTCCTTATCTCCCCTCAGAGGTACGTGAACCCATTAACCTGAAGAAGAAATATTACGTTTCCCTTCATTCCTCCTCCTCCTCCTCCTCCTCCTCCTCCTCCTCCTCCTCCTCCTCCTCCTCCTCCTCCACCTCTCCGATCTCTCTTCAGTCTTTCCATCTTCCCTCAATTTTTTATCATGTCTCATCCCTTCTCATCTCTCCTCCTCCATTTCTCAATTCCCTTCAATCTTCCTCTCTCCCCTTCCTCTTCTCTTCCCCCTGTTCCTTGTGTTGTCACTCCTTATCGTAACATACACACAAAGACCTCCTGTGTGTGTGTGTGTGTGTGTGTGTGTGTGTGTGTGTGTGTGTGTGTGTGAGGGTTGTCCCATCACACTGCCTGACACACTGAGAGGAACAAGACGGTGAGGGGGAAGGAGGGAATGATGGCAGAGGGAAAGAGTGGATGGGGTGCGTGATGTGATGGGGGAAGGAGGGGAGAAGGCCTTGGGGAATGGGAGGAAAGATGGGAAAGGGACACACACAGGGAGAATAAGAGAAGAAAAGAGGAAAAAAGGGAGGGTGTGATGAGAGGGGAAGAGGAGGAGGGGGAGGAGGCCTTGAGAGGTAGGAGGAAAGAGGGAGATGAGATGTAGAAGATAGAGGGGAAGGTAAGGGGAGGGAATGTAACGATCAACTCGGGAGGGAAGGGTGGAGAGGAGAGGAGGGGAGGGTGGTGAGGTAGGGGATGTGGGGATGGTAGCGGGAAGGGGAGGACTGGGGAAATGAGGGGAAGATGGGGAGGGTGAGTGAGAAGAGGATAGGGAGAGGGTGAGGGGGAGGATGAGAGGGAGTGACTGGAGGGGTTGAGGGGAGGATGGGAGGGGGGAGAGGGGGAAGATGGGGAGGAGGTGAAAGGGAGCATGGGGAGGGGGTGAGGGGAGGATGGGGAGGGTGTGAGGGGAGGCTAACAATAGAACGGCCTCGTAGGGAGATGCTTAGCTGTAGTCTGGCTGAGAGAGAGAGAGAGAGAGAGAGAGAGAGAGAGAGAGAGAGAGAGAGAGAGAGAGAGAGAGAGAGAGAGAGAGAGAGAGAGAGAGAGAGATGTTGTTCTTGTTTTCGTAAAGCTTGAAATAAACACGTAAAAAGGAAAAAAAGGAAAAAGACTAAAAATAAGGAGAGAAATTGAGAAACAGGTGAACAAACAAATAAATACGTAAAGAAAGAAAGAGAAAGAAAAAAAAAAAGAGAAAGAAACTCTCACAGCAAGAATCACACACACACACACACACACCTTTAATTATATATACCTTCGCTTCACAAACATTCCTAGACAATTAGTACATTTTATCACCTGTGTAGGAGGGAGGGAGGGAGGGAGGGAAGGAGGGAATGAAGGAAGGAGGGAGGGAGGAAGGAGGGAAGGAAGGAGGGAGGGAGGGACAGATTCACCTCCAAATCTCTCAAAGCGGTCCAGGGTCAAATATTTATAAAGCGCTGCACTTTATAACACACCAGGAAGCAGCTTGGGACACGCACAATGTAAACCTCCGCTTGCCTCTCTCTCTCTCTCTCTCTCTCTCTCTCTCTCTCTCTCTCTCTCTCTGGGTTGTAATCTTTTCTTCCCGCTTTTTTGTTGTTATTTTTTTTAATATATATTGCATATGTGAAGGAAGCCAGCCAAGAAAAAAAAAAAAAAAAATAGGATAAAAGTTTGTTATTTTCTCCCGGCATAGGAGCCGTGAGACAGCAGCTGCTGGACGAAGTAATCTTAGCCTACTAATCTTCAGACAGTGAGCATTTATTTCTGAGCAAAGATATGATGTTTTTGTTTATTTGCTTCCTTTTTTTTTTTTAATCGCGATCTACACAATGAAGGAATTAGCAATGGAATTAATGAACTGAATGAATGTACCTACACCCATCATAACTTTTGTAACCCAGCGCAACACTCAGACGGAGGTGCTTATGTTTAGTGCTATTCAGTGAAGGTGTGGGAGGAAGAGGAGGAGGAGCACGCCTTATTTACCTGTTTGAATTTTTACAAGATTGAATCGAGCTCTTAATGTCCAGTTTTCATTTTCATTTGCGCCATAACCTAAATCAATTCATCAATCAATCATTTTAATTTTTATTTATTCATGTATTTTAACAACCATTATTATATTTTATGATTCTTTGTACTGTTCGCACACACTACGTACTTCCTTCCTCTTGTAATGCATTCCACTGGTCCACTGATCTATTTGGAAAACTTTAGAACTATTTCTGCATCTCCTTTTGTCTTGTTGGTTAGTTTCTATTATTGTTTTTGATTTGTTGTTGTAACGGTTTTCCAGTGATAACAAATCCTGAGGAGTATGTATAAAGATATGGTGATTGCTGATGTTATCTCGTCTGTGTGTGTGTGTGTATGTGTGTGTGTGTGTGCGGTTAACGGTTTGCAGCAATAAAAAACCTGGGAATATGTATAAGGTATGTTGATATGTTGTCTGTGTGTGTGTGTGTGTGTGTGTGTGTGTGCGCCGGATAACTGCTTCCAGTGACCAAGACATCTGAGGAATATATCTAAAAGCTGGTGTTATCTGATGCCTACAGATGTTGTCTAAGTAGTGAGTCATATCAGTGTCTCATTGCAATCCTGCCTCCCTGCTAAGGCTGCAGCCCTCCAGTGACACCCACTCACCATGCCTGTTTCGTGTCCTTCTGCCACTCAAGTACCATCGTCGCCAGGTCTACATTTAAAGTGGAATGACCTTCCTAATCGGATTCGGTTGGCAGCCCTGTCATTACTTGATCAGGCTGGATTAAGATATGAAGGGGGCCTACATAGAATCGGAGTGATGGGGGCGGTGGCTGCCCCTGTCTCCTTCCTCCCTTCTGTCAACCATTCCTTTCCTTCGTATATCGCCGAATGGATTCTCCCTGTTGAAGCGAGTAAACAGCCAATACAATTACAGTTAGACAATTATGCTTATTTCTAGTGACTAATTTATTGAAAAGAGCGCCAGATGATGCGCTGCGTGTCTTTTGATCTCATTAGACTCCCTAGAGAGAGAGAGAGAGAGAGAGAGAGAGAGAGAGAGAGAGAGAGAGATGGTGTTTGTATTCATGGAAGTGAGCTTTAATTTGAGATGCCCAAGCCAAAAAGGTGTCGTCACATCCAAGCCTTTGTGGACAAGAGGTGAAGGAGGACAAGGCTCAGTCCCTGAGAGCTGCTCCCCACCAGGCCTTGCCTCACCTCAGATTCTCAAGATACATAACCATAACCAGCTCCTCATGCATCACAAATTGGTGCAAGACTGGAGGCTGGACTGGAGGCTGATTGCACTCATATCTGATAACATGCTCACCTTCTCTTGCCGTTGTGTAAGAACACAAATGATGTTATTGTGCTTGCAAAAATACAGTTAATATTCAGAGCACTGCACTGAGTTCATTGTACCTTAGCATCCCTCTCTATCATCACAGCAGTATATAAAGACCGAGGTGCTGAGGTGAAGCTCCTGAAGACCACCACAGCTACTGCATCCCTCCCACACACACCCTGGCCTCCTCCCCCCTGGGTGTGCCATAGCAGCAAGTCCTGGGAATGCTGATGCAGTCCACCACCCACATTCCTCAAGTTTCACACTACCTTCACACTATCTAAATAGTGTCAAGGATAATAATCCTGTGATTTAAAAGAACTTCAGGAACTAGGACGGTTTTACTACCAAAAAAGAGTATCTGGTGAATTTCCAGTACTCAGGTATTGGGTGAAAGAAGGAGTGAGGTTTGGGCAAGTGTGTCCAGCAGGCGTGTGCACTGGTAGGCTGAGCACAAAGTTTCC
Organism: Scylla paramamosain; assembly: GCF_035594125.1. NCBI lineage: Eukaryota > Metazoa > Arthropoda > Malacostraca > Decapoda > Portunidae > Scylla > Scylla paramamosain. The sequence goes on from NC_087187.1 coordinate 5,857,372, forward strand.
TGTGGTAGTCTGAACATGTCAGTGCGTCTCCTCAATGCTGCTGAGCCCTATTTGTACATCAGAAATGCCTTTGCTTTTCCACTTGTGGGTCCTCCGAAAAAAGGCGACTCTGACCCAGTCGTGCTGACCTCTATTTCACTGGCGGTGACTGTCGGGATCCTGCTGCAGTATTATCTTGATGCCAAAGTGTCAGGCAGGTCAGTGCGGGTTTGTCCATTCTCCCTTCTCCAGCAGCCATTTCTCCACTGCCCTTGATGATAATGTGTCACCTCTATTGTGTTCCTATCGGCTGCTGACTTGGTGGTGTGGGTGGTGGGTGTTGCAGGAGCCTGGCAGAGGAGCAGGTGGAGGTGTATGAGGCGGTGGCAGAGAAGCTACACACTCAGTTTGATCTGGACGGGCGGGCGTGTGTCCTCAGGTTCATCTGTGAGCTGCAGCAAGGACAGCTGGGGCACAGCACCGTGGCAGGAAAGATCCTGACTGTGCTGTTCACGTGAGTGCTGCTGTCATGCTGTGCTGGTGGTGGTAGTGGTGCTTATATTGAGCATTTTAAGTACTGAATAAAAGGTTAACTAAAATTTGAAGAAAAAAAAATTCTATTCATTTGCAACAGATGGCAAAATGAACTCACAATAGTTGATGAGAATTCTCAGAAAAAATGATAATAACTTCATGATTTACATTGAGAATGGTCCTGATGCCTTCCTGACCATTACTTCCAATGTGAGGTCACTTCGAGGATCTGTATTAAGCTTGGCTCAGCACCAGACTTATTCCTTTCTCTGCTGACGCTTACATTTGAGTAACCCAGGACAAGATCACTAAACAAAAACAAGGTACAGGCATCAGCATGTGCAAACTAATTCACTCCTTTTGCTGTCAGTGGTACCTTTCAAAAGTATACTCTAAACAGGCAACAGATTACTCTATCAAGCTTAAAGTGATTCATCTGATTCATCTGATTTACTTTATCCTTGCTGTTTGTGGTCCTTTGTGCCCCATGGCATTGCAGACCTCACACCCTGAAGACAAAGGGCCAGCCGTACCTCGCCGCCAAGGGTCTGGGCCGCAGGAAGGATGCTGCGTGTGCCTCCCATTACAGCTCCTGCCCCCACAGTGTCTTCCTCTACTTTGAGACACTCAGGAACCTCACCACCACAAACCCACACAACAGACATTCCTGAGCAACCTTTACCGTCAGCAGTGCCCCAGATAACTTCACTACCAGTAACCAACAGCCCAGACAGTTCTTTCTGCCCTCATGCCCAGAGCACCTTCACCACCCAGCACTTCTGACACTCCTGAGCAATCCAGTACCCTCATATCTCTACTCCCATGCCCACAACAGCTTCACCACTTCCTCACAGCCCAGCGGTCTCCATGCTACCTTGTCATCACTTGTCATTCTTTCAAAGTATCGTAGGCAAAGTTTTGGTTCTTATCTCCAGCCTGTACCTCTAGTCAGTTTTTTGTGGATTAAGAATAGGTTCTGGAATATTGGAGAATACATGAGAACATATTTGTGGTATATGTCAGTCTATAAGAAGGCCATCTGTTTGTCTGTTTACTAATACTAGTGAACTACATGTGGAAGAACAGGGTAGATACCGAACAAGGCTGTGAATGTGCTAGTTTCTGGTGTTTTCCTCATAAAAGTCAACTTGTTTTGATACTGAAACATTGCATATATATATATATATATATATATATATATATATATATATATATATATATATATATATATATATATATATATATATATATATATATATATATATATATATGCTATAGGCTCAGGGCTTTCCTGTAATCCTGACAGGCACGCCACATGACAGAATATACCAATAAAAAGTGTATAACAATAAAGAAAACTATGCAGTAAAGAAGTAATCAGTTTTAATGTGGTGCACTAACTTGCACATCACAGCAACACCTACCTGGACTCCATGTTGGCATGATAGCGCGGCTTTGCTTTCAGAAATAAGTGAACTGCAAATGTACAAGTATAATGAATACATAAACTTAATAGTGAGTTCTATTTAATATAAGGGTCCCTAATTACATGATAAAAGTTGAAAATAGTTACTGAAATTGTAATATTTACACATCTCTGTTTTTCCTTCTCAATGTCACCATGTTTGATGGAGTTTTCCATAAGTATTAATTTTGAGCATTAATCGGCAACAATAACAATATTTCTAATCAACCTGACACAAACTTTCAAATGTTTTCAAAGGCCAATCACCTAAAGATTGATCAATCAAAGGTCAGTCAACATGATGAGTTGAGTTGTGGTGGGTGTTTGACTCCCACTCATGGTGCAGATGCTTCTTAAACTATCACTACAATCACAATAACTTCTGCCACAACATGTGAAGTTGTGGGGATAAGATGTTGAAATGTTTGGGAATGTAGTTCTGAATCTCATTATTCACTGAAATGTCATGACCTGCGTCCCTCACTCATGACTCCAGCTTTCCTCTTCCTGTCAGTGACTAACTTCAGTACATTTGGACATTTATTATTTCTTACATGTACAACTTATAATTCTTGCAATAATAAATTATGGCTGCTCCATTGTGATTCCACTCATGATCCATTGGTCCTTCCAGCTTTAGAACAACTGCATGTGTAACTTTATTAAGACTAGTTTAGCCTATTCATTCCTAGACAATTATTCCTGTAATTATCTACCACCTTCTAGATATCTTATTCCTGGAATAGACTTTATAAGACAAAATTAACCTGTTCTTTTCCAGTTTATCCATGCAAACAATTTTAACAGTGCTCAAAATGTAGCAATACTTAAAATGTGGTTGCTTTCCTTACCCTAAAACTCCACTTCCCACTAGAACCCCAAGCTAATTTTGCGCTGATAGAGAGAGAGAGATAGAGAGAGAGAGAGAGAGAGAGAGAGAGAGAGAGAGAGAGAGAGAGAGAGAGAGAGAGAGAGAGAGAGAGAGAGAGAGAGAGAGAGAGGAAAAATGGAGGTGCAGTACAAAACTGTATTTACTTATAACAATCCAAGACATCTAATAGTTAGAAACTCGATTACCCATCTCTCTTGGTTCTTCAGTTTCTCTTTGGGAGCAGCAGTGTGGGCAGTATTTTTACATCTTTCTCTTTCTTTAATATATATATATATATATATATATATATATATATATATATATATATATATATATATATATATATATATATATATATATATATATATATATATATATATATATTGCATATGTGAAGAAAGCCAGCCAAGAAAAAAAAAAAAAAATAGGATAAAAGTTTGTTATTTTCTCCCGGCATAAGAGCCGTGAGACAGCAGCTGCTGGACGAAGTAATCTTAGCCTACTAATCTTCAGACAGTGAGCATTTATTTCTGAGCAAAGATATGATGATTTTGTTTATTTGTTTCATTTTTTAATCGCGATCTACACAATGAAGGGATTAGCAATGAAATTAATGAACTGAATGAATTTACCTACACCCATCATAACTTTTGTAACCCAGCGCAACACTAAGATTATGTTTAATGCTATTCAGTGAAGGTGTGGGAGGAAAAGGGAGGAGCACGCCACGCCTCAGAGTATATTTTACCTACTTCCTTATTTACCTGTTTGAATTTTTACAAGTTTGAATTGAGCTCTTAATGTACAGTTTTCATTTTCATTTTTTTTTTTATGTAGGAGGGACACTGGCCAAGGGCAACAAAAATAAAAAATCCAATGAAAAAATGCCCACTGAAATGCCAGTCCCATAAAACGGTCAAAGCAGTAGTCAAAAATTGATGGATAAATGTCTTGAAACCTCCCTCTTGAAGGAATTCAAGTCATAGTAAGGTGGAAATACAGAAGCGGGCAGGGAGTTCCAGAGTTTACCAGAGAAAGGGATGAACGATTGAGAATACTGGTTAACTTTTGCGTTAGAGAGGTGGACAGAATAGGGGTGAGAGAAAGAAGAAAGTCTTGTGCAGCAAGGCCGCAGGAAGAGGGGAGGCATGCAGTTAGCAAGATCAGAAGACCAGTTAGCATGAAAATAGCGGTAGAAGACAGCTAGAGATGCAACACTGCGGCTGTGAGAGGGAGGCTGAAGACAGTCAGTTAGAGGAGAGGAGTTGGTGAGACGAAAAGCTTTTGATTCCACATTGTCTAGAAGAGCAGTATGAGTGGAACCCCCCCCAGACATGTGAAGCATACTCCATACATGGACGGATAACGCCTTTGTACAGTTAGCAGCTGGGGGGGGGGGGGTGAGAAAAACTGGCGGTGACGTCTCAGAACACCTAACTTCATAGAAGCTGTTTTAGCTAGAGATGAGATGTGAGGTTTCCAGTTCAGATTATAAGTAAAGGACAGACCGAGGATGTTCAGTGTAGAAGAGAGGGACAGTTGAGTGTCATTGAAGAAGAGGGGATAGTTGTCTGGGAGGTTGTGTCGAGTTGATAGATGGAGGAATTTAATTTTTGAGGCATTGAACAATAGCAATTTTGCTCTGCCCCAATCAGAAATTTTAGAAAGATCAGAAGTCAAGCATGAAATGTTTACCTCCTAAAAGGCTGGACGTCTATGAAAGGATATGGAAAAGTGCAGGGTGGTATCATCAGTTTAGGAGTGGATAGGACAAGAAGTTTGGTTTAGAAGATCATTAATGAATAATAAGAAGAGAGTGGGTGATAGGACAGAACCCTGAGGAACACCACTGTTAATAGATTTAGAAGAACAGTGACCATCTACCACAGCAGCAATAGAACGGTCAGAAAGGAAACTTGAGATGAAGTTACAGAGAGAAGGATAGAAGCCGTAGGAGGATAGTTTGGAAATCAAAGCTTTATGCCAGACTCTATCAAAAGCTTTTGATATGTCCAAGGCAACAGCAAAAGTTTCACCAAAATCTCTAAAAGAGGATGACCAAGACTCAGTAAGGAAAGCCAGAAGATCACCAGTAGAGTGGCCTTGACGGAACCCATACTGGCGATCAGATAGAAGGTTGTGAAGTGATAGATGTTTAAGAATCTTCCTGTTGAGGATAGATTAAAAAACTTTAGATAGGCAGGAAATTAAAGCAATAGGACGGTAGTTTGAGGGATGAGAACGGTCAACCTTTTTAGGAACAGGCTGAATGTAGGCAAACTTCCAGCAAGAAGGAAAGGTAAATGCTGACAGACAGAGCTGAAAGTTTGACAAGGCAAGGTGCAAGCACAGAGGCACAGTTTCGGAGAACAATAGGAGGGACCCCATCAGGTCCATAAGCCTTCCGAGGGTTTAGGCCAGCAAGGGCATGGAAAACATCATTGTGAAGAATTTTAATAGATAGCATGAAGTAGTCACAGGGTGGAGGAGAGGGAGGAACAAGCCCAGAATCGTCCAAGGTTTGAAGTAGTCAGAGTGTGGAGGAGAGGGAGGAACAAGCCCAGAATCATCCAAGGTTTGAGCAGAGTTCAGCTTTAGAAATAGATGTGATAGCAGTGGTGCCATCTGGTTGAAATAAAGGAGGGAAGGAAGAAGCAAAGTTATTGGAGATATTTTTGGCTAGATGCCAGAAGTCATGAGGGGAGTTAGATCTTGAAAGGTTTTGACACTTTCTGTTAATGAAGGAGTTTTTGGCTAGTTGGAGAACAGACTTGGCATGGTTCCGGGCAGAAATATAAAAGTGCATGAGATTCTTCTGATGGAAGGCTTAAGTACCTTTTGTGGGCCACCTCTCTATCATGTATAGCATGAGAACAAGCTGTGTTAAACCAAGGTTTGGAAAGAGTGAGGAATGTACGCCTCTATGCCAGACACTATCACCTCTGTTATGCGCTCAGCACACAAAGACGGGTCTCTGACACGGAAGCAGTAGTCATTCCAAGGAAAATCAGCAAAATACCTCCTCAGGTCCCCCCAACTAGCAGAGGCAAAATGCCTGCCAGAGGCACTTTCACTTAAGGGGATCCCGAGGAGGGATTGGAGCGATAGGACAAGATAAAGATATGAGATTGTGATCGGAGAAGCCCAATGGAGAAGAAAGGGTGACGGCATAAGCAGAAGGATTAGAGTTCAGGAAAAGGTCAAGAATGTTGGGCGTATCTCCAAGACAGTCAGGAATACGAGTAGGGTGTTGCACCAATTGCTCTAGGTCGTGGAGGATAGCAAAGTTGAAGGCTTGTTCATCAGGATGGTCAGTGAAGGGAGAGGAAAGCCAAAGCTGGTGGTGAACACTGAAATTTCCAAGAATGGAAATCTCTGCAAAAGGGAAGAGGGTCAGAATGTGCTCCACTTTGGAAGTTAAGTAGTCAAAGAATTTCTTATAGTCAGAGGAGTTAAGTGAGAGGTATACAGCACAGATAAATTTAGTTTGAGAGTGACTCTGTAGTCGTAGCCAGATGGTGGAAAACTTGGAAGATTCAAGAGTGTGGGCACGAAAGCAAGTTAAGTCATTGCATACATAAATGCAACATTCAGCTTTGGATCGAAAATGAAGATAGAGAAAGTAGGAAAGAACAGTAAAGAGGCTACTGTCAGTTGCCTCAGACACCTGGGTTTCAGTGAGGAAAAGAAGATGAGGTTTAGAAGAGGAGAGGTGGTGTTCTACAGATTGAAAATTAGATCTCAGACCGCAAATGTTGCAGAAAAAATTAATGAAGAAAAAGTTGAGGGGGGTGTCATGACACTTAGGGTTGTCGACAGAAAGGCAGTCCAACCTGGGGACATTTATGGTCCCCTCCCCAGATGGGAACTCCGAGGCTGGTGTAGGAGTTGCCATGATAATTTTGAAATTTTGAGTGAACGGTGTGTGTGTTATTAGGTGCTTGTAGTCTTGTGTGGAGGAAGAGAGTTGTCTTTAGAGGGCAGGCTGTGACTGCCCGCTTGTGTTGTGAGACACAAAGGGAAACGTTCAGTGAGGTCACAGCTGGGTTTAATGATAAGTTCACAGCACCCCCTGAACAGTGCTTTAGACCTCACTGGGAGTAATTATCGTTTTGGCAGGTGTCTACTGCCTCCTCTTCTGTGCCATAACCTAAATCAATTCATCAAACAATCATTATCATATTTTAAGATTCTTTGTACTGTTCACACACACTACGTACTTCCTTCCTCTTGTAATGCATTCCACTGGTCCACTGATCTATTTGGAAAACTGTAGGACTATTTCTGCATCTCCTTTTGTCTTGTTGGCTAGTTTCTATTGTTGTTGTTGTTGTTGATGTTGATTTGTTGTTGTTGTAATGGTTTTCCAGTGATAACAAATCCTGAGGGACATGTATAAGGATATGGTAATTGCTGATGTTATCTCATCTGCGTATGTGTAAGTGTGTGTCTTTAACGGTTTGCAGCAATAAAAAAACCGGGAATATGTATAAGGTGTGTGTGTGTGTGTGTGTGTGTGTGTGTGTAACGGCTTACAGCAATAAAAAAAAACCTGGCAATACGTATAAGGTATGTTGATGTGTGTGTGTGTGTGTGCGCGCGCGTGCCGGATAACTGCTTCCAGTGACCAAGACATCTGAGGAATATATCTAAAAGCTGGTGTTATCTGATGCCTACAGATGTTGTCTAAGTAGTGAGTCATATCAGTGTCTCATTGCAATCCTGCCTCCCTGCTAAGGCTGCGGCCCTCCAGTGACACCCGCTCACCATGCCTGTTTCGTGTCCTTCTGCCACTCAAGTACTATCGTCGCCAGGTCTACATTTAAAGTGGAATGACCTTCCTAATCGGATTCGGTTGGCAGCCCTGTCATTACTTGATCAGGCTGGATTAAGATATGAAGGGGGCCTACATACAATCGGAGTGATGGGGGCGGTGGCTGCCCCTGTCTCCTTCCTCCCTCCTGTCATCCATTCCTTTCCTTCGTATATCGCCGAATGGATTCTCCCTGTTGAAGCGAGTAAACAGCCAATACAATTACAGTTAGACAATTATGCTTATTTCTAGTGACTAATTTATTGAAAAGAGCGCCAGATGATGCGCTGCGTGTCTTTTGATCTCATTAGACTCCCTAGAGAGAGAGAGAGAGAGAGAGAGAGAGAGAGAGAGAGAGAGAGAGAGAGAGAGAGAGAGAGAGAGAGAGAGAGAGAGAGAGAGAGAGAGAGAGAGAGAGAGAGAGAGAGAGCTGGTGTTTGTATTCATGGAAGTGAACTTTAATTTGAGATGCCCAAGCCAAAAGTTGTGGCATCACATCCAAGCCTTTGTGGACTAGCCCTGAGAGCTACTCCCCACCAGGCCTTGCATCACCTCAGATTCTCAAGATACATAAGCATAATCAGTCTAGCACATTGGTGCAAGACTGGAGGCTGATTGCACTCCTATCTGATAACATGCTCACCTTCTCTCGCTGTTGTGTAAGAATACAAATGATGTTATTGTGCTTGCAAGAATACATATAATATTCACTACACTGTACTGAGTTCATTGTACCTAACCATCCCTCTCCTTCATCACAGCAGTATATAAAGACTGGGGTGCTGAGGTGAAGCTCCTGAAGACCACTACAGCTACTCCATCTCTCCCACACACACCCTGGCTTCCTCCCCCGTGGGTGTGCCATAGCAGCAAGTCCTGGGAAGGCTGATGCAGTCCACCACCCACATTCCTCAAGTTTCACACTACCTTCACACTATCTAAATAGTGTCAAGGATAATAACCTTGTGATTTAAAAGGACTTCAGGAATTAGGACTATTTTAGTACCAAAAAATAGCATCTGGTGAATTTCCAGTACTCAGGTATTGGGTGAAGGAAGGAGCAAGGTTTGGGCAAGTGTGTCCAGTAGGCCTGTGCACTGGTAGGCTGAGCACAAAGTTTCCTGTGGTGGTCTGAACATGGCAGTGCGTCTCCTCAGTGCTGCTGAGCCCTACTTGTATGTCACAAATGCAGTTGCTTTTCCACTTGTGGGTCCTCCGAAAAAAGGCGACTCTGACCCAGTCGTGCTGACCTCTATTTCACTGGCGGTGACTGTTGGGATCCTGCTGCAGTATTATCTTGATGCCAAAGTGTCAGGCAGGTCAGTGTGGGTTTGTCCATTCTCCCTCCTCCAGTAACCATTCCTCCACTGCTCTTGATGATAATGTGTCACCTCTATTGTGTTCCTATTGGCTGCTGACTTGGTGGTGTGGGTGGTGGGTGTTGCAGGAGCCTGGCAGAGGAGCAGGTGGAGGTGTATGAGGCGGTGGCAGAGAAGCTACACACTCAGTTTGATCTGGACGGGCGGGCGTGTGTCCTCAGGTTCATCTGTGAGCTGCAGCAAGGACAGCTGGGGCACAGCACCGTGGCAGGAAAGATCCTGACTGTGCTGTTCACGTGAGTGCTGCTGTCATGCTGTGCTGGTGGTGGTAGTGGTGCTTATATTGAGCATTTTAAGTAATGAATAAAAGGTTAACTAAAATTTGAATTAAAAAAAAAATTCTATTCAATTGCAACAGATGGCAAAATGAACTCACAATAGTTGATGAGAATTCTCAGAAAAAAATGATAATGACTTCATGATTTACATTGAGAATGGTCCTGATGCCTTCCTGACCATTACTTCCAATGTGAGGTCACTTCGAGGATCTGTATTAAGCTTGGCTCAGCACCAAACTTATTCCTTTCTCTGCTGACGCTTACATTTGAGTAACCCAGGACAAGATCACTAAACAAAAACAAGGTACAGGCATCAGCATGTGCAAACTAATTCACTCCTTTTGCTGTCAGTGGTACCTTTCAAAAGTATACTCTAAACAGGCAACAGACTACTCTATCAAGCTTAAAGTGATTCATCTGATTCATCTAATTTACTTTATCCTTGCTGTTTGTGGTCCTTTGTGCCCCATGGACCTGCAGACCTCACACCCTGAAGACAGAGGGCCAGCCGTACCTCGCCGCCAAGGGTCTGGGCCGCAGGAAGGATGCTGCGTGTGCCTCCCATTACAGCTCCTGCCCCCACAGTGTCTTCCTCTACTTTGAGACACTCAGGAACCTCACCACCACAAACCCACACAACAGACATTCCTGAGCAACCTTTACCGTCAGCAGTGCCCCAGATAACTTCACTACCAGTAACCAACAGCCCAGACAGTTCTTTCTGCCCTCATGCCCAGAGCACCTTCACCACTCAGCACTTCTGACACTCCTGAGTACCCTCATATCTCTACTCCCATGCCCACAACAGCTTCACCACTTCCTCACAGCCCAGCGGTCTCCATGCTATCTTGTCATCACTTGTCATTCTTTCAAAGTATCGTAGGCAAAGTTTTGGTTCTTATCTCCAGCCTGTACCTCTAGTCAGTTTTTTGTGGATTAAGAGTAGGTTCTGGAATATTGGAGAATACATGAGAACATATACCACAAGACCTGTCAGTCTATAAGAAGGCCATCTGTTTGTCTGTTTACTAATACTAGTGAACTACATGTGGAAGAACAGGGTAGATACCGAACAAGGCTGTGAATGTGCTAGTTTCTGGTGTTTTCCTCATAAAAGTCAACTTGTTTTGATACTGAAACATTGCATATATATATATATATATATATATATATATATATATATATATATATATATATATATATATATATATATATATATATATATATATATATTTACTGTTCCTTTGTTACCTATTCAGTATCTATGCAAAAACTGGTCTACATGGCAAGTCCTTTGAATTTATAGAGGATTTTTCTTACCTGGATGTGATTTAGACAAGATGCAGGAACTTCTCTTCACTGGAAATGTTAATATGAGATATGGACTGATATATTTATGGTTTACATGTGTTATTCAATCCTGCATTTCTCTACTCTTCTGTCAACTAAGCTCTCCATATATACACACAAGCTATAGGCTCAGGGCTTTCCTGTAATCCTGACAGGCACACCACATGACAGAATATACCAGTAAAAAGTGTACAACAATAAAGAAAACTATGCAGTAAAGAAGTAATCAGTTTTAATGTGGTGCACTAACTTGCACATCACAGCAACACTTGCCTGGACTCCATGTTGGCATGATAGCACGGCTTTGCTTTCAGAAATAAGTGAACTGCAAATGTACAAGTATAATGAATACATAAACTTAATAGTGAGTTCTATTTAATATAAGGGTCCCTAATTACTCGTACATGATAAAGTTGAAAATAGTTACTGAAATTGTAATATTTACACATCTCTGTTTTTCCTTCTCAATGTCACCATGTTTGATGGAGTTTTCCATAAGTATTAATTTTGAGCATTAATCGGCAACAATAACAATATTTCTAATCAACCTGACACAAACTTTCAAATGTTTTCAAAGGCCAATCACCTAAAGATTGATCAATCAAAGGTCAGTCAACATGATGAGTTGAGTTGTGGTGGATGTTTGACTCCCACTCATGGTGCAGATGCTTCTTAAACTATCACTACAATCACAATAACTTCTGCCACAACATGTGAAGTTGTGGGGATAAGATGTTGAAATGTTTGGGAATGTAGTTCTGAATCTCATTATTCACTGAAATGTCATGACCTGCGTCCCTCACTCATGACTCAAGCTTTCCTCTTCCTGTCAGTGACTAACTTCAGTACATTTGGACATTTATTATTTCTTAAATGTACAAGTTATAATTCTTGCAATAATAAATTATGGCTGCTCCATTGTGATTCCACTCATGATCCATTGGTCCTTCCAGCTTTAGAACAACTGCATGTGTAACTTTATTAAGACTAGTTTAGCCTATTCATTCCTAGACAATTATCCCTGTAATTATCTACCACCTTCTAGATATCTTATTCCTGGAATAGACTTTAAAAGACAAAATTAACCTGTTCTTTTCCAGTTTATCCATGTAAACAATTTTTACAGTGCTCAAAATGTTAACAAAAGGACAACCACAGTAACCAAAGGGTCAATAGTGTAATATTGAAGCATCCAAGTAGTGAGTGTGCACTGCTGCAGCTCACCCTCACAAGCACACTGGGCAGAAATACTGATGTACATGATAACTATTTATTTTAGAGTCACCTTAATGGAGTACAGGGAGACACACACAGGGGCCGGCGAGAGGGAATGCTTGGCTATTGTTATTCGTTGGTGTTCTGCACGACAATCAGCATATACTCCTTGTCTGTGAGGAAGAATGGTGAAGCATTTTATGAGGGAGTGTTTGACTATGTGGCTTTGGTATAACACGCATGCACACACACACACAGGAAGGTACTTGTTGGTGCAGTCATTTTGTTATATGCAAAATGGGTCTGATATCATTGTATGAAAGAGAAAGAGGAGACCTGACAGCAAAGTATAGAGCAATCTTAGGAGTGATGAAATGACAAGAAAGGCATGTTTGTAAGTGATAACAAATACAAGAGGACATGATGAAAAGTTGAAGAGAACAGGAAGCTTGACAGACACAAAATAACACAGTTTTCTGTGTTGGTGAGTTGTCAAGTGGAATGGTTTGGATAAGGACGTCACGAGTGCTACGAGTGGTCATGAGTTTAAACCAATGACTGACCAAATGTGATACAGATGGGGACTACACCAGTTTACCTCATTTCCTGTAAACTCCCATTAGATCACAGTCACACTCACACACACACAAGAAGGCAGTGTCAGCAAGGAGAATGGACCAATAGAAAGACTAGATAAATAGAGATATGGAGATGGGAGCATACAAATATAGCTTAGGCCCTGTAACATACAAGGCATAAACACACACACACACACACACACACACACACACACACACACAATCTACATACCTGGAGCAATCATAATTTCGTGCTTCTTGGAACGTACGCGTAAGAATGTGAGGTCGTTGGTTGGGTCGAGGTCCCTCACCACACTGCGTGCCTTGTCCGTGAGTCCGCTGATGAGGCCGGTGTACTGGATGGTGGTGGGGTTGTCCAGCGTGCTCTTGATGGGGATGCCTGGAAACACATACACACTTATACACCTGACTGGGCCACACTACTCAAACTATCACAATTACTTCTATAACTACAACTCTTATGTCAGTGAGTGTTACAGTGATTTCCAAGGTGCTCTTGGTGGGATGCCTAGAAATACAAAACTTATGCACCTGAATGGCCCAGACAACTGTGACTGCCACTAGTGCATCTATAACTACAATTCTATGTCAGTGCATGTCATAATTCTACTACTTGAGGACACAGGAACATGGTTACATTGCCACTCCTTGGTGCTCTCACTCGCTGACTGGTCTAAGTATTTCTGTCTTGCTTTGAAACTTCAACCAAGTTAATGTATTACAACTAAAACTAGTGTTCATTTGTAAGGACTTTTTGACTTGCTATGAATTGAGAAATGAGGATATTTCTAATAAAATAGATGATTGTAACAATTTTGATGTATAGATACTAAGGAAGAGGTGTAGAGGAGGGCCTTTACTCAGAAAAGGATTTGAGTTGGAAGTCATTGGCAAGACCAGCAGTAAAACCAAAGAAGACCTAGAGACAGTGTGTGTAAGAAGACATAAAAGATGAACATGAGAGGAGATCATCCCTAACTGTAAAAGTGGGAGACACTCACAAACCACCCAACTCAAAAGGGAAAATAAGAACACTAAACAAAATGATGATGATGATGATGATGCAGTAGTGATAATGTCAGCAACACCCTTGAGCAGCTTTACCTTCTGAGTTGACCACAATGACTCCAACCACGCCCTTGTGGGACTGGATCCTCTTAAGGGTTTCCTCAACCTCCGCTGACTGTAAAAAAATTAAAAGTTAAGGTTCTAAATACTGGAAAACGTTAAGTAAGCATGTGTAGGGACAGGCATCTTTTTAAATACCTGTGCAAATCTACTCCGATAGCACATGAGGATTAGTACTTGGAAAGATGTGAATTTTGTTAGAACATTTACATTTCTGACATGAATTTTCCAAGTACATTTTAGAACTACCAAATGTATAAACAAAAAGCAAACTGGATTAATAAACATTTGTCTTCTCTTCCTCAGATACAAGAACTTGAAGAATCCTGTGACAGATGCCAGCAAGTACACTATGCCTTTTTTGTTAATGTCAGCATGTGAACTCTTTGTCATCTCTTCTTCAGTGTGGCTTGGCAGATGAAGGTGCAGGCTCAAGGTAGGGCATGCAGTATGGGTTCACACACGAGAGATATTATCCACAATTTCAAAAGTAGCAAAGACTCATAAGGCGGCCAACCACGTGAGGAAAATAGGGATGTAAAGCAAAATGATGATGATGATGGTCTCAAGATTCATGTCATTTTGTGAAATCCTGACAGGTGTATTGGATATATTGGGCCATCTGGTTGATGTTTAGAAACTATGGATGTATAGTATTAACCTATATTTACAAGAATCAAATAACTCAAGTGAACTATAACCGTGTGAATGGCTTTTGTGAAGCACCATGCATAAATAGAGACACAGGTCCTCTCTGTCTCTTTGCTCTGAAAGTCACCACTGTGGGCAGACTGACCCACTCCCTACTCTCCACCAACTGATGCCATCACAGCTAAGGCAGGAAGTTGAGTTGTATGGCCAAGTGAGTGACAGATGGCAGTTAGCTTCATTTAGAGGGTGTTCATGGTAGCTTGGCCTCTTAGTTAGGTTAATGTTTAGTTAGATTTAGTTTTGAAATATACCAAAGTCATGTGGCCAAAGACTAGTATATGTGAGTCAGTGTCTTGGGAGAGTCCAGGAGGTGAAACTTTCTCGGTAGCAATACTTAAAATGTAATTGCTTTCCTTACTCTAAAACTCCACTTCCCACCAGAACTCCAAGCTAATTCTGTCCTGGGAGAGAGAGAGAGAGAAGGAAAAATGGAAGTGCAGATCAAAACTATATTTAGTTAAAACAATACAAGACATTTAATAGTCAGAAACTCGATTACCCATCTCTCTTGGTTCTTCTCCAGTTTCTCTTTGGAAGCAGCAGTGTGGGCAGCATTTTTCCATCATTCTCTTTTTTTTTTTTAATCTTTTAATCTTTGGTTTGTCTCCCATGACATACATGTAAATATTCATTAATGTTCGAGGTAACACAACATTGCACATAAGATATATAAGAGGCTGCGGTGGTGGTAGTGGTGAAGGGGCAGCAGGAGTATCAAAGCTGGCCTTGCACTCCCTCGATAACTGCGTGGGAGTAGGCGTGAGCAGCAGCCTTGAGTCTGGAGGGGTTAGGACTCAAAGAGAGAGAGAGAGAGAGAGAGAGAGAGAGAGAGAGAGAGAGAGAGAGAGAGAGAGAGAGAGAGAGAGAGAGAGAGAGAGGGAGAGAGACCACACAAAACAGGTAATAAATCGACACGTAAGCCTTCACTTTTTCACTCAGAACTTAGGGGAGTGGCATTCACCAACCAAGCCACATTCCACTCAAAATATTCCACCTTTTATAGTATAAATTAACCAACAGAGGCACAGGGGCGAGTGTGTAAACGTGTGGAGCATATGAAGGGCATTAGGGGTGAGTAGAAAGAAGAAATAAGGGAATGAGTCACTCACCATGTTTACCTGTGATCAGCTGTCACCGCCTGTGCCGATGGTGGGTCTCACGCACGGGACGGTCCTGCGGGTACCCTTATTTTAGGCCCTTCAAAGGGAGTATGGATACATTATGAGGTGTAGAGGTACGTGTAGATGTGTGGATTTGGGTAAAGGACTTACTGCTCCTGTGTGTGGTTTATAAGGGGAGATAATAGGGGTGTCTTTTCTCGGTATTAGAAAGGACGGTGTGGCGTAACCATGGTAACGAGTAGACGCCGGGGAGGTTCCGCCGTCGGTACTCGCTGATCTTGGCTCGGCTTGGCGGATCCACGATATTCGTGTCCGGTGTCGTGCCAAACCTCCCCTGAGTCAAGATTTCTCCCGGGAATAATTTGGACCCGGGGACGATTTGGCACAACGGGAAGAAAATCGCTCGCACCGTTCAAATTGCTACAAAGAATGGAAATCAACTACTGTATGCCAGCGTGTGGTAATCACCCGCAGATCACGACAGGATGACGGATGCCTGCATTCACCACAGCTTCTGGCACTCGTGTCGTGCGGGTAAAAAAAAAAAAAAAAAAAAAAAAAAAAAACATTAAGTTGGATAGAGCGAGACTGTGAAACACAAGTATTCAGTAAGGACATCAGAAAGACAAGGGGGAGGGGATGCGTGAAAGGGAAGATAGGCGAGGATAAGGAGGGTAGTGAAGGCAGAAGTGTGGGAGCCTATGCGACACACACACACACACACACACACACACACACACACACACACACACCAACAACAACAACAACAACAACAACAACAAGCATTCAGGCAGGAGCAGTGACAAGCCATCAGCTACGGCAGACTTGCTCATCACCCAACACCCACCACACATGAATAAACTCATTACACACACTTATCCGGCAATTACCACTTATCTATGCACAAATCAGCCCAGAAGTGTTCTCGTTACCCCTGCAAAACCCTGGAAATTACGCTAAATATTGACGAATACAGACTGGAAGATGGGGCGGGTGTCAGTCTGATGACGTCACGCTGGCTAATGACGTCACAGGGACCGCTAATATACGTAGTACGTTGTCGTTTCATTTTGAAAATCGCATTTTTAAATACTACAGCTAGACTGGATTGCTTTAAATATTTTAACTTGCCATATACTTTAACTAATACCTGGAATATCAAAACATCTCAACCATCGGTAATAAAAGAGAAATTTCAAAAGAATTATATAAAAAAGTGTTGGAACTTTGAAATGTTTAAAAACAATTATTAAGCCCGCAAATTTTACTTAACAGGAATGCAAAACACTTTAAAAAATCTGAACTATTTTTACAAACAATTAAAAATTAGTTAGAAGCTGATATAAACAAATTCGATAAAAATAAAACGTTAAAAAACGACTTTTAACAGGACTATAAATAATTCTAAAGGCCACATATTTACCTTAACATGAACGTGGAACACTTTAAAAATCATAAGTAATTTTTAGAAGCAATAAAAACTTAATTAGAAGCTGAAATAAAATAAATAACTTGACAGGGTATGAAAAATACACCAGGAAAACAACCGTTATCTACGTATCAAACACCTGCAAAATCAACATATTTGACTGTACAGAAGTAAAAGAAAAACTTTAAAAATAATGAAATATTTTTAGAAACCATAAAAAGTTACTTAGAAACCGAAATAAAAAGATTAGGAAAAATAAAAAGTAAACTGAATATAGGCAGGTTCCAACACGCAAATCCATCATGGCGGCGGTCCCGCTAGAGAAGACGGATGCCACTCTTTAAATTTTTCAAGCGTTCGTCACACCAAAATCAGGCAATGGGAGTTATATCTGACCAGCGGATATGAATGCATAGTCATGTGGCCCCATTTAGAGAGAAGATTGGCTTATGATAAGTCTTAGATAGAGCAAATAATGGCGGATATATAGGGAAAACCACAGCTCAACACTTTTATAAGACGAATTTTGGCAGTTTTTAATTTTCTGGAGGTGTTAATTTTCATTTATGGTTAATTAGCGGGTACGTTAGTAGGACCATGGAATATTGAGTCACATAAATTTCTTCCTAACGAGAAGATATGTGAAATATGAGCCTTAAAAATGTAAACTAAGGAAAAATAAGTCATGCTTGACGAAAATTTCCTAAAACACGAACACGAATGTAACCTAACCCTCCTGCTTCGTTGTTGTGCGTGACTCGGAGTTATTATAAGGAACAACACTATCGAAGTTACATGATGGCGTCTGTAAAAAAAAAAAAAAATAAATTGTGCAAACTCAGCCAAGTGGACAATAGTGGGTGTTCACTTACCAGTATTATGAGCTTCCCTGGCCCTTGTGAGCAGTTCCTAGCACTTCCAACTACTTCCCGGCAGGCACCAAGCTTGCACCACCACCTGTGTCACCGTCTTATTCAGCGAAAATCCAGGTTAAATAAAGCAACTGCATACGAACGCCCTTCAAACACTGTCCCTTCCTGTTTGGCGTCTGCTCGGAGCTCACTTTCCTCTGCCAGCGCGCACTACACACCCATCCACCAGTACATAAAATAGTCTTTCTGCTTTCAGTAGTGAACACCAAAAACTTTCACATTATACTATAATAACAGAAAATAAAATAAATAAAATACAAGAAAGTGTAAACATGCAAAACTAAATTATAAGCCATTACAGTTGTAATTATCTAAGTATCCACATGTCACTCATTTAAGCGCCAAATTCAAACTGGTCCTGGCGGTGCTTACACAGTACAATATCTCATCTATTGTATGACCTAATGTGAAGTAATTAAAAAGCTTGTGTTATTTGAAGTCTCATTAACAGTATGTTTCCTTCAGTATTTACCTGTCTTGGACAAAATCACGTAAACTTTTATCAAGATATCTATACAAGCTTGAATGTCAAGCCACCACAGGTTGACAACACCCAAAGCAACACTGGCTGGGGGCATCACCTTAACATTTAAGTACACCAAAACATTACACCTCTGAGTACTTTACACATGACTGAATCCTGTACTAACCATAACCATGAACGCCTTTTATCTTCCCCCTATCAGCCTTCCTATTACTACCTGTCTTCCCTATCCATATAGTCGTTTAACCTTCTCTTGAAACTACCTACAGCGTGTTTGCGCTAACCACATGACCACTGAGTCTATTTCACTCGTCCACCACTCTGTTCGTGAGCCAGTTCCTGCCAAGCACTTTCTTACACTAAAACTTTTCAGTCTTGTATCTATTACCTCGAGTCCTGCTCTGGTTGCTTACTAAGAGAACGAGTATATCTCTTTTATGAATTCATTTTACCTATATCAATACCTCTATCATGTCCCCGGTAAGGCTTATATTCTGAAATGCTATGCTCTCTCACCACGGTTATTTTCAAAGGCCAGAGAGATGACTGCCCTGGTTCGTAAGAGTGTTTTTTTTTTTCTGTTAATGATATATAAATCTTATTAATTACTCTTGTACTTGCTCCAGCCTGGCGCGCGCGAGACGGAAGCATAAATTCAACGCTTGCCGTATTTGTTTCCCAGAGAGAGAGAGAGAGAGAGAGAGAGGAGTGCATTGACTTTCTTAGTTTCCTAAAGGCAATATCTGGTAACTTAATAGTTCAGCTCATGGCTATAATGAGTCTCTCGCGTTGAACCGAGTTGAAATGCACCTTTGGAAAACATGGCGTCACCAGCGTCCTGTGTAGCGCCCCATTCTTATTCTTCACTACACTACAATAATATTTTAAATAGTTCTTAGAATACGAAGGCGTTAAAATTATCTCCAGCAATAGGATGAACAGGACTCGAAGCAGCAAATCCCGAGAACGAACTGAGAGATTCAGTGCTTGGGCGTCGGCGTTCAGGCGTTACCAGTCAGTGCCACGCAGCTGTGTGGGGGTGGGGGGCCGTGCTCCAGTTACCTCAGTAATTACATATACCTTATCTCATTGTTATTGTTGTGTTGTGATCGATAACTATACGGCGCAGTGGTGCAGACTTTGCAGTGAAGAGCCGGCGCGGCGGTGGAACTGAGTGGCGGCCGATGGTGAGGCGTGGTGTCTTGCCTGCCTCCCTGTGTGGCTGCTGCCGGGAGACACGGGATGCGAGGTACAGTGCAACTAATGGTGTTTGTTTTCTTGCAGGTTTTATGGACACAATACTTATATTATACGTGTGTTTACCTTTATTTATTATTTATTCTGTCGATTAGTTGCAAACAAGGTGAGGGAAAGGAAACATAGTGACGTCTCTAGTCTATCCCTGCCTTCTTACGCTTCGCTGTTTCAAAAGAGAAGCATCGAGACTTCCGAAACTAAATCAGATAATTTTTAGGAGCGCATGTTGAGTGGGCCTTTTCTCTTCCTTTATTTATTTCTTTATTTATCTATTCATTTATTTATTTTACATTTTAGCCCTTTGTTGATCTTGACACATGAAAAAAAAATATATATCAGGTTACCCCAAAGTACATCCATAACAAGCATGTATCCTCTTGCTTACTGTACTGAAGGAAAGACCGTGCAGTGTGTAGCCGAAGGAAACTGGCAAAGAGGAAAATGATAATCCTGAGACGAAATAGAGTTTATTGATTGAAAATTCTCGTTCATCTTAGTAACACGAAGTAGGTACTTACGCGGGGAGAGGAGGGGGAGGTGGGGAGATGGAGGGGAGGTGAGAGGAGGTGGGGAAGATGATGGAGGGAGTAACCAGGTTGGGAGAGAATGAAGGGAAGGATAGGTAGGAATAGAGTGCGTTTGGAAAAGAGCAGAAAAAAGAAAGAGAGATGCGATAGAAGGAGTGGAATTAGTTGAGTGAGGGAAAGAAGGGGGAGCTAACGAGTGAGAGAGTATGAGTAAGGAAGAGTGAGGAGGTCGGGAATGGAGGGAACAAGAGGTATGGTGGAGGAGAGGAAAGCTGGGAGGTAGGTGCGGATGGAGAAAGAGCGAACAGGTGGAGGGGGAGGAAAGAAGGAAAGAATACGGAGAAAAGAAAGTTAGGGAGCAATTTGAAGACGGAAGAAGGGATGGAAGAAATAGAGAAGGGGGGAATGAGCAGGATGAGCAGATGGGGAGGGAGGAAACAAGAATATGATGAGGGAAATGGGAAAGAGGAGGGGTGGAGGGATGAAAGGAGGTATGGAGGTAGGATGGGGAGAATGGAAAGATAAGGAGCAATGGAGGAAAGGAGGTAACCGGATATGGTGGTGGAGAAGGGGAGGGGAGGGATTAGGGAAGGCTGGGGGGGGGAGTGTGGTGGGGTGGGGAATGTTGGGGAGGGGAAGTAAGGGGCACGAGCACATCACTGGGGATTACTGTACTTACAGACTTGTAGAACTAACGTTGTGTGTGTGTGTGTGTGTGTGTGTGTGTGTGTGTGTGTGATTGCACAGTATTCGATTTTCCTATAAATGTACACAATATTCCTACATTTTGATTGGTATTACTTAAGAGTTAATAAAAGTAGAAATGTTTAAGTAGTAATAGTAATAGTAGTACATACATGTAACACTCAATATATACATAGTAGAACACCGGTAAAATACTGCTTGATAGAATGTACTTATATGTGTGTTGGGGGGCGGGGGACGAAGTTGGGGTGACGGGCTGGCGGGGTGTTTGGTCAAGCCCTGTGGAGGTTAGGGGGGGAGGGAGGGAGGCACCTACCAAGGGACTAGTGACGCGTGACTAGACTCTCCAGGGCTTGTGTTTCGCGACGCTGTGTTCTCTCATCGGGACTCTTCTCAAAGGTGGCAGGGATGGTTAGTCGGGTTCTCATGGGTGGTGTCTTAGTCATCGATGGTGTGGGGGTCTAAAATATCTCTAGAATTATGAAAGCAGTCTTGAAAATCCCAGTCACATCCACTAGAGCCTGTTGAAAGTAGTCAAGATGAGACGCCCGAGGTGTTTTTGAGAATATGGTCCCTGACTCGTGTATGAAAGTCTCTCTCTCTCTCTCTCTCTCTCTCTCTCTCTCTCTCTCTCTCTCTCTCTCTCTCTCTCTCTCTCTCTCTCTCTCTCTCTACAGTTTCTTAGAGCGGGCCGAGGTGGCGTCAAAGCGCACGCCGTGGTTCAGGAAAAACTCCTCGATGGGCGTCGTGCTGCCGTCGTCCGTGTCGTCGTCGGTGTCGTGGCGGGGCGGCGCTTCAGGGTCCGCGTGTGCCTCGTGCTCGGGGATCTGGGTGGGGATGGTAATGGTGGTGGTAGTAGTGGTGGCGGTGGTCGCCTGTAGGGAGTGAGGGGGGATGGGGGCGTGCGGTGATGGGGGTGAGTGGTGGTGGTGGTGGTGGTAGTGATGGTTATGGTGACGGTGATTCGCTTCCACAATGGTCGCCTCGCCGCGGGGACTGCCGCTGGAGGAGGGGGAGGAGGATGAGGAGATGGTAGGGGTGGTGGCGGCGGGTTCTTTGTGGAGGTGGTTGTGGTGGAGGTGATGAGGGGAGTCTGCGGGGGTGTACTGTCTTGGAGGGGGGATGATGATGTGGTCCAGGGAAGGTTCGGCGGGGCGGTAGGGGTCGTGACCCGCGGTGGCTGGGGGTGAGGAGGGCGGCGAGCCCTGCTCCTTGAGGCGCGAGTCGTGCAGGAGGTCCAGAATGACCAGCTCTGAGGGCTGCGGGGCAGGGCGCGCCGCGGGGAGCTCCTGATCGGGGAGGCTCGCCAGTGCCTGGTGATTCTTGCCCGGCCGAGGCCGCCAGTTGATAAGGCCTCCAGCGCCGCTGCCGCCATTGGTGCTTCCCTCCGTGCCACTGTCGCCGCTCCCCTCGGTGGTGTCGCCCAGCCTGATGGTGATGGTCTTCATCTCGCAGCTGTCGGAAGCCTCGGCGTCACTTTCTTCCAGGATTCTGAAGGGCGCGTCCTGCTGGCCGTGGCTACCGCCTGGCCGCCGCGGCCAGGGAGGACGCGGCGGGCCAGCCGCATGGGGCAGCTCGGGCATGTCGAAGGACACCCTGGCAGGCCGCTCCGTCCTGGGGAAGGCGACGCATCGAAGAATGCCGCGTACGTCCGCCACCCGCGCCGCCACGCCCACCTTGCGGCGGCGGTGGCGCGCCTCTCGCCGTCCCAGCACCTCCACACGCCGTGCCCCTTTTGGCTTGGCCTCCAGCAGGAGCTTCTCGTAGTCTTCTCCGCTGCCCCACGCAGCTCCCTCCGCCACTGCCTCGCCCAGAGGTGAGTGGGCGGCGGGCGACTCGGGCGACGTCACCCACCCCGGCGCGCCGTTATCCACACACGACAGAGGCGAGCCGTAGCCCACCAGGCCAAGGCCGCGGGGCTCCGGGCACTCTGAGGAGCCAAAAGAACACTGCTGCACGAACCACCCATCCGGCTCCTGTCCCTGGGGGCAGTGGCCAGGTTGTCCAGGGCAGTCCTCGTGTGTGTGGTGTGACGCACCCTCCCCCTTCCAGTCTCCCTCCCTCGCCCCTGCCCGTGTCCCGTCTGCCGCCCCCTGGCACCTGGCGGCCGCCTCGCCGTGCTGCCCTCCCACTGCCGTCAAGGTAACACGACCCTCAGCCTGGCACCGCTCCTCGGCTTCGCTGGCCTCACTTGCTCTGCTGCCCGTACCCGCCATCTGACTCCCGACCAGGGTCGTGCTAGTGGTGACTGTCTGCCTGGTGGCGGGGGGCGGGGGTGTGCTGCTGGCCGGGCAGCGGCTTGCCTCGCTGGCCTGCTGGCTGCTGGAAGTGGTGGTGGTGGTGGTGATTTCAGGTTGTGAGATGTTGGTGTGCGTGTGGTGGTCTGTCATGGTGTCTGCGGTGGTTGTGGTGGTGGTGTCCTGCTGCTCCCTCTGTGTGGTGGTGGTGGTGGTGGAGGTCGAGGTCGAGACAGAAGACGCAGCAGCAGCAGCAACAGCAGCAGTGGTGGTGGTAGTGGTGGTGGTGGTGGAAATAGTGTCAGAGGCAGTGGTGAAGACAGTGGTACTGATGGTGGTGGCAGCAGTGTGGTGTTCGGCGGGAATGGTGGTGGTTGTGGTGGTGGCAGTGGATTGTGGGGGGATGGTGGTGTCGGTGGCAGTGGTGTTGGTGGTACTCGTAGTGATGGCGGTTGTGGTGGAGGAGGTAGTGGTGGTGGTGGGGACACTGGTGGAGGGGGAGGTGGTGGTATTGCTGGTGGCGGTGGCGGTGGTGGTGGAGACAGCAGCGGCGGCGGCGGCAACTTTGTCTGAGTCAGTGTCCCCGCGCCTCATCTCATTGCGGGCAGCTTCAGCCTGGGGGGAGGGCTGCCTTTAGTGTGTGTGTGTGTGTGTGTGTGTGTGTGTGTGTGTAATGCTAATGAAATGATGACGATGATAATGGTCACAACAGTACTGCTACTACTAACAGCAACAACAATAATAGTAATAATAATAATAAATAATAATAACAACAACAATATGAATTTCAAAACTTAACAAAACACATAATTCTTAAAACAAACAATTATCATTACAGTAAAACTACAAAACTACAAGAAAAACTAAATGACGCGTGTCTTTAACAATATCTAGAGTGAGAGTGAACAAGTGCTTATGAAATGTACCACGATGAAGGGCTGTGTTTATACCTGTCTATCAGCGCATTGGTGGATGCCTGGGTCGCGCCTGACTATCCTGCGGTGGAGGGTGGAGGGGCGGGGGCAGGCTATTAGGGAAGGTTGTGGTTGTGGTGTCTGTCCTGCGTGGAGGGTGGGAAGAAGGGGCAGGCTATGGGAGGAGGTTATGGTGAGGGTAGGTCGGAAGGCTCTACCATAACCGAATGATGTTTTCCTTATATTTTTAAACAGAGTGGGCGATGGGGTGGTCTTGAAAGGAGAGTAGAAGTAAACATAAGATAAACGAGGAACATTACGATAGTTTTGAGGGAGGATATTAAGGAAAAACTTCTGTGCGAATAGAGGAATAGGGATAATTACAATAAATAAGGGGAGAGGAGCAAGGGGTGTTGAATCTAAGAGTATTTTAAAAGTCGGGAGAGAACTGAAACGTACGAGTGTTGTCCCAGGCTTGTGTGTGTGTGTGTGTGTGTGTGTGTGTGTGTGTGTGTGTGTGTGTGTGTGGTGGGGGGAGGGTGGTGTATTCAGAAACTCTTTGCTCTCTCACCACAACTATTTTCCAAGGCCATAGAGATGATTAGCCAGGTTCTCAAGAATGTTTCCCTTGTTAATAACGCAGAAATTATGTTAATCTGTCATTAGAACCATAAGAAAACATCCTTAGAAACCCGTGTCACTTCAACTACAGCCTTGGAAAGTGTTTCAGAATACGGTTCACGTGTGTGTGTGTGTGTGTGTGTGTGTGTGTGTGTGTGTGTGAGGTGGAGGTACAGGCCATGCACGCACAAGGTATCATCAGTCAGGCGGGAGGGCGTGGCGGCTCACTTGGGAGGACATCCAGCCGTGAGTGAGGGAGAAGAACTCTCGTCCCTCTGCGGCGTCCAGCTTGTGTTCCCGCACGGCGCGCACCACCCGCCGCCGCAGCCGAGGGATGAGCGGGTCCAGCAGCTCGTCCGTGGTCTGGCAGGCCCGCTCCTCACGCACCGCCCCGTACCACGCCTCCGCTGCTCAGGCACAGAAGGGTTATACGCACCTCTCGTTAGGCTTTGTAGAGAATGTGATTGTTATGGCTCACACACACACACACACACACACACACACACACACACACACACACACACACACACACACACGAAAGAAGGAATGATGAATGCAAATACAAAGAAGGGGCCATATGAATGTAGCTCGGCCCTTTAAAATATAAATAGTTAAACACACACACACACACACACACACACACACACACACACACACACACACACACACACACACACACACCAATACACTACCAAGACAGCAAAGTAAAAGGGCGTGGTGAGACTCAAGCAAGATGGCTCTTCACCACGGCGGTCATCTCCCTGTCCCTGACCCTTGCGGCTGCCAAACATTCCTCTCCCCAGCACTGTCACCACAGGGCACAGTGCCCCCAGGCACTATTCCCCTTAGCTTCCTTCCCCTTATAAAAAATGGCGGGCAAGTTGTTGTTTACCTGTCAGATCCAGCTGGGAGCCGTACGCCCTCCGCAGCATGGCGTCCCTGGCAGTGGTGGCGGCGGCACCTCCCCCTCCGCCGCCGCTGCCGCTGGCGTCACTCCACACGCTGGGGGGAGTTAAAGGTGAAAGTGACACGAGCACAGGAAGAGTTTTGGTTAGAAGTCCAATAATCTGACATGCGGTGGTAGCCTGACGCGTTGTATTCTCCTCCACTAGTTAGAAGTCCTGTAACCTGACATGCCGTATTCACTTCAGCTCTGTTTTGCCTTTCCCTCAAGATACTTATCGTAATTTTGAATATTCCATTTGACTGTGCTCTATCAGTCCCACTAACAACAAAACATTAGAACTTTAGACCCATAAAAGAACTTCAGACTCAGTGAACCTCGACTTTTTCATATGCATTATTTTGATTATCCTGATGAGGTTTTGCATAAATGTAGGTGAGATTCCGCATATTGTACACACTGCATTGGCTGGTATTTGTGAGAGCAAGGGTTTCTGCGTGGCTCGGGGCGGGGTGCGGTAGCCAGGCACGCGGGTAGTGATGGGAGCCGAGTGTGTGTTGGTGTGTTGGTGGAAACGCAGCGTGTAATTGTGACTTATTGGTGTTGCTTCTGGTCTGAGTAACAGGCAGGCGGCAAACCAGTATATTTTGTCCCTGGCTTGAGATGGATGTTGACTATTATTGGGTCTGTTCATTGTTGCACACACACACATGTATAATTAGATAGAATAGATATTATAGATGTAGTGACCATATTAATTTTACTCACACACACACACACACACACACACACACACACACACACACACACACACCTGATCTCCCGCTTCAATGCCGTTCTCGGGTTGACAGCAGCGATGGAGGGCAGGAAGGGCACAGCTCCGATGGATGTCTTCAGCCGTTGCATAAGGCTGAGCTGCTGCGGCATGAGACCCAGCATGGCAGACCCCACGTACATGCTGTGGGGGGGGAGGGGTGTTAGGGAGACATTTTTACACAGCACCACCAAGAATTACATCCATTCTACCCTTATAATTCTAGGCAAAAATTTTCCCATAATCCCCTCAAATTTTTTCAGGCATTTGCTTCTGTAACTTGGGAGAGACAGAATGTTGCGTCCTATTCTTTTCTCTGACCGAGTAAACATTTTTTTTTTAACATTGCTCTGAGTGTTAACAACGATAACTACAGCAGTGAAAGAGTTAAGTCCGTATCCAGAAACGCTTTGCTCTCTCACCACGACAATTTTCAAAGGCCACAGAGATGATTAGCCAGGTTCTCAAAGGTGTTTCTTCTGTTATTAATGTAGAAATCTTGTTAATCTGGCACTGCAACCGTAAAAAAAACACCCTTAAAAACGCTCTGTTCTCACCACGACAATTTTCAAAGGCCACAGATGATTAGCCGGTTCTCAAAGGTGTTTCTTCTGTTATTAATGTAGAAATCTTGTTAATCTGGCACTGCAACCGTAAAAACACCCTTAAAAACGCTTTACTGGCTCACCACGATGATTAACCAAGTTCTCAAGAGCGTTTCTCCTGTTAATAATGTAGAAATCTTGTCAATACATCTGAAGGTGAGGGAAGTTAATGGGTGACGGGTGAAATGAATGGTGGGTTACAGCAATGGGTAAAAGCATGGATGAGAGTGTTTGGGTGAATAAGGCTGAGTTTTGAGTGAAGGGAGGGTGTGAGGAAGAAGTTGACGAGTGATGGGTGAAGAAGAGGATGGGTGAGTGATGGATAGGGAATGATGGATGAAATACATGATGGGTGAGGTGGATGAGACTTGAGACAGAGAACGGGTGAAATGTTACGAGTGAGGAGCCGAGGACCACCACCACCACCACCACCACCACCACCACCACCGCATCTAAGGCTCATAATGATTTTTCCTAATTCCCTATCATACTCCCTTCCGCTTCCCTTCCTGTCAATTGGCGCCACTTATCCCTCCCTCTTCCCCTTCCTCTCTCTTCCTCCCTCACTCCATCCCCTCACGTCCTTCCCCACTTCATATTTCCCTCTCCTCGATTCTATTCTCGTATTCCTCTCCATTTATTTTGTTTACTTTAATTTCTCTTCCTCCTCCTCCTCCTTTTTCTTCTCCTCACATTCTTTTCCACTTCCTTTTTCTTTCGATTTTACTTTCCCATTGCCTTTTATTCGACATTCTCTTGTGTCTCTATCCTCCTTCTCCTTCTCCTACTCCTTCTTTTCTTTCTACTATTCATCCATCATATCCTATTCTCTCACTTCCTTTTATTCTACATTCCATCGTATCTCCCTCCTCCATCCTCCTCCTCCTCCACCACCACCACCTCACCTCTCCACGGCAGCGCTGGGGGTGGGGTCTGAAGGTCGCGAGAGGCTGGTCTTGTTGGAGGAACCGATGTGGCAGCGAACCGTCTTGGCTGTCTTGAAGGCTGACCTGTCGTTCTTCTCTGGCCTGTTAATGGGAGATAGGGGCGCAGGTAGAGGGTAGATGAGAGGACGTTAAATTGATATAGACTGACAGGTGGATAGGTGTGCTGATAGACGGGGAAGTAGATAGATAGACAGGTAGGGGGGTAGACTGATGTGGCGTTAGATTGATTGATAGACTGAAAAAATTGGTAGGTGGATAGGTAAACAGAAAGGTAGGTAGGTACTTAGGATTAATTGACTGATATAGACAGGTGCACAAGTAGAAGAGGGGTAGACAGGTAGGGCAGATTGATACAAATTGAAAGACTTACAGATGGGTTTGCTAGACTGGGAGATAGACCGATTAGTTAAATGATAGCTCGTTAGGTTGTTTGAAAGATTGGCAGTGAATTGTTAAACAGGGAAGGTAGATAGGCAGAGTAGGCAGATTGATAGCTCGTTACATTGATATATATATTGAAAGACTGGCGGGTGAATAGGTAGACAGATAAGCAAGCAAGTTGATTGATATACTACTACTACTACTACTATTACTACTGCTACTACTACTACTAGTAATAATAATAATAGTAATAAGAATGCCTATTTCCAACCAAGGCCATTATACACAAATATTTATAATAATAAAAAAAAAAAAGGTTATTGGTTTGCACCTTGTATAAAAAAAACCCCACGAAAAAGAAAGAAAAAAACAAAACTGACGAACTATTTTGACAACATAGAAGAGTGATAATCCTCAGTAACAAAGTAAACAAAAAAGTATTATTTCCATCACTCATACTTATACCAATTTCAAGTTTCCCAGTAGCACGTATGGCGGAGGCTCACCTGAAGAGGATAATGTACAGCTTGGGGAAGAAGAGCAGCACGAGGGTGACGAGAGCGCTGAGTGACGTGCACATACTCATACAGATGATCTTGTGTGTACTGCCGAAGTAGATGGGGAACCAGGCCAGCTGTGGGTGCCGAGGGGGAGGTGACAGGTAAATAAAGAGGCACTGAGAAGGTAACACACAGATAGACAGATACAGAGAGAGAGAGAGAGAGGGGGGGTGACAGGCAGACAGACACACAGAGGTGATGGGAAGGAAAAACAGTGATAAAAAGGAAAGGAGAGAATAAACCAGCGAGAGAAACACATAAAAAACGTAATGACATGTTTGGGATTGATAGACAGACAGACAGACAGACAGACAGACAGACAGAGAAAGGTTGGAAAATAGAAGTAAAGAGGAAAAACAGTGAAAGGAAAAGAAAACGAATGAAATATGTAAGGGATTGACAGACAGACAGACAGACAGACAGACAGACAGGTCCATCTTCTCTGTCTTTTTTACTTCTATTTTCTCTTCTCCCTTCCATTCTTTTCTTCTTCCTTTCCTTTCTCCTGTCTTTTGCCCCTTCACTTCCTTTTATTCTCTTTTTTCTTCCTTTCCTTTCCTTCCTTTCCTTTCCCTTTCCTTCCTTTTCCTTCTCTTCCATTCCCTTCCTTTTCTTTCTTTTGCCTTTCCTCCTCTCCTTCCTTTTCCTTCCTTTGCCTTTCCTCCTCTCCTTCCTTTTCCTTACTTTCTCCCATCTCCGCCTTCCGCCTATACATTTTCTTCACAGCTTTCTCCTCCTTTCCTTCCTTCCCTCCCTTTCCTTTCCCTCCTCCTCCTCCTTCTCCTCCCCCCCTCCTCCTTTCCCATTGTTTCATCAAATCTCTTGTCTTTCCCTCCCTTCGCTTCATCAAGTGTCTCTTCTCCTTCCCTTCTTTGACCCTTTCTTCACCCTCTTCTTCTTCCTTCTCTTCCCATCTTCTTCCCCCTGTTTTTCTCTCTCACTTCCTCTTCTGTACTCTCCTCGTTGCTCTTCCCAACATTCCTCGTTTATCACGTGTTCTCCCCTCTCCCTCTCTTCGCTAATTAACATTTTTATCGCCTTCTTTCTCGTCTTCATTCAATTTTCCATCCAAGTTATTTTCTCAGATTAAAAAGAAAACTAATCTTATTCCTTAGTTTTTTTTTTTCCTTCGGTTTCTTATTCTTTTTTCTTGCAGATCTCTCCTCGTTCTTCCTTATTCCCTCATTTCTTGTTTACTTTCATTGTTATCCTCTCTGTTTTTATCATGGTTTTACTTATTGTGGTTATTATTATTATTTTTTTCTTTTTCCTTCTAGTGATTTACATATTAACAAAGACAATTAAACTCCCATTTTTCGTTTCTGTCCTGTGTCCACGTGTCTCTTAACAGTGATCAGGATGTTTAAAAAGGCCATTTCTTTTCCCTCATAGCAGTCTGCATGTTAAGAAAAGAATAAATTAAACCTTTGTCTCCTTTTTCTATGGGTCCTTTTTACTGGGCCTTTTTATTTAGTGAGCTTTTTTTTGTTGTTGTTTTTTTCTTTTAATTTTGTTGCCCTTGGAACGTAAGAACCGAAGAAAAAGATTATTGGAAATTCTATGCTTTTTAATCCGTTTCTCTTTTTTGTAGGTTTTCGTAAAGATTCTGTATAATATTTTATTGGCGCGAACTGTTGCATGTCGCAGTGAAGGGGGTGAAGACAACATAAACACCCTTTTTTTTCTCCTTTTCTGTGACTTTTCTTTAACTTCTCTTGGCGATATGGACGTTAAATGCAAACTCCTTTTTATAATTTTTCTGTGTTCATTTTCAGTGATGTAAATGTTGACAGTGGCGCGGCGATATACAACACCTCACGGCACTAGAAGCAACGAAGTCTTCAAAAAACATCAAGAAAGAAAAAAAAAAGTAAGAAAAAAAAAGTCGGCAATTTTTTTTACCAGTATATTGCTTTAGAGATGACTGGAGCAAGACGAATGATCTGAGAATAGCAGTAATTAGGGAAAATCTTGCTAAATTGTAGGGAAAGAGTTGAACATATATCTTCTTTTTTATTTATTTATTTATTTTTTTTCTACAGTAATATGGGCATTAGCAAAGACAAAATCAAGCTCCATTTCCTTTGTGATTGTTTTTTTCTTTTTCTTTATGGTGAATTGAATGATGACAAAGAACGATTATGAAAATGAAGGGATTAAATCAGCATTTTTCGTTATTCTCCTTTATTCGTCTTCCTGCTCTCTCTCTCTCTCTCTCTCTCTCTCTCTCTCTCTCTCTCTCTCTCTCTCTCTCCCCTTCATAGTATTTACGGACGAACGGAGAGAGAGAGAGAGAGAGAGAGAGAGAGAGAGAGAGAGAGAGAGAGAGAGAGAGAGAGAGAGAGAGAGAGAGAGAGAGAGAGTTAAGGGAAGAACTAATAACATAATCGGAAACAAAATTAACAGATAGAAAGAAGATGGGGAGCTGAAGATGATAGGAAGGGAAAGAAGATAGGAAAGATAGATAGATAAAGAGGAATTTCGCACCAAGGTGAACAGAAAACAATAGAAAATGAATAAATAAGGTTAAAAGTAAGGAAAGGCGGAATAGATAGACAGATGGCGATAATAGATAGATAAATAGATAGATAAATAGATATAGTAGATAATGGGAAGTGAATAGAAGATGAAAGGAAGGTGATAGATATAAATGAATGTACAAAAAATATAATAATAGACGAATAGAGGTGAAAGAAATAAAAATGAAAAAAAAACAAGGAAAATATAGGAAATACTGAGATTAGAGAATGACAAATAATAAAGCAATAGACGAAAGGAAAAACGAAGAAAGTGGATCTTATTTTGATGCGCAAGGAGAGAAGACCTAAAAACACAAGAAACAAATGATGAATGCTAAGAAAAGGAGAGATAGATAGATAGATAGATGTGAGAGAGAGAGAGAGAGAGAGAGAGAGAGAGAGAGAGAGAGAGAGAGAGAGAGAGAGAGAGAGAGAGAGAGAGGATAGGGTTAAAGGGTTACAAGAAAGGGTTAAAGGCAACGCAGACAAGCACTCACCCAGATGACGCATGTGGTGTACATGGAGAACCCGATGAACTTAGCCTCGTTGAAGTTCTCCGGCAGGTTCCTGGTCTTGACGGCGTACACGGTGCACATCAGGATAAGGAAGAAGTCCCAGGCGAGCGGTGCGATGATTGCCCGGTCCGAGGTGTTGCAGACGAGATTCACCTGAGCCATAATCTGTTAGTTTATTGACGCAGGAGAATCGAAGTGGTATTTAACAAGAGGTTTCAAGGCTTATCCTTCAGTTTGTGATGATTTTTATATTTCTTTTGGGACAGGCATCTCAGTGTTTTTCTTTTTTTTTTTTTTCCCTTTTTGTTTCCCTTGGCCAGTGAGCCTTTTAAATAAATGAATAAATAAATAAATAAATAAAAAAAATCAAACTGGATAATACGTAATAAAATACATGATATAAAGTAACAAAATAAACACACACACGCGCGCACACACTCCTTGACACACAAATACACACATACATACATACATACATACACTATGTACATACATACATACACACAGCGCGGTATTGTAACTAAAAGCGCGTTAGAATGTGATCAGTCTCTCTCTCTCTCTCTCTCTCTCTCTCTCTCTCTCTCTCTCTCTCTCTCTCTCTCTCTCTCTCTCTCTCACAATATCTGAGTGCCTTCCTGTCTTGCTCGCGTCTGTTATTCCTTTCTGGCATTCCTCCTCCTCCTCCTCCTCCTCCTCCTCCTCCTCCTCCTCCTCCTCCTCCTCCTCCTCCTCCTCCTCCTCCTCCTCTTTTTCATCATTTCTCCGTCTAGTCCTCTCTCCTCCTTCACCTTTTATCTTGCATGTTCTCTCTCTCTCTCTCTCTCTCTCTCTCTCTCTCTCTCTCTCTCTCTCTCTCTCTCTCTCTCTCTCTCTCTCCTTGCCTATCAACTGCTCTTTCTTTTCCCTTCCTTTCTACTTCCTTTGTCAGACCCTTCCCCTCGCCCCATCTCCCTCTCCTCCTTCCCCCCTCCCCTTCCCCCCTCCCCCTCACCTCATCGGACTTGGAGTAGTCGTGGCGGCTGTCGGGCACGTCCAGAATGAGCATGGCGATGATGATGCCCAGCTCGATGCCAATTAGCCCG
The DNA here is from genome assembly GCF_035594125.1 of Scylla paramamosain. Taxonomy (NCBI): domain Eukaryota; kingdom Metazoa; phylum Arthropoda; class Malacostraca; order Decapoda; family Portunidae; genus Scylla; species Scylla paramamosain. The sequence continues at coordinate 5,890,248 of NC_087187.1, forward strand.
CACGTGATCACCACCTGGCGGGGCGCGGCGGCGGAGGTGGTGGTGGTGGTGGTGGTGGTGGTGGCGGAGGTGGTGGTGGTGGTGGTGGTGAGAGAATGAGATGGATTATTAGTTTTTTTTTTGTTGTTTGCTTTTGTTTTGTTTTGTTTTTATATAGTCTACTTAATTTATTTTATTCTGTTATTTATTTGTGGTGTTTTAAGTAAATAGTTCATCCTTTTCAGAGAGAGAGAGAGAGAGAGAGAGAGAGAGAGAGAGAGAGAGAGAGAGAGAGAGCAATTCGTATACACATGAATTTACAGAAACGAATATAAATTAGCATCACTCTTAAGAGATACGACATTATCAGCTAACGTCAATCCTGTAAACACACACACACACACACACACAAACACACGAAAACAACATAGGATACATTAGATAAGGTTAAATTCTCTCTCTCTCTCTCTCTCTCTCTCTCTCTCTCTCTCTCTCTCTCTCTCTCTCTCTCTCTCTCTCTCTCTCTGCAACACACACCTGCGCAGTAGCTGACATAAACCGAGGCTTGCGCATGGTGATCTTCTTGTTTCCCGCAAGTATCCTGGCGATGCGGTTAGTCTTGGTGACCAGCGCGGCGTAGATCATGGCGAAGGAGAGGCCCGGCAGTATCCTGGAGGCGGCGCAGCTGAAGGGGGAGGGGGGCGCCAGCAGGGGGAGTGTGGCGCAGTAGGAGACCATCATGCCCACGAAGATTATATAGGAAAGCTCGCGTGTGGAGGCCTGTGGGTGGTGCATGGGGGAGTGGAAGGAAGGGTGGATGTGAGGTGGATGGTGGGGGTGTGTGTGTGCGCGTATGTGTGTGTGTGTGGGGAGGGATTAGTGTAGTGTTCTTACAAATACACACACACACACACACACACACACACACACACACACACACACACACACACACACACACACACCTTGACAACGGGCGTGTGGTTGTACTTAATGAACACAGACATGGTGAAGCAGGTGGCCAGGAACCCGAGGGACGCCAGGGTGAGGGCTGCGATAGACTCAGGGGCGTCCCAGGTGAGGTGCCGCACGGGGATGGCGTCACACCCTGCAGGAGAGGAGGAGGAGGAGGAGGAAGAGGAGGAAGGAATGGTGTGGGATGAGATTGGAAGGAGAAGGAGGAGATGGTGGTGTAGGAGGAGGAGGAGGAGGAGGAGGAGGAGGAGGAGGAGGAGGAGGAAGAGAAGAGATGGAGTAGGAAAAGATGGCAGTGGGATAAGAATGGGGGGAGGAAAGGAGGAGGAGGAGGAGGAGGAGGAGGAAGAAGAGGAGGAGGAGGAGGGAGAGCAAGAAGTAACAACAGCAATGTAGTAGTGGTAGTAGTAGCAGTAGGACGAGGAGGAGGAGGAGGAGGAGGAGGAGGAGGGGGAGGAGAATGAGGGGGAGGAGATGTAGATGAGAAAACAAAGAGGGGGGGGATAAAGCAAAAAAGGAGAAATGGAGGGAGATAACATAAAAAAAAGAGAGAAAAAAAGAGAAAGAAACGGAGGAAGAAAGGAGGAAGGAAGCACGTACAAGGAGGGAGGGGATTAAGAAAGGAAGGAATGTATGAAGGAAAAAGATAAGGAGAGAGAGAGAGAGAGAGAGAGAGAGAGAGAGAGAGAGAGAGAGAGAGAGAGAGAGAGAGAGAGAGAGAGAGAGAGAGACGAAGGTGTGTATATGGAGATAATGGATAAAGGGAGGAAGGAGAAGGGGAGGAAAAGTTATTAGTTTCATGATGAGTATAGTAATTATGGAGGAGGAGGAACAACAAGAAGAAGAAGAGGAGGAGGAGGAGAAGAAGGAGAAGGTGAAGGAGATTAAGGAGGAGAGATGGAAGGGCTACAGTTTGGCACAAGTAATACAAAATCTTCGTGGAATGATGGACGGGGAGACATGGCCAGGATTTAGAAGCACTTTACTCCCTCACTACTTATTTTCCAAGGCCACGGAGACGATTAGCCGGGTTCTCAAGACTGCTTCTCCTATTAATAATGTAAAAATCTTGTTAATCTGTCCCTAGAGCCATAAAAAAACATCTTTGAAAACCCATGCAACGTCATCTAGAGACTTTGGAAAAGTAGTGGAGGCGCTGCGCAGAGATGTTTCAGAATACGGTTCACACACTTATTGGGAGCCCGCACCTCAACAGAGCCACCGCATTCTGAAACACCTGCGCCACACCTCGACTACTTTACAAAGGCTCTAGTTGAAATTACACAGGTTTTTAAGGATGTTTTAGTGGCTGCAGTGACAGATTAACAAGATTTCTACATTATTGAGAGGAGAAACAGTATTGAAAAGCCGGCTTGTTATCTCTGTGGCCTTTGAAAACAGTCGTAGTGAAAGAGCAAAGCGTCTTTAAGGGTGTTTTTTATGGTTTTTAGTGACAGATTAAGACGATTTCTACGTTATAAACAGGAGAAACAATATTGAGAACCTGGATGATCATCTCATTACTATTACTACTACTACTACTACTACTACTACTACTACTACTACTACTACTACTACTGCTACTACTACTACTACTAACCTAACCTAACCTACCACTACTACTACTACTAACCTAACCTAATCTACTACTACTACTACTACTACTACTACCACCACCACCATGACTGATCTACAACTGTTATTACTTGTATTACCACTACATCTACTACTACAACAACAAACCACCACCACCACCACCGCCAGCACCACCACCAGCACCAGCACCAGCGCCACCCCACACTTACCCGTCATGTTAGCGTTAGGTCTGTATCCCGGCTCACAGTTCTCGCACGCAGTCTCGTTCTTCAGGTACTGGTTGCTTCCGCAGGCAGTGCACACCCAGCAACAGGCCTTCGTGCCCTCACCGCTGCTGCTCTGAACACACACAGAACAATATTTTGAAACACTTCTGCTCTGCAACTCCACTGCTTTCCAAAGGCTCTAGTTGAAGTTACACAGCTTTTTTTATTTTTTCTTTATGGTTGTAGTGAGTGATTAATGAAGTTTTTTTTTTATATTGTTAACGAGGGAAACGCTCTTGAGAACTCGGCTAACCATCTCTGTGGCCTTTGAAAATAGTCGTGGTGAGAAAGAGAGAAAAAGAGAGCAAAGCGTTTCTGAATATTGGGGATAAATAGATGGATAGATGGATGGATAGATAGAAAGATAGATAGAGAGCGAAATAGATAGATGGATGGATATATAATTCATTTGTGGATATATTTCAACTAGTTTTGGTTTCAATTTCCAATAACTATGCGATAAAGAAAATATTGTACATGCAGCCGTATTCCCTTCCAAAAAAATCCAAAATATAAAACTGTTACTCGTAAAATACTAAACTCTTAAACAAAATGAAAAAAAATAAAAAAAATAAAACAAGAAACACACACACACCACACACACACACACACACACACACACACACTCAGAGAGAGAGAGAGAGAGAGAGAGAGAGAGAGAGAGAGAGAGAGAGAGAGAGAGAGAGAGAGAGAGAGAGAGAGGAGAGAGACCATGAGCACTTAACAAGGAGGAATGCTGAGGCCTCTGTTTTATTTGTTATTCAGTTTTCTTAATTTAAAACAGCGAAAGGAGGGACGGGGAGGGAGCGTTGAGGGGGGAGAGGGAGAGGGGAGAGTGGCTGTGGGCAGTGGGGTGAAGGGAGAGAGCCTGTGGTGGTTGCAGTGACGTGGGTATAGTGAAGAATGAGGTATGTTAGAAATGGTGGTGGTGGTGGTGATGGTGGTGGTGGTGGTGGTGAGGGGTGACTAACGGGGAGATGGGTAAATAAAGATGGGTGTGGGGAAGATAGTGACTGGAGGTGGTGAGGGATAGAAAATGGGGTGAAGGAGTATAGTGAAGGATGATGATATGTGATGGTGAGAGAAGATATGATGAGAAGAAATGGTGAGGGAAGAGGGATGAGGAAAAAGGTGAAAGACAGTGACAAGATGATGAACAGTGAAGTGGTGAAGAAAGGTAGTGAAAAGAGTGATGATGAGTGATGGTGAGAGAAGATAAGACAGTGAGAAGGGCAATTTTTCGGAAGGTGAATGAAGGTACAGCGAATTAATTAAGCTACAGGTGACAGTGTGGCGCGGAGAGCAGGTGTAGGTGAAGGAAAACAGGTGTAGGTGCGAGAGAACAGATGTGTAGATGATGGTAAACAGATGTGAATGGGAAAGGACAGGTGTAGATGAAGAAAAGCAGGTTTGTAAGTGAAGGGAGACAGATGTGTAGGTGAGAAGGGAGGTATGGGTGAACGAAAGATATAAAATTAGGAAAAACTGATGTAGGTAAGAAAAGACATGTGTAGGGGAAGAAAAAACAGGTGTAGGTGAGGACAGCAGACGTGGATGAGAGAACAGCTATAGGTAAGGCAAAACTGGTGTAGCTGAAAGATAGCAGTTGTGGGTAAGAAAGAACAGGTGTGTGTATGAAGGACAGATGTGTGGGAGTGTCTAGGAGGCAAGGAGAGCGAGGGAGTTGGGCAGTGTGAAGATTCTTGCACTAACTTTCAAGGTCATTATAATTACTCTGAAGGACTCACGAGGATGGAGGAATGCTCTCTCTCTCTCCTCCCTCTCTGTCTCTCTCTCTCTCTCTCTTTCTCTTAACCAAACCAAACCAAACGCAAAGCAAATCAAATCAAACCTCACCTCATCTCACCTCACCTTACCTAACCTCACCAAACCAAACGTCACCTAACCTAACCTAACCTGACCTAACCTGACCTAACCCGACCTGACCTGACTTACCTTGTACTCATTGTAGCGGCAGGGATCGGAACAGACGGAGACCGGAGGCTTGTTTTCAGGGTTTTTAAATTTAATGTCCGCCTCCCTCAGGTCAAACGTGCCGTTGTCCCAGCTCCCCACCAGCTCATACTTATAGGTGTTGTCGTCTCCCCTCTGGTAGTTCATGATGTTGTACCTGCGTGCGGCGTGGACAGGTGAGAGAAAGAGAGAGAGAGATTGACGGTAAGACAGAAGGGGGCACTTGTATTGCTTATGTTAGGTTAAGTAACTGTAACTCTGTGCCTGTTTGCAGCGTGGACAGGAGAGAGAGAGAGAGAGAGAGAGAGAAAGAGACAGAGAGAGAGAGAGGGTAAGAGACGGCAGTGGAAGGGTTAAGACCATAATTCCTTTTCTTAACTCAATATCACCTCATTCTCTACCGTATACAATGTGAAGAAAAAAGTGAGTGGAGAAGGTAAAGTTTGTGTTAGCAGGCACCCCGCTCTCTCACCTGCCAGGAGGGTCCCCGCTTGAGTCGAAGGTGACAGTCTCGTCGTGGTAGGTGAAGGTGACGTTCATGAGGTAGTCCTGTGGGGGGAGGGAAGATGAGTGTGTGTGGGGGAGAGTCGGTTGGCAGGGGGTGTGTGTGTGTGTCTTATAGGCTTATTGTATGTAATTATAGATCGTGCTGTACCTTGCTGTGGTCAATAAACTAAGTATCTAACTATCTGTGTGTGTGTGTGTGTGTGTGTGTGTGTGTGTGTGTGTGTGTTTAGTATTATATTTTCTGAATATGTGTTAAGCCCTTTGTTGGCTTTCTCCCTCCCCATATTTGTCTTTAATCGGTTTCAACTCATGCGAGGAGGAGGAGGAAGAGGAACACACACACACACAAAAAAAAAATCCAGTAGATATGTTGTCGGAGGCACCAGTAGATATGTTGTCGGAGGAAGAGAAAGAGGTGGCGGAAGATGAGGAAGAGGAACACAAAAGAGGCTGTTTGTCATAAGCTAATCTCGTATGAAAAAAAAAATAAATATATATATAGAATGATAAAAGACGTGTGTGTGTGTGTGTGTGTGTGTGTGTCTACCAGTGGATAGATAGAGTAACAGTCTTGAGAACTCTGAATGAAGTACACTAGCTTTTTAAACCCACTAGAAACTTTAAAACAAATACATAAAAAAAAAAAAAGTCACATATATAGGCTTACCCTGTAGATGGAACCGTTGATGGGCAGCATGGCCTTGCACAGTCCCTCCCCAGGCTTACACAGTGCCCTCTGCATGTTGTGAAGGCCCCACGCCATTGTGTAGATCGCCTTCATCACAAACGCCATCTTCGTGTCCTGTTTGTAGTTTTCTGCCAGCGACTCGTTCTCTGTGGGATGAGGGGAGAATATCGAAGTGGTGAGGGGTGATGGGTGATTGGCGAAAGGGTGAAGAAGGGGTGAAGGATGAGGGAGATGTGAGGGAGGGGTGAGGAAGTGATGAGGGATGAGAAAGGGGATGATTAAGAATGAAGAAGGGATGAGGGGTGACTGACAAAGGGATGAGGGGGAGAAAGAATGAAGAAAGGTGTGGTGAGTGGCAAAGGGGTGAGGGAGGAGTGAGGGATGCGAGGAAAGGGTGAGAGAAGGGTGAGGGACGAGGGACGAAGGAGTGAGGAGAGGAGAAAAAGGGGAAAGAGAAGAGAGAGGCGCCAACACACACACACACACACACACACACACACACACACACACACACACACACACACACACACACACACACACACACACACACTTTGCTCTCTTACCACCTCTATTTTCAAAGACCACAAATGATTAGCTGGTTCTCAAAACTGTTTCTCCTTTTAATAATGAAGAAATATTGTTAATCTGTCACTAGAACCTCATAAAAAGACCTTTAATTAAAAAGCCGTGTATCTTCAACTAGAGCCTTTTAAAAATAATCATCATGAGAGAGCAAAGTTTTTCTGAATACTAGTCTGGGTTGCCATATTTAAACATTTCTGCGCGCCATCCTCACTACATTCAAAAGCCTCTAGTTGTAGTGACACGGGTTTTAAGAAGTGTTTTTATGACTCTAGTGACAGATTGACGAGATTTCTACATTATTAACAAGAGAAACAGTCTTGCGAACCCATCTCATCATCTCCTGTGGGTTTTGAAAATAGTGTTTAAGCTTTTAAGAAAGTTTTTATGGTAAGAGTGACAGGTTAACAAGATTTCTATATTATCAACAGGAAAAACACCCTCGAGAACCCGTCTAGTTAACTCTGTGGCTTTTGAAAATAGTATGTAAGTCCTTAAGGGTGTTTTTTTAATGGCTATAGTGACAAATTTACAAGAGTTCTAGGTTATTAACGGGAAAACCACCCTCGAGAACCCGCCTGGTTATCTCTGTGGCCTTGGAAAATAGTCAAGGTGAGAGAGAGGAGAGAGAGAGAGAGAAAGAACAAAGCGTTTCTGATTATAAGACTTACTAGTACACAATTTCTCCCCGCCCTCCTCGCCGTCTGACAGGGAGCAGTTGAATCGGTGCTGCCAGAACTCTTTGAACCAGGGATTACGTGTGTTGGTGTCAGGGTGCAGGCTGAAGTAGTAGTCGTCGAACTCGTGTACGTGTGGGCTCTGAATCTTGACGGTCAGGGCCTCCCTCCGCCACCGACTCCAGTCCCGCAGAGACCACGTCAGACCGATCCGCCCACCCGTCACTGGAGAGAGAGAGAGAGAGAGAGAGAGAGAGAGAGAGAGAGAGAGAGAGAGAGAGAGAGAGAAAGAGAGAGAGAGAGAGAGAGGGAGAGAATTTTAACTTTCCCATAGCCAATTTACTATTGTATGTGACCACTGGGATCACTTTCCTTAGATAACTTTCTCTTTTCCTCCTCCTCCTCCTCCTCCTCCTCCTCCTCCTCCTCCTCCTCCTCCTCCTCCTCCTCTTCCTCCTTGCCATGTTTCTTCTTGTTCTCCCATTTTTCTTCTACTTCTGTTTTACTCAGTTTCCTCTTTTCACTATTCTACTTTTCCTCCTCCTCCTCCTCCTCTTCTCCTCTCCGCATTCCCTCTGTGTCTTTTCCCTTTGCAGCCTCTCCCCTCCTCTCCCCCTCTTCTTCACTTGCCTCTCCCCTTTGCAGCGTGTGTTGGGGGATGAGAGCAGTTAGTCATGGTAAACACACCACCACCACCCAGCCACGTACGTACAGTGGTGGTGCAGTGGTGATGAGTGGTGATAGGGAGCTAGTCTCTTGGTACTCGGGCGGGTGGTTCGAGTACTAGGGTCAGATGGTATTTGGTACTCGAAACACTTGGTACCATCCGTCCTAGTACCAGATGACTGCAAACCGTGATTGGTGGTGGTGACTGGTGGTGGTGACTAGGGTGACGTGGTAGTGTGGTGACTATGAGTGGTGACGGAAGTAATGGACTGTATTGGAGTGGTGATGAGTGCTCGTGTGGTGATGTGGTGGTGAATGGAGCCTCACCTGCCGATAAAGAGGAACCTGGAGGGCGAGGTGTTTCTCTTGACGGCCTTCAGCAGGTTGGTGATGGTCATGCCCTCGCAGAAACACACCACTACTTTGGCGCGCTGGTCCTCCATCAGGCTCCTGATCACCTGGCGGGAGGGAGGCAGACACGTGACGGAGGAGGCTGACAGGACCAACACACACACACACACACACACACACACACTCTCTCTCTCTCTCTCTCTCTCTCTCTCTCTCTCTCTCTCTCTCTCTCTCTCTCTCTCTCTCTCTCTCTCTCTCCATACACATTAGCTAGATATTATTTCTTTCCTCCTTCTCTTCTTCCTCTTCTTTCCTTTCTTTCTCTCCCCCTCCTTCCTTCTTTCCTTTCTTCCGTCCTCCTCCTCTTCCCTCCTCCTCCTGTTGGTATTCGCATCATAAGCCACAGGTGAAATAAACACAATCTCTCTCTTCTCCTCCTCCTCCTCCTCCTCCACCTCTGCCTTCTTCCTTCTCGTCTTGATGGCACTCATATTAAAAGCCTCTCCCCCACACACATATTAGCTACAATGTGTCCTTCCTCTTCCTCCTCCTTCTCCTCCTCCTCCTCCTCCTCCTCCTCCTCCTCCTCCTCCTCCTCCTCCTCCTCCTCCTGCTCCCTCTACTCACACTGTCGTAAGCCTCCTCGTCCGCGTCGCTCCTCACGGATTCTTCCTTCGCAGGGGCACACATTGTTTTCTTCGGCCAGTTTCTTGAAAGCTGACATCCCGCTCTGGCCGTAGTTACCTGTACACACACACACACACACACACACACACACACATACAAGGAATTAGTTTTGGTTCTCTAGGTTCTCCTCTCTCTCTCTCTCTCTCTCTCTCTCTCTCTCTCTCTCTGAATCAGCGCACATGGAACATTCGCACATGGAACATACGTGTGTGTGTGTGTGTGTGTGTGTGTGTGTGTGTGTGGTGTGTGTGTGTGTGTGTGTGTGTGTGTGTGTGTAAGTGAAGAAGTTTTGAGCGTGAAAGCTTTGTTTTATGGTGAAACTTTTGTATTTCTCTCTCTCTCTCTCTCTCTCTGTCTCTCTCTCTCTCTCTCTCTCTCTCTCTCTCTCTCTCTCTCTCTCTCTCTCTCTCTCTCTCTCTCTCTCTCTCTCTCTCTCATATATCTAAGTTCCCTCATTACCCATCAGTGGTCATCTTTCATCCATCTCTTAAATCTTTCCTGCCTCTCATCCCATCAATTTCTCTTTCCTTCCCTTTTCTTTCTCTTCCTCATTCTTTTCCCTTTTTCCTCTTCCTCCTGACTTTTATTTTTCCTCTTCCTTAGGTAAGGTTATTTTAGGTTAGATTAGACCCTTAAGGCCCACCAAGCTAAGTTAGGTTAGATTGACTGATTAATTTGATTTATGGCGCCGCAACATCGCTTTCATATGGCGCCGAGGTTAGGTTGAATCAGGTTAGGTTAGATGAAATAAGCCTTAAAACCTCTTACCAATAGTGTAGGCTAGGTTACGTTATGTTATGTCATGTTAGGTTAGGTTAGGTTAGGTTAGGTCAGGTAAGTTATTCCCCAGGCTCCTTACGTTAAGTTATGTTATGTTATGTTAGGTTAGGTTAAGTTAGGTTAGGTACGTTATCCCCCAGCCCCCTTACCAATAGTGTAGACGGTACGTTAGGTCTCGTTGGATTAGGATAGGTTAGCCACCAAGCCTTTCACAAATAGTGCTGAGTTTAGGTTAGGCCTAGTTAGAATATCTCTCAAGCCCCTTACCAATAGTGTTGATGTTAGGTATGGTTAGGTTAGGTTAGCTTTGGTAAGGTTAGGTTAAGTTAGGTTAGATTAGCTTTGGTAAGGTTAGGTTAGGTTAGGTTAGGTTAGCCCCAAGCCCCTCACCAATAGTGTAGACAGTGGATACGTAAGTCCAGTTGTAGTAGCGTACGATGTCGACGAGAACCTGCGCCTGGTAGTAGTCAGAGGGCACCACGCGCATGAAGTACGAGTAGTGGGACTTGATGCTAAGGTCCTTGGAGGTGGCGGAGTAACCCACCTGGGGGATGCTGAACAGCTGCAGGAGGTTCTGTACCTGTGTGTGGGAGGGTAGGTTGGGTTGAGTTGAGTTAGGTGAGCTGCAGGAGGTTTGTACTTGTGTGTATGATGTGTGGGCAGGTTAGGTTAAGTTAGGTTAGGTTTAGATTAACTTGTTTCAGGTATAGTTCAGATATAAGGATGGAAAAGAGGCAGAAGGAGGAGGAGGAGGACGAGGAGGAGGAGGACGAGTAGGAGGAGGACAAGGAGGAGGAGAACAAAAAAGAACACAAATATCTACAAGAGAAAGGGACGAGGACAATTTAAAAGTCACTACCACCACCACCACCACCACCACCACCAACCACCCACCTGTATAGTCACGTCTGAGGATCCTGGGCCCACCACCCCCACCAGGTGCTTCTTGGGGGACGCCACCTTGCAGGAGTCCGTTCTGGTGGAGGTGTTCGTGGCGTCCCAGGGGGCTGAGAGGGCGTCACGGATGAACTCTGAAGGGTTGAGGAAAGAGTGTTACGCTGGGAGAGGCGGGACTGTAGTAGAGAGAGAGAGGGAGGTAGGTGGTGGAGGAGAAGTGGTTGGTAGGTATGGGAGAAGAGGGGAGTGAGGTGGAAGAGAGAGGGAGGGGAGGGAAGGGAAAAGTATGGGAGGAAAGGAGTTTATCTATCTATTTATCTATCTATCACATTTTCATCATTTCAATATCTTCCCTCCTGCTTTTCCTCTTACTTCTCTCCTCTTCTCTGTGGCCAAAAAATTATTTCAGTTTGTGTACGATGCTGTGTTAGAAATTAACGATAAATTTCTCTATCTATCTATCTATCTATCTATCTGCTTATCTATCTTTCTATCAATTTACCTTTCTATTTATTTACTTTTCTATCTGTCTATCTATCTATCAATCTATCCATCTATCTATCTATCTACGTAGGCGCACTCACCCAGACTCTGCTGCAGGGCGATGGAGGAGTACCAGCAGGAGTCTCGGATCTCCACACCCAGGCGAATGTTGGGCAGCAGGTCCGTGTTCTTGTTGATTTGGTCGATAGCTAGGAACGCCGCCTCCACCCGCTGAATGCCGTACTGTTCCCGGATCTGTTAGGTAAGGTTAGGTTTAATTTGGGTTGGGTTTGGTTTGGTTTGATTTGGGTTGGGTTGGTTAGGGTAGGATAGGGTAGGGTTGGGTTAGGTTAGGTTAGGTTAGGTTGGGTTAGGTTAGGTTGAATTTGGGTTCAGGTTAGGTTAGGTTAAGTTGACCTAAAGACTATAAAATTCAGTGATCTTTGAGTGGATCTCTCTCTCTCTCTCTCTCTCTCTCTCTCTCTCTCTCTCTCTCTCTCTCTCTCTCTCTCTCTCTCTCTCTCTCTCTCAGCCCCCTCCCCGCCGGCCTGCCTCAACATTTACTCATCTCCGCCTCCTGTACTGTCAACACGACGCCCACCTCAGGCCGCCCCGCCCGTGAATTATTGAGCCATGTGAAGGAAGGCAGAGGTGAGGAGGCGTGAGGTAGGGATGAGGAGTGAGGCAGGGATGAATGTGTGGTGAGGGAGATGGTGAGAGGTGAGGGTGAGGAAATACGGTGAGATGTGGATGTGAGTGTGGGTGTGCGTGCAATGAGGACAGGCCGGCACCCACACTCATCCACACACACACACACACACACACACACACACACACACACACACACACACACACACACACACACACACGCCCGCACCACGCCCGCTCCACGCTCACGTTAGGCAGCGGCAGGAGGAGTGGCGGCTTATTTAATGACAATCAATTTTAATTTAAATTCTATCGTGATAAGTGGATGGAGTCACAGAGGGGGAGGAGGAGGCAGGCAGGGAGGCAGGGAGGCAGGGAGGTGTCAATGATGGTGAGCTGTGATGAGTAATGGCAGGAAGAAAGGCAGGCCTATCAGTGAGCCAGGCCGGGATGAGACAGGCCTCGCCACGGCACACGTGCCACACAGACGCACCGCATTGTGGCGTGCACTCACGTCGCCGCAGGTGAGGGTGGAGGCCGTCTTCTGCTTGGGCAGCTCATGCACGCTGAACAGTGCGCCGATCAGGATGTCTCCCTCGATGAGCGCCGTTTTGCGCCGCTTGTTGGCGGCGGTGGCGGCGGTGAGGCACAGCATCGCCGTCACCACCACCAGCGTCACCGGCCAAGCCAGCACGCCCCATCCTCGCCCGCGCCGCCACCCGCCCTCCATGCCGGGGCGCCGCCCACCGCTCACAGCCATGCCGCCGCGCCCTCCGCCAGCTGGCCCCGCCGAGCCGCCTCCTGCACTGCTGGAGGCTGCCGGCTCACCATGGCCTTGTGCCCGGCACTGCTGCTGCTGCTGCTGCTGCTGCTGGTGGTGCTGGTGGTGGTGGTGGTGCTGCTGCTGCTCGCAGGCCTCCTGTAGAGAAAGAGAGAAGAGTGTGTCACGCAACTCTTAATGGTGCTACTTGAAGAGTTACTGCCTCTACTGTTAACACTGCTGCTGGTGCTGCTGGTGCTGCTGGTGCTGCTAGGACTGGCGGCAGTTGGTGTAGATAGTACTTAGAATAGCAAAGTTTCAGTATTAGTGGTACTGATGATCATTTTTGTAATAATAATAAAAGTAATAATACTACAAAAAAAAAGAAAAAAATAATGATAAATTATAGTAATAGTAGTCGTCGTCGTCACAGTAGCAGCAGCAGCAGCAGCAGCAGCAGCAGCAGCAGCGGGCGGCGTGCTCCTCCTCGGTAAAAATGCAAAACATGACAAAAGAAAATGATGCCTAACGACACGTGGCCGGAGGCGCTCACACTTCCGGCGCCCGCCCCGCCTCGCCTCGCCCCGCCTCCCCATTCCCGCCTCTTACTTCTCCCCACCTCTCCCCTCCCCTTACCACCCCTTCCCGTCCCTTCCCGCTCCTTCCCGCTCCCCTTCGCCCCTGCGCCGCCAAAATGTCCTGTGCAAACACTCGATTCTCATCCAACATTCATTCAAGTTTAATTTCCGCCCTCATTTGAATTCGTAATTACGAAAAAAAGTGAATGTGCGATATAATTCTGGTGTGTTTTATCTCCTGAAGACACTGGAAGCAGGCCCTGGGAGGTGGAGGAGGAAGAGGAGATGGAGGAGGGGGAGGGTGATGAGGAGGAAAGCAGGAGGGTAGATGGAGGAGAGAGAGAGCAGTAGCATGAAGGTAGAAAGAGGAGGAGGAAGAGGAGGAGGAGGAGGAAAAGAAGGGGAGGAAATTATGTTGCTTTGATGGTGTTGACGATGAAGATGATGGTTGTGGTGAACTGATGGTGATAGCAGTGGTAGTTGTAGTAAAGGAAATGATTATGAAGGTGGTGATGGTGGTGATGGTGATGGTCTTGATAGTGATAGTGGAGGTGGTGGTGGTGGTGGTCAGGCTTCGTCCAAACATGGGCAATAGTTTAAATTAGTTGCAAACTCTGCCTCACTGACCTAACCAATCTATGGAAGGGGAGGAGGAGGTGATGGGGGAGGGAGGGGGAGAGGAAGGGCAAGGAGAGAAAATGAAAGGGAAACGGCGGTGTAGAGGGAGAAAACAGAAAGGGAAGGAAAATGAAGGAGTATGAAATAAAGGGAGGATAAAAAGAAGAAGAAGAGAAAGAGCAAGAAAGTAGATGGAAGGGTGGATGGAAGTGTAGAAGAGGAGGGAAGAAAAGAAAGAGACGAGGAAAAAGAGAACGATGAAAAAAAAAAGATGAGAGGGGGAGCTAAGAAGAAAGAAAGAGAAATCTGAAAATGGAATGAAGAAAGAAAAAAAGAAGATGATGAGAACAAAAGAACGGAAGAGAAGAAAGAAAGAATAGAAAAGAAGGAAGGAATGAAGGAAAGAAAGACGAAAGAGTATGAGGAGAAACAAAGGAAATTAAATGAAAGATACAGCGATAAGCAAAAAAAAAAAAAACGGAAGAGAAGGAGAAGAACGAATAGAAAAGAATGAAAAGGAAGAAGGGAAAGGAGAAAAAAGTTTGAGAAAAAAGCAGGAAGAGAAATATGAGAAGGAAAAGGAAGAACGAACTGAAGAGAAGGAGGAAATAACTGAAAAGGAGGAGGAAGAGAAAGAAGGAAGGAAGGAAGGAAGGAAGGAAGGAGGGAAGGGTTTGATGAAAAAAGTAAGCTGCAGCGATGAACGAAAGAATGGAAGGGAAGAAGGAAAGAGCAGAAAAGAAAGAAGGAAGGAAGGAAGGAAGGAAGGAAGGAATGGAGGAAGGAAGGGTTTGAGAAAAAAGGAAGTTAAAAAATGGGGCTATGAAAGAAAGAATGGAAGAGAATGAGGAAATAAACAAAAAAATAAGGAAAAGAAGGAAGGAAGGAAGGAAGGAAAGAAGAAAAGAAGGAAGAGATTGGAAAAAAAAAGAAAGATGCAGCAATGAACGAAACCGTGGAAGAGAGGGACGAAAGAACATAAAAGAAAGGAAAAGAAGGGAGGAAGGAAGGAAGGAAGGAGGAAGGAAGAAAGGAAGGGTTGAA
>NC_087187.1:5910000-5912500 GCF_035594125.1 Scylla paramamosain
GGGAGCGGAACACGGCAAAAAAGATGGCGTAGAAAATTGGTTGAAGAGAGAGAGAGAGAGAGAGAGAGAGAGAGAGAGAGAGAGAGAGAGAGAGAGAGAGAGAGAGAGAGAGAGAGAGAGAGAGAGAGAGACGAATGAATGGCAGGAGGGAGGGAGGCAGGAAGGGAGGGAAGGAGGGAAGGAGAGAGAGAGAGAGAGAGAGAGAGAGAGAGAGAGAGAGAGAGAGAGAGAGAGAGAGAGAGAGAGAGAGAGAGAGAGAGAGAGAGAGAGAGAAGCTAATGGGGAGGAAGGAAAGGAAGAGAGAGAGAGAGAGAGAGAGAGAGAGAGAGAGAGAGAGAGAGAGAGAGAGAGAGAGAGAGAGAGAGAGAGAGAGAGAGATTGGAGAGAGAGAGAGATAAATTGATAGACAGACAGACAGACCGATAGACAGATAAATAAGTAGATAGATAAGTAAATAAATGAATAGACACAGACAGATAGATAGATAGATAGATAGATAGATAAATAGATAGTGAATGGAAGACGATTATAGAGAGAGAGAGAGAGAGAGAGAGAGAGAGAGAGAGAGAGAGAGAGAGAGAGAGAGAGAGAGAGAGAGAGAGAGAGAGAGAGAGAGAGAGAGAGAGCCCACACACAAATTCACCCACCTTCACACACACACACACACACACACACACACACACACACACACACACACACACCATTATCAGTGTTACCAGACCAAGCCAATCAGAGCCATCACTATCATCGTCACCATCTCCTCATTTGCCCGGGAAGGTGAGGAGGTGAGGAGGGTGATGATGAGTCACCGCCATTGTAAAGGTGAGTCATTAGTGGTGAAGCATTAGTGGTAAGTGATCAGTGACGTTAGGGTGAGAGAGAGAGAGAGAGAGAGAGAGAGAGAGAGAGAGAGAGAGAGAGAGAGAGAGAGAGAGAGAGAGAGAGAGAGAGAGAGAGAGTAATAGTTATTTCTTTGTCTTATCCTTTTATTTCTCTCTCTCTCTCTCTCTCTCTCTCTCTCTCTCTCTCTCTCTCTCTCTCTCTCTCTCTCTCTCTCTCTCTCTCTCTCTCTCTCTCCATTTTCCTGTTTCTTATTTCTCTCCTATTTCTGTATTTGTCTCTCCTACTTTTCTAATCTACTTCTTCTTTCTTTTTCCTCATTTTCCGTTATTTTCTTTGTTATCCTTTTCCTATTTTAGTCCTCCTTGTGTGTGTGTGTGTGTGTGTGTGTGTGTGTGTGTGTGTGTGTGTGTGTGTGTGTGTGTGTGTGTGTCTATTTTGTCATCAATTATCTAAAGGTGTTTAAGAAGTAATTAAGGGCGTTCTGATTGGTATCGACAAGAGAGAGAGAGAGAGAGAGAGAGAGAGAGAGAGAGAGAGAGAGAGAGAGAGAGAGAGAGAGAGAGAGAGAGATTCTTCAAACTGAGCGGAGGAAAAAAAGAAGCTTGTGAGAGAAAACCTTTTGCTCTCTCTCTCTCTCTCTCTCTCTCTCTCTCTCTCTCTCTCTCTCTCTCTCTCTCTCTCTCTCTCTCTCTCTCTCTCTCTCTCTCGAAGGGGGATGAGTGAGATGATGTCGCGTTATCATGTTGACTCAGTGATCCCCCTTCTTCTTCTTCTTCTTCTTCTTCTTCTTCTTCTTCTTCTTCTTCTTCTTCTTCTTCTTCTTCTTCTTCTTCTTCTTTCATTTTTTCTTTCATTCCTTCTTACTTTCCTCTTTCTCTTCTTTTTGTTCCTAACTTTGTTGTTGTTGTTATTGTTGTTGTTGTTGTTTTTGTTTGTTGTTGTTGTTGTTGTTGTTGTTCTACGTTTATTACTTCAGATCATCATTCTCATTTTCATATTTTTCTCTCTTCTTCTCCTTTCTCCTTTTCCTCCTTTCTCTTCTCTCTTTTCAAAACCTCTAACATCGTCTTCTCGGTTCCTTTCAGTATTCCTCTGTTTATTGTCTTCCTCTTTCTTTTATTGTGCATATTTTTTTCCCTCTCCTTCTTCTATTCCATTTTCTTCTTCCTTCTCTTCGTAATAACTGTTCGGTATATTCAATTTTTATTTCTTTTTCTCCTTTTGGTTATTTTCTTTTACTCGTTTTCTTTATCTTGTTTTCTTCTTCTTTTCCTCTTACTTACTTTTATTTCTTTGTTTTTTTTATCTTATTCCTCTAAATTATCATTATCTTTCTTATCTTGCTTTATTCTTTCCTTCTTATCTTTCCTGTGGTGGTGGTTGTGGTGGTGGTGGTAGTAGTAATAGTAGTAGTAGGACCAGGACGAGAAGTAGTAGTAGTAGGACCAGGACGAGGAGGAGGAGGAGGAGGAGGAGGAGGAGGAGGAGGAGGAGGAGGAGGAGGAGGAGGAGGAGGAGGAGGACATAAACTCTACGGTTTTGTTATGTAAAGTTTCATTTACAAACTAAAACACACACTCTCTCTCTCTCTCTCTCTCTCTCTCTCTCTCTCTCTCTCTCTCTCTCTCTCTCTCTCTCTCTCTCTCTCTCTCTCTCT